>NW_018743942.1:2184675-2713230 GCF_001683475.1 Chenopodium quinoa | reverse complement strand
ATTGTTTTAGAATAGGGTATGATGAAATTAGCCCTTTGCTAGAGGAATTTGGTGTTATTTTAGGCTTCTCTGCAATAGACCTGGTAGTGATCCCTAGAGTAGATGCATATTACTATAAGGATTTTGAGCGCTTCTTTAACTTGAAGGAAAGGGATTTATCAAGGATAGTGAATGGCAACGTGGTGAACTTAAAAGAATTCGCACGCTATTATTTTGATAAACCGCTTTTTGAATCTTTTCACATATATAGAAGAAGGGCGTTCTTATTCTGTATGCTTAATCAATATTGTCTTAGTAGTGGTAAAATTAATGAGGGTCAATCAATTATAACCACTGTGCTAAAACAAATTGAATCAGGGAGAAATCCGATGCCTTTAATAGTTGGAGAGACTATGATTAGTCTAGATGAGTTGAAAAGGGACCCAAAAGCACCCCTTCGCGGTTCTCCAATTTTATTACAGGTAGAAAATAATATTTTTAATTACAGAAATTAAAAATATATTTTTGTATTGTAATATTAATTTATTTGCATTGAATTTTTTTTTTCAGATGTGGCTAATGGAAAGGCTAGGATTAATTAGCCCTCCGGACGACATTGAAAGTTATACGCCCACTTTCTTTGTAAGAAGAAAGAAGCGCATCCCTAAAATTGGGTGCCATGGGTGGAAGAAAGTCTTTGAATCACGTGACTTTGCTATCAAGTGGGTCATCCCATGGTGGAAAATAAAAAGGATGGTTGGTGTTAACAAGCAACCTTTCTGCCGTCTTCCAAGCTTGTCTCTCATGACATATTATTATCCCTGCAGAGTAAAGAGACAATATGGCTTGCTTCAAAATATTCCTTCCGGGGATCTTCGTCCTCCCTATGAGTATCCCATATCTTAAGAAGTAGATAAATTTGACACGTACTGGAGCGCTAGACCTTTATGGGAGTGATTACCCAAAAGGTTCCCCCTTCTTTGCCTAATGATGTAAAGAAGTGGTTGCTGAAGAAGTCTTCAATTGATCAGGGTAGAACTGATGTGAAGAATCGTCTAGGTGACAGGGTGACACCGGCCAAGGAACGCTTAGGTGCAAGAATTGAGTTCAAGACACCTATAATGCCTAAGAAGAAGAATACTACTAACGACAAGGGGAAAAGGAAAGTTATAGACAAGAGGGCTTGGGTGGAAAAGAAGCATGGGGTGCTAGCTGAAGGAGAAACAATCTATTCTAAGATTGAATGTAGGTCCTCTAAAGGATGCCTACTGGCTAAAGTAATGGATGAAGAGGAGGAGGCGGAAAATAATTGGAAAAGAGCAAAGAAGGAAAGAAAGACTAGAACATTGCTTAGCTTTAGATTTATTAGATTCTTAGTTTTTATTTAAAGTTAATTAATTTCAGCCTTATTTAAATTTCATTAACAATGCAATTTTATTTCATTAATGAAATTTCAGCTTTCAATTAAATTGTTACTTTAAATTTATTTTATTAAAGCAATTGAAAAAACCGAAAAAATTGATTTTCCAGAAATTCTTCGAGTACGGAAGTCGAAAATTTTCCGAAAAACACGGAAATTTGCCCAGATTTTATTACTGAATTGGCGTCAATAATTGCGAATTGGCGCCAGTATTGAGGTCTGGCGCCAGGTGCTAATACCGTCGTCTGGCGCTAATGGCTTTTTGGTGGCGCCAGGCTCTGTTCTGTGACGCCAGTTTCTTTTCCGACTGTTGTTGTCTTTTTGTTTGATTCTGGAACGCGGAGATGTCGAAAAGTAAAGTGGCTGCACCCATAATGGGTTGCCTACGTATCCTTTCTTAAGGAATCAGGCCGAACGTAGCTCTCTTGAGTGTCCTACTCAAGTAATTATGGGTAGTATTTTTTAAGTTGGTCAAGATTGGTCACGTTTGAGATTTCATTGCCATCCATATCAGTTAATTTTGCTGCACCACCTGACAGGATTGTTTTGACAATGTAGGGGCCAGACCAATTAGGTCTAAACTTTCCCCTTGGATCTAAAACATTTTTCCTTAGTGCCTTTAATACCAAATCTCCTACTTTGATATTTCTTGTCTTCACCTTCTTATTAAAATGTCTAGCCATACGAGTTTGGTAACACTGAGTGTGATGTAGAGCTTCTAGTCGTTTTTCGTCGAGTAGGACCAATTCTTCATATCGTGCCCTAGCCCATTCGACTTCATCGAGTTTACTCTCTAGTGCAATACGTAGAGATGGTATTTCTAGTTCGACAGGTTGTACGGCATCCATTCCATATACCAAAGAAAATGGTGTATTTCCTGTTGACGTACGGATTGACGTGCGATAACCCCACAATGCAAAGTGAAGCTTGTCAGGCCAATCCTTGTAATTTTCTGTCATTTTCTCGATGATAGTCTTTAAATTTTTATTAGCAGCCTCGACTGCTCCGTTTGCTTGAGGTCTATAAGGGGACGAATGATGATGTTGGATACCATATTTATGTAGCAATTCTTCACATTCGGCTTGAAAGTGGGTTCCATTGTCGCTTATCATTTCATGTGGGACTCCATGCCGACAAATGATATTTATCTCGATAAAAAAGTGCTACATGTTTTTCGGTGAGTTTAGCATATGATTGTGCTTCAACCCACTTCGTAAAGTAATCAATCGCTACTAGAATAAATTCATGGCCTCCTGTCCCTGGAGGAGCGATCTTGCCAATTATGTCAATTCCCCATGTAGAGAATGGCCATGGTGAGGTGTAGGTGTAGAGCAAAGATGGAGGAATGTGCTGTAAGTTGGCATAAATTTTGACACTTAGGGCATCTTTTCACATATTGATGGCAGTCCCTATTCATGGTAGTCCAATAATACCCTTCTCGCATTATTTTCTGGACTAACATTTTGCCATTTATATGAGTTCCACAGATTCCTTCGTGGACCATTCTTATTATTCTTTGTGCATCCACCTTCCCTACACATAGGAGAGCTCGACCTTTAGGTACCCTTTTATGTAGCTCGTTATCTATGAGTACATATTGAGAAGCCAGAAGTCTCAAGGCTCGCTTAGCTCTTTTGTCAGCATGAGGAGGGTATTCTCCATTGGTGACATAGTTGAGAATGTCTGTGTACCATGGATCTTCTTTTTGTTCTTCATCTTCGTCTTGGGCTGGGTCGTCATCTTCTATAGCCTGTATATATGCCGGTTTGTGCCTTTTTTCGATAGTTAGAGGCATTTGCTCGATATCTGTGGGAATCCTAACCATTGAGGCTAATCTTGCCAAGGCATCAGCAAATTGATTTTCTTCTCTGGGTAGATATGTGTATTCTACCTTCTCTAACTGATCGGTAAGTGTTTCCAGATAAGTTTGGTAAGGAGCTAGGCTTTCGCTCCTAACTTTCCACCTTTTAGATATTTAATTGATGATTAGAGAGGAATCTCCGAATATCCTTAACTTCTTTACTCCCAATTCCAGGGCTGTTTCAAGGCCTACCACACATGCTTCATATTCAGCAGCATTGTTGGTAACGTCAAAATCAAGCTTTATTGAGATTGGGACGTGTTCTTCTTTAGGTGATACTAGTAGTACTCCGACACCACATCCCTTTTGGTTTGAGGCTCCGTCAAAATACAAGGTCCAAGTATCATCTTCGGTGACCATCAAATTTTCATCTGGAAATTCACTGTCCTGTATTGGTGTCGAGTCTTCTATTGGAAAGTCTGCCAGAAAGTCTGACAACACGGATCCTTTAATAGCTTTTTGTGGCATAAACCGTACATTGAACTGGGCTAAGTTGACTATCCATCTTGAAATATGTCCATTGAGCGCTGATTTCTCGAACAAGTATTTGAGTGGATCCAATCGAGATACCACGAAAACGGTATGCACCAACATGTAATGTCTCAATTTAGTTGTGGCCCACACCAAAGCGAGGCACAATTTCTCGAGTGGTGTATAGCGTGTTTTGTATTCGAGCATCTTCTTACTTAAGTAATAGATTGCATTCTCTTTGTTTTCTACCTCTTGTGCTAGCATGACTCCCATTGTCTCTTTGGTAACCGTCAAATATAACCTAAGAGGTATTCCGGGAAGTGCTGGTGCTAATACGGGAGGATTTGCGAGATAGGCTTTGATCCGTTCAAAGGCTTTTTGACACTCGTCATCCCATGTTACTGGTACATTCTTCTTGAGTTTTTTGAAGATTGGTTCACATATCGTTGTTAGTTTTGATATGAACCTACTTATGTATTGTAACTAGCCAACGAATCCTCGAATCTGTTTCTCGGTCTTGGGCGGTGGCATTGACATGATTGCTTTAATCTTGGTTGGATCTATCTCTATTCCTCTAGAGCTTATGACGTACCCCAAGAGCTTACCTGAGGTGACCCCAAAAGCACATTTTGAGGGATTTAACCTCATATTGTATTTTCTTAGCCTTTCGAAAAATTTCCTTAAGGCTACTTGATGGCCTGGACGGTCTTTTGATTTCACAATCATGTCGTCTACATATACCTCGACTTCTTTGTGCATCATGTCATGGAGCAAGGCAGTTGCTGCACGTTGGTAAGTAGCACCTGCGTTTTTCAACCCAAATGGCATTACCGTGTAACAGTAAGTGCCCCATGGTGTAATAAAAGTTGTCTTCTCCATGTCTTCTTCCGCCATGAGAATCTGATTGTACCCTGCGTATCTGTCCATGAATGAGAGGAGCGCGTGATTTGCTAAATTGTCTACCAGAATATCGATGTGTGGCAAAGGGAAGTCGTCCTTTGGACTTGCCTTATTTAGATCTCGATAGTCGACACACATCCTTACCCTTCCATCTTTCTTTGGAACTGGGACGACGTTAGCGATCCATTCGGGGTATTTGGATACCTTGATGAAACTTGCAGTTATTTGTTTTTGAACTTCTTCTTTTATTTTAAGTGCTACGTCGGGTTTCATTCGACGTAACTTTTGTTTTACAGGTTTCATTCCTAGAATTAATGGTATAGTGTGTTGAGCTATTTCTCTGTTAATGCCTGGCATATCTTCATATGACCAAGCAAATACATCGATAAATTCTTTAAGCAAGTTAATTAAATCGGTTCTTTCTTGTTTATTCAATGTTAGTCCGATTTTAACTTCTCTTTTATGAGTTGAATCATTTGAGATGTCAAATGTTTCAGTCTCTTCAATTACTAGTGTTTTCTTTTCAAGTGTTTCCATTGCTTTAATAAATTCTTTATCTTTTTCATCGTTAGCTAAGCAATGTTCGTCATCTTAGGTTAGGGAAGAACACGAGAAGTAAGGAGAATGAGCGATATTATTATACTCTGAGATCATTACATCAAAGAGTGATATGTCCTCAGGGACTGGATCACTAACTATCCTAGGAGAAGAAACGGGAAGGGAAGGCGTTATAACTAAAGACTTAGAAGATTCTAAAGGGAAAGACTCTGACTGTGACTCTGAATCTGATCCCGACGATTCTTCAAACATTGGCCCTTGTCCTGTCGTGATTGATATCTTCCTCCCACTTGGAGTAATCACCTTGATAGTCTTACGCCACCCTTGCAGTAATCCTTCAGCTGGAGTAATTAGCTTCGAGGGGTCGAAGTTTTCGCTTTGTAGGACCGTTTGAATGAGTGAGGAGTTGTCTTCCTCATAAACTGGCTCATTCTTTTCTCGCCCAAACAATAATCCCATGACGTTAAAGTCAAAGCATGGAGGTGCTTTCTCCTTATGGACGGGAGTTGGGATTTCATCAGTGAAATAGAAATCCAAGAAAATCTCAAATCCTAGTTGTCGTATGCCATTTACAACAAATGGTTTGGGAAATTCATAGCAAGGATAGTCCTCTCCTTCTTTTATAAACTGACCATTAAGCGTAAGAGGGTACTGATCCATTGGAATTGCTTTCTTTTGAATGCGAGCGTCCCTACGTGCTTTCAATTTGTCCTGGGCTCGCTTGAGATCTTTCCGAGTCGGTTCGAAACCAAGTCCGAAAGTATCTAGTTTAGGGAGGCCATGTGACTCTATTGATTTTGCTATCCCCTTCTTCTTTCCTAAGGTCACCCCAGGGAAGTGTCCTTGTTTTTTCAACATAGTGTTGATAATCATGTTGGAATGGGGGTCGTGGCAAAGAGATGTCCTTTCATCCTCTTGGATTAAGGAGACTTCTTCGTTAAAGCCCCATATGTCTTCATCATCTTCGTCGTGCTCCACGTTGATGATTAGATTCTCTATTGACTTGATCCTCATTGGCGAAGCATCAATGGTGATGGGGATTCCTCCAACTATAGCTTTCACTTGTTGGTGGAGAGATGAAGGAACAACCTTTAGGTCGTGGAGCCAAGGGCGTCCTAACAACAGATTGAATGAGGCTTTGATGTCTACCACTTGAGAAGTAGTAACATGTTCTATTGCTCCTGCCGTCACATTTAGGGTTATTTTGCCAAGAGCTTGACGTCGAGTATTATCGTAAGCTCTTATTCCTTGTGTGGACGGAGTTAAATCCTCATTTTTTATGTCGAGCATCCTCGCAGTCCTAAGTGGACAGACGTTAATAGCCGATCCATTGTCTACAAGCGTCATGGGAACATTCATTCTTTTGCAGACTACTGTGAGGTTTAACGCTTTGTAGTGCTTGTCACCTTCCGGGGGTAAATCTTTATCAGAGAAGGTGATTAGATTAATTGGACTAGGGAGATCACTTGTGAGGAAGTTAGCTAGTCCCTCAGGAGTGGTGTCAGAATCTATCCCGATTTTATCCAAGGCATTCATCACAGCCAACCTATGTTCTCGAGATGTTGCTAGAAGCTTCCATACATTCATCTCAACTTTTGTCTTCTTGAATTGTTTAACAATGTCATTCTCTTCGATGATAGGTATGGGAACTTGTTGTACGGTAGGCATGGGTTGCGTTAAAACAGGAGGTTGTACTCTCCCGGATCTTGTGAGGACGTCTATTGATGCATCTTCTTCAGCCCAAATGTCGTCCGTGGTGTATGATATGGAAGGTGAAGGTTCTAATATGTCTTTTAGATAGACATCTTCTTCATCACTGTCCCATACTCCATTAACATTTATATCCTCTTCTTGTTGAACTTGGACTAATTCCTTTCTATCAATCATTTTCTGCACCAAATCCTTGAATTTGAAGCAGTTTTCTATGGTGTGTCCTCCTGACTAATGCTATTGACAGTAATATCTATCTGTTCTTTTTAATGATTCAAATGGTCTCGGTTCGAGAGGTTTGACTTTGCCACTCTCGGAGAGCATTTTAAACATTTGTGCATACGGGATCCCAATTGGAGTATAAATTTTATTGCTCTTCTTGGGTCTTTCGGTGACTTGTAAGGGAAAGTGTTTTGCCACATAAGTCGTTTTTACTGGTGTGAATTCTCTCTTAGGTTCTTGATCATATTCCTTGCGAAGTTCATTCAGAATTTTGAGAGTTTCATGTAACAGTTGAGATGTCTCCCTCAGATATAGTGTGAGTATTCGTATCTCTACCTCATTTGCTAGTTCTGGAGGATTATCCTCGACATCGAAAAAGATCTCTTCTTCTTCCTCTTCGATTTTGGTCACTTTGACAGGCTTAATGAGAGATGAGGGGTCAACTTCGCTTTCTTCATCGGAGATAACCAATGTGTGAGCTAGAGGTGCATTGTCAATACTCGGTTTCTTACTGGCATGAGGCAACGACAGCTTATTATTGTCAATCAGGTCTTGGATAGCTTCCTTGAGTTTCCAACAGCTTACGGTAGAATGGCCCCTACCTTGATGATACTTGTAATGTGCATTGGGGTTCCAATTAGGCGACCTTTTCTCGACTGGTGGATCTCCAAATGGTCCAATGGGAGTTATAAGACCTTTTGCATTTAGCCGATCAAATGCAGTGTCATAACTCATGCCAATAGGAGTGAAGTTTCTCCTAAACAGTTTCTTTTGTCCTTGGTTGTTCATGGCAAGGACTTCTCCTAGGTTAAAGGTGCTAACATTATTTGAGTGGGCGGTTTTGGAAGAAGAAGGATTGTCGTTCTTCTTTCCTTTCCAGCCACTGTTGGAGTTATTGTCGGCAGCTTTAGATTTAGCTAAGTCATCTTCAATATTAATCCCAATATCATAAACAGCCTTAAAGGTATGAAGGTTATTTTAATATTTAAGATGTTTTGAATATTTTTCTTGGAGATTTTTAATGAACAATCTCACAGACTCTTTTTCACTTGGTACCTCAATCATTTTAGCTGAGGTTTCTCTCCACTTGTTAAAGAAAGATGTGAAGCCTTCATTCTCCTTCTGCTTGAGAATTTCAAGTTCTCTATGGTCAGTTTCGACTTGAACGTTGCACTTGTACCTATCGACAAAAGCGTTTGCTATGGATTCCCAGGTAGAGGTCTTTTCTTTTTCAAGAGAAAAGAACCATTGTTGGCAAACGGTCTCGAGAGATAGCGAAAACAAAGAAGGGAAAATTTTCTTATCAATACCCTTGATACTCATTATTGTTTCAAATGCCCTTAGATGGAAGTAGGGGTTGTCGATTGCCCTAAACTTTGGGATGTCGTTGGCACTGAACTTCTGCGGAAGAAGATCCTTATCCACCGAGACCCCTTGGGATGTGAGTTCTTGAAACTTGTAGTCGCTGGACAACTTGCTTAGGCTTTCTTGCATGAGGTCCATCTGTTGTTGCTTCGCGGGATCTTCGATCTTAAGTGCGAGAAGCTTTAGTATCTCAGTTACAGTAGCCAGTTGGTTCTTGAGATCGTTAACTTCTTCCTGAGTTGCCATTATAACTCTTGCTTTGTCCTTGCGAGCTATAGGTTTGTCGAAAAGTTGGACTTGTACGAAGAGGTTATCTTTGATTAATCGTCCTTCCTTTCTTGACCACGCGCTGTAGATTAAGCCAGTTTACGTTTTAATTACTTGACTCGAATCAGTTTGACTTTATGGCTTTTGTTTTTAAAAAAAAGTATGCATGTTTTTAGGGAGCAATAATGTACATGTGTTTAGGGAACTTAAGTACTATTATTTATTGGAGGATTAATATCCGACTTACCCCCCTAAAAAAAATGACGAAAAATGACGCGCGCACACAAGACTCCCTTAATCATGGTCAAGACATGTGTAATGGTGTGTGTATTGAGTGTAAGTGACATGCTTGGACTCTTGTGTAAGACCATGGGACTTAGTGCCTAAACTCGAATATTGATTCAATTAAGCAGAATTAACCGAATTAAACAGGAAACTGAATAATTAGACATTAGGTGATGACTCGACAAATAATCCGAACTGTCGGCCAAGCGACAGGACTGGCGTCACAATATGGTGGTTGGCGCCAAACTTTTTAGTAAATGTCTGGCGCTACACACCATACAGTGGCGCTACAGCCCAGATTTTGGCACCAATATTGGAGCCTCGGTTTGGGACTGTTTTCGATATTATTAGTCAACTTGGGTATACCTAAAGTCGTACTAGGTCAATTCCGATTAAAAGAAGAAAAACTTTATTGACTCGAATTAATTAATTAATTAATTAGGCAAAGTTCTTTAAGTCATTGATTATAATCTCAACACAAATCAACAAACGGTTAGGAGAAGCATAGAATATATATGCGCAACAAATAATGCACAATTAGTCAAGTAGGCACAATATGATGCAATGAGTTTGCAACCTAACCATGGCGCTAGTTCTCAAAAGTTCGGGATATGGTTTAGTCAAATAGGGTCCATGGTTAATTGTTCAGATGCACCGCGTAGAAGCCTAACCATGAAGGGTTAACGCGTGTGGATAGAACACCGCGAGTTTTTAGAAAAAACTCGCTTCCATGGTTTGGTGAATTCAACCTCTCAGATGTACCATTTGTTGCCAGGAGCGTTCAATCAGGTAGATAGAGCATGAATTCCCAGAGGGTTATGTCCATATGTAGAACACATATGGGTTTCAGAAAAGTGAGAAAAAATTCAATCAGGAAGTAGGATCGAGCAAACAATACGAAAAACCGGTCGAAATTAGAACGCATATTTCTGGCACGGTATTGGGGGAAATTGGCGCCAGCAAACAGAGACTGACGCCAACTTTTAACTGTAGCGCCTGGCGCCAATACTGGCGTCTGGCGCTACAGCTAAAAATTTGGCACCAAGCTCTGGCCCCTGACGCTACTTCCCACATGCCTCATCAGCTTTCTATGCTCGACAAAATCATCCAGTTTCGCGCGGTGTTATTTCAGTCCTAGTTGTGAAAGACATTTCTCAAATTTCCTACGTGTAAAATCCTATGTTTTGACTCATTACGGATGGTCTTTCCAATGAGAACCTTTTTATGCATATGACAATAATGTTAATCAAAATTACGCACATGAAATACTTAGAACTTTTTTAGTCTCATCCACTCATTCTAAATCATTGCCGAAACAAATTCAGGAATTAAAATAGAAATCTTCCCTTGTGGAGTCGCCAAAAACTGTAGGGAATAATTTCAAGCCTTTAAAATCCCACTAGCTCGAACCCCACTGTGATCATACACTAAAGTACGGTGGCGTCCAAAAGGGAAGAAGATAGAGAAAAAGAGTCGCCAACAAGTTTTTAAGGAACTTGTAAACCGTTCACGAGGTGAAGGTTACACCCCTTAACGATCCAAGAGATCTCCAACTCCATAAGTTCATGAACCAAATAAGGGTTCGGGGATGAAGGTTCAAATCCAACCTAAAAGAGATTGAACCTGCCCTAATAATAGGCCTCTACTTTATTCTGATCGTATTCATGTGCGCTTTCTGATCAACATGCAATCAATAGGATTAACCCTAAACCTGTTTAATCTATGTTGGTTGAATTTAATGCACAAATAAATCTATTATTGGTGATAACTTGAATTTATAATCATATTAGCCCTAACAAGATTATTAATTATCTTATTAAGCGTAATTGCAAATACCAATTCCCTTTAACCTGCAATAAAAGGTGATCAAGCAATAACAATGTATAATAATATGCATATCAAGCAACATAATAAATAATCATAAACATTAGAAAGAACATAGGAAGCATCATACTTTTAATCATGCTTGATATTAAAAAACACCCTAGACATGATACTAGGAATCAAAATAACAATATAAACATGATGTCTACATCATAAAATCAATAAATAAAGTACTTACTTGGATGCCTCGTACCTCTTTCTAATTACAAAATACACACGTTAGTAACTTCAAGGAAAATAATAATCAAAACAATTAAATTAAATAATTGAAAGAAAGATTTGGGACCAAACCCTCAGAAATTAAAACCTTTCACGTCTAGGGCGAAGGCAACTTCGAATATGGCTAGGTGTTTCAAGATCTTGCGAATGTGGAATTTTGTATTAAAGAGTAAAGTAGAAAAGAATACTAAAGATTCAATGTTATTGAAAATTGATGAACGAAAGATGATGAATGAATAAAGAGAATTGATGAGAATTGATTAAAATTGATGTAGATGATGAAGATAGATGGTTTATTCGTGTTGACAATCCGTGAATGAAAACAGGGTTTTGATACGATATTTATAGAGAAAATCAGCCAAAAAAAGATAATTTATCAAAACAGAGTCTGAAGACCACATAACCACCTTGGCGCCAGCCCTGGCTCATTAGCGCCAGGACCAGTGGCTAGCGCCAGGCGTTAATGGCTAGCGTCTGGCGCCAATCCTGGTTCCAGGCGCCAAGGCCTGGGGTTGGACACCAAACCGGCTTTTAACTCATTTTCGAAATTCTGATAAAATTCCCGTACTGGAAGATAAAATAATATAATTTCAGTCGAAAATGCTATTTGATCTAATTAAAACTCTAAAGAATCCTAATTGAATTAAGAATGATAAGAACCTTCTAGAATGTTCTAGAGGACCAAAACCATTCCTAATTACATTAGGAATGATAAATCATATTAGGCCCTTTCCTAGATCATTGGGCCGTACTTAAAACTCAAACCGGGCCCAGTTTAGTAAATTGGCCATAACTTCCTCAATATTCATCGAAATTGGGCTTATAATATATCGTTGGAAAGGTCTTTGCAAGCCCCATCCAACTACACCACTATTGGACCCATATCATGGACCAACCAAACTGGATTGGCTGTTTTTTTAAAATAGAGTTTTCAAAAACAGAGAGAAGAGAAAAGAATTAAAACTTTCCGCAACACTAGACCTTTCCACACTTTCGTTTCATTCGATTATGATTCGACGTGAAAGGTACTCATCACTAGGTTTGGTTTTGGGGAGACACAAATGGGTGTCTACAGAAAGCATTTAACCAAACGTCATCCGGTGGATTCCTTCAAGCATAGGAAAATACCAAACTCATTTGTCACCGATACACTGGTGTCAGATAAGCGTTCTATCCCTTTACTCTTTTATTTGTAGAACTAACATTTTCTGCAGGTATCGGCGTATACAGAGTGATTTAGGATCACAGAATGTCTTAAATCATTCTCCGTCCCTATCGACTACTTTAACTATCATTTTCAAAACTGACGTTTCTACAAACTTAGTCAAAGTGGGGGCTTTTGTAGACAACTAAAAATGTCTCCCCAAAACTAAACCCGATGATGAACGATCTTTCACCGCCACTATTGGTCGGGTTCAGTATTTAATCCCGAAAGTGCTTAAAAATCGTATTTAATTAAATTCAATTTTTGAATAGTCCATGGATCAATCTTGATGTTTGGTCAGAGAATAGTTTTAATTTCAGCCAAAACTTATTATTTAATTTTAGCCCAAACCTTTTTTATTTTATTGTTTTATTATTTATTTTGGCCAAAAAATTTTATTTATTTTAGCCCAAATAATAATAAAATCAGAAAATGGCCCGAAATTATCAATCGGCACGTAAAATGCTGAACGAAATTAGGGTTAAAAAAGAATTTAGACGGAAAAGCGGACTGAAAATTCCCGCGTCACGGCAACAGTCCACCGTGTCACGGGAAACTTTCCCGTCTGACGGTGGGGTTCCCCGTGACACGGGACACCTGCTGTGACACGGGGGATTCCGTGTCCTTTTCGCGTAAACCCTTAACGCGTTTTCTCTCCCGTTCAACAAATATTTCCCGCGTCACACAAAAGTACACCGTGTCACGGGAATGTTTCCCGTCAGATGGTGGGATTTCCCGTGTCACGATACACTTTGTCGTGTCGCGGTATACATTTTTTAGGGTTTTTATCATTTTAGGGTACCGTGTGTTCCCTCAGCACATTTTTTCTATAAATACCCCCTCAATCCTAATGTACGGGGCATCAATTAATTCTCTATTTTTTCTCTCTTCTATGCTCTAGCCTAAACACTAGCCTACCCTTATTATTTCAAAATTCCTTCTTCAAGCACTCTCAGAAGTCCATACTTTACTCGTGGTTCTGTCCTTTAGCCAAGGCGTGAAAGGTAGAATTGTTTGAGGGTTTGACCCCAAATCAATTCTATTTAATTTAATTTAATTATTGTTTTATTATTATTTCCTTGAATTTACTAACTCGTTTATTATTTTGTGGTTGCAAGCAAACAGAATCAAAGTAAGAATTATGTTCCTTTTATTTCTATTATTTTTCTAACGATTTTATATTGTTGGAATTATTGTTAAATTGCTTCAAATATTGATGTTTATTCTATTATTTTTATTGATCACTATATCGCATGTTTAAAGGGAATATGTAATTGAAAATCACGCCTAATAGATAATTTGGACAACCGGTTTAGGTTCCTTTTTAATCTTGTTGTTAATTAAAGTGATCACAAATTTTATAGAATTATGTGTTGCATTAATATTAAACCAATTTAGCTTAATAATAGTTTGGAGCAAATTGAATATTTTGTTTGCATGCCTTTGAGATCGCATGAATCACTTTTCACTATAAGAATCGAGTAGAGGCCAATACGGGCGAATGTGACTTTATGACTCACTTCATACCATCATCCCCGATCCTCCTTTCGTGGTTCCGAACCATATGGAGTTAGTAATCTCATGGATTATGAATGGGGTGTAACCTTCACGGGTCAATCGTTGTTGCCTATCGTTGTCCCTTTATTATGGTTGCCTTTTATGGTCCGTGAACGATTTACAAGTTCCTTAAAAACTTGTTGGCGGCTCCCTACTTTCCTTGTCCCTAATCCCATACGTCAATTCCCACTTCCTATGAGTGCCAAGCATAGTCACCACATGCTTTAATGTAGGCGCACTTCGAGCGACGCCTACACCATTCCTAAACCAATTAGGATTAATTAGAAGCTTCTATAAGTTTCCAAATGATCTTAATTATTCTTTTTGAAAAGAGAAGATTAAAGAGTTTGAAATTGAATAAAACTCCACTTTTTGAAAGTCTTAATTCTATTCGAATTGAAAGACATTCAAAGATATCCAGATATTATTTTCATGCCTCATAGTTTTTATCCAAATTTAGATGGTTGGATAGCTCTTGAAATTATATTTCCAATGATATATTATAATATTAATTCCGAGTTATAACGGAAAAGATATGAATGAAATACCAAACTCTATCCAAAACAGACACCGTATCCCTATTTCGGCTATATCTTTTATTCTAAAAAGGATTTTAATTTTATTTTAATTGGGTTAGAAAGAATATTTCAATATATTTCCAACAACATATTATTTATCTTATTCCGATTTCTAGATCAAAAGATATGATAAAACAAAAAGCGCAAAAATTGTTGTCTATCGCAAGAGTTTTATTCCGATTCAAATTCGATCTTTTCTTGATTATTCGACCCTTCTTTTTCATTATAAATAGAGGTCATATCACTCCATTTTCAATCATCAAAAAGATTGATCACAAAATCATTCTCTTCTCCCTCTTTAGTCTAAATACTAGCCACCCTATTCTCTCAAAATACTTCCCCTAAACACTCCAAGGAGTCCATACTTGACCCGAGGTTCTGTCCTTAAACCAAGGAGTGAAAGGTATAATTAAGTGAGGGTTTGGAACAAATCAACTCTACTTTTTATTTAATTTAATTTTTTCAATTTGATTTATATTTTTTATTGAAGTTACTAATAATTTATTCATGATGTAGCAATTCAAGGAAACGCGAAAAGTGAGTAATTAATCACTTAATTACTCTTATTTTTATTCTTGTTGCTAGCATCATGATTAGATTTATTTATATTTGATTTGAATAACCAATTTATTTTTGAATTGCTTCCGATATTAATGTTGATTTTTACTATATTTGTTGATCACCATATTACATGTTTAAAGGGAATAAGTAATTTAAAATCATGCCTAATAAGATAATTTGGACAACCGGTTTAGGTTTATTTTTAGTCTTGTTGTTTAATCAAGTAATCAAAATATTTTAGAATTATATGTTGCATTAATATTCAACCAATAGGAATCACCTTTCACTATAAGAATTGAGTAGAGGCCAATACGGGCGAATGTGACTCCCTGATTCACTTCGTACCATCATCCCCGATCCTCCTTTTGTGGTTCCGAACCATATGGAGTTAGTAATCTCAAGGATTATGAATGGGGTATAACTTTCACGGGTCAATCGTTGTTTCCTTTCGTTGTCCCTTGATCGTGGTTGCTTTAAATGATCCGTGAACGGTTTACAAGTTCCTTAAAAACTTGTTGGCGGCTCCCTACTTTCCTTGTCCCTAATCGTTGTCCCTAATCATATATGTCAATTCCCGATTCCTAAGAGTGTCAAGAATATTCACCACATGCTTAACGTAGGCGTACTTCAAACAACGCCTACACATAATGAATATATCCTACGCGCATACGTACCTTGAATATTGCCTAATACCGGCCACACTTGCTAGAAATCATCTAGCTTGAAGTTTCCTACAAATAAAAATACATAACTATAATTAATCCACTGTTCTCATTAATTTTCAGCAACTATAATACTCTTTACAGCTTACTAATAAACCCAATTTAATGACATAAAAGCCATAAAACCATTTTCTTTAAGTTGGTACTTTAAATCTCTTCAAAAAGACTTAGTTTTTATGACTTAAATAAAATTTCAGCATACCTATCTAATATAAAACATCACTTTTAGATTAGAAAATCATATATAAATCATTAAAACCTTTTCCCCTTTTATGGGTCATCAAACCCTAATTCAATAATTAAAGAGTAGTATGTATAATTAAATTACAACATTAAATTGAGGGCTTTAAATTCATTAAAACCATGTTTAAACAATGAATTAATCAATAACAACAACCTAGCATCAATCCCTAACCAATTACATAAAATCCCTAAATTTCTAGGGTTTGGGTTCTTTATTGAATAAAAATCTGAAATTTATACCAATAATTTGACAGCATCATAATCCCTAAATCAATACCAAAACATAATTAAAATCATGCTTTTAAAAAAATAAAACAATAGAATTAAATTAGGAAAAGAAAGAATTTTTATTTTTTTAATACTACCAAACCGAAAAGAGGAGAAAGGAAGAGGAGATGGCTGGCGGTGGTGCACCGGTGGGTGGTGGCGCCGGTGAGGGGAAGAAGAGAGAAAGAGAGGCGTGGGAGAGAAGAGAGAAAAATTAAAGAAGGGGAAAAATAAGAGGAAAAGAGAGAGAGAAAATAGAGAGAAAACCTTTGAATTTTTTATGAAATCTGACAATTATGAATCTTGAGTGAAAAAATCTTGAGGCTTTAAAGTATTTATACTCCCTTTTTAAACAAAAAATCATAATTACAACATTGTCATTACTAAATTCTACTCCCCTTAAATTTTCCTTCGGGGCCAACTTATTAGGCTTTTAAATTTTCTTAACTTCCCAATAAGTTAGTCTACTCATTTAAATATGATTGACTAAATTAAAAATGTTTTTATCGCCTCAATTGATGACTCATTTAATTTATACACACTTACATTTTATTTAAATAATTAATTTCTTTTTAAAATAAAATGAATCATTTTAATGAATAAAATAAATAATTTATATATATATATATATATATATATATATATATATATATATATATAATAACATACAGAGTATTACATTTAACCTCATCAGGACTTCTAGTTTTATGTCTCCATGCTAACTTAATCTTTTTATGATTTAAAATCCAATAAAAAATTTCATCACACCTCCTAGTGTCAAAGGTATATTCCCTCTTTTGATAAGATTTTAAATATTTCTTATAAGTAAACTTCTTGTTAGTTAGAGGTAAACATTTAAACGAAGGACCCTTTACAAACTCAGATATCGTTGCTTCATACATATCATCTTCCTGATCACATTCTTTAGCAATGCTAGCTATGCTAGCATGATACTTATGTTTAGACCTAAACTCTTCTTCTAAGAACCTCTCATAAGCCATCACAACGCTAGACACAACGACAAAATTAGGGAAGTATTGTTCTTTGAATTTTTTCTTGAAAGGAAAGGATAAACCCATTTGGACAATAGACACAAACTCTCATTTGGGTATTTTTAAGTGGCATATAATCTTAGCATTCTTAAATCTGTGAATGTAATCTCCTACAGGTTCTCCTTTTTCCTGCACTATCTTAGCTAAATCACCTTTAGTGACCTATGCCTCAACTCTAGTGAAATGGCGGAAGAAATTGAGTTTGCATATCTTGTCAACTTTGAATTGAATTAGGTCGTAAGTAATTTAACTAAGAGAATGCAATATCGGTAAGAGAACTAGAAAACATCCTAAGCTTAAGGAATTCATTGTTCGCCGCCTCTCTTAACATATATTGACAATTGAATCTAACCAAGTGTTCTTCAACAGACATAGTACTATGGCTAGAGAAAAGAAGGGAGAATTCAGGAACCTTGAATCCTCTTGGGAATAGATACATCCTATTAATCCACTAAGGAAATGGACTACAAGTTCCTCTTCTAGCATATCCACCGTTTTGACCTATAGCCCTTTGGATCATTTCCTCCACTTGCCTAGCAGGGTTTCCCGTCCCATTTATGGAGGTTAACCTTACATTGTCCCATTGGGTTGAATTGATGTATCTTGCATGTGAAAAGGTTTATGTTGGTTCCCTTGAGGATTGTGGAAACCACTATATCCAACGCTTATTCCTCTTAAGGTATTATGATTAGGTTGGGACATCCCTGGATATATATCTTTCTCCATATGGACCACTGGCCCGACCCTTATTCCATGAAGAACCTTGCGGGATGGACAAAATTTGGATATCCATATGTATATTGGTTATAATTCCCAGGTTGTGTGGAATATTATTGGGGCTTCTCTCGGGAATAATTAGGCCTCTTGATGTAAAGGAAGCCTTCTCTTGGCAGTTGCTCTCTTGTTTTGCCACATGTAATCTTCCTATTGGGATATGTGTTGCCTTTTTATTAGGCCACGTGTCACTTTATGATTGGACCATGTATTGGGTAATTTTACCCTAAATAGTATTAGTTGGCCTCTTACATGAATATATTTGATCATAATATACTACCTCCGATTTTTTTTTAGTTGTAACTTTGGAATATTTTATATCTCTCAAATAATACCCTGAAGTTGCAACTAAAAAAAATTGAAGGTACTACATAAAACTATATAAAACATGAATTTGAATTAACAAACAACAAAGTGGGTAGAAATTTTTTTTTATTGCAACTAGTAATCATATAGTCATAAAGTGAACTAGTAAATATAATGCGCTATTTACTACTTTTAAAGATTGTAAATTTAATGTATTTAATCTATTACTTGAGTTTTAAAAATCAAACAAAGAGTATCATATCAATAGAATATTATGTTGCTTGATACTACAAAACAATAGATGGATCAATATAGTGAAAACAAAAAACAAACCAATCATGATGAAATCAAATCAAAATGGGCTAAATTATGAAGTAAAACTGGTTTGCCACAAAATTTTGAGAATAATAACTAAACATCATCAAAACAATATGTGCATTGAAATCTTCCGTATATAATATGATATATCTCTTTATATGCTACTAAACATCATCAAAACAATATCTCTTTAGAAACAATCAAATACTTAGCTTACAAGATTTTTATTAGCTTTTGAATGAGCTTAATCAAACTAACAAGAACAATATTATTTATGGATATTTTTCCACATCAATTTTCAAGTGATGTTGCAAGCGTGAAATAAGTGTATTTTAATTCTAATGGTTTGCGATAGTTACTAATTTGTAAACTTTATAATCGCTCGTTCTTATTGATAATTATACGAAGTATGGTTACTAATTATTTACACAATACCATTTATATATCATTCTTAATCATTTTCTAAAATTACTAATTAATTATGGATTATAATCGATAAAAAATCAAAGTTTAAATAGTAAAGCACCAATATAGAAATTTACCCTACTAAATTTTTTTTTAATAAAAAAATTATTACAAATATTAAAAAGATAAAAAATTAAATTATATATATTATTTAACAGAATAAGATAACATAAAAATTACAAGTAATTTATGAATACTCATAATTATATGTATAAAAAATATGGAATATTCTAATGTAAATACTGTTTTATGTCGTTTGTTAATTCAAAAATTATGTAATATAATTTATTAATGTTAAATGAATCCACATTAATCTAAAACTAGATTCACCACTAACAATGTTGTTTTCAAATCAACAAGGTTCAATGGAAACTATGTATTATAGGAAATCTCTTTATATTAACAATGTTGATATTATTTACTTTATTCGAAACGATTTAACTCATTATCATGTAAAGTGATATAAATTAAAAAATTTCAAGTTATTTACCTTTTTTTTCATAAAACGATTTAATTTTATTTGGTTATTTATAACTGACTAATGTAATGATATTTTTTATAAGATAACACCGAAACTTTATTAGAGAATTGATGTTGAGATAGGGACGCTATTTTCTGATGTTTATCCAAAAATATATCTCGAGATCATTGACAACCTCGATGAAATAGATAATTGGATGAAGCATGATTAAACTAAGCATAGTCAGAAATAGAAAATTTTGCCAACCATAACATTTAAATTAGAAACCCGACATATTCTGGCATGATGATGGATATTTTATTTTAAATTTGAAATCTATTGAGATATGAATGCAATTTTGTATTCGGGGCCCCATATGCTCTTTGGTAAACCTGTTATAGTGAAAATTTGACATACGAGTGTTAAGTATGATTTCCATGTTGAAATTTTAAAGTAGTCTCATATAGGTTAAATTTCCAATTTGCCTTTAAATTGTTAGGGTCTTGAGATTCTAAATAGAATTGAAAGTTTAGATTGTTTGAGGTTTCTATTTGTGTTGATGAATGTGCATCAAGATAGCTTAGAGTCTCCTTTGATCGGGTTCTCATTGAAATAGATGTCACAAAAGCCTTGCCAATATTAATCAATGTTTAAAGTTGTTTTGTACTGTTGAAGCTAAAGGTATATAAGAGTAGACACCACATTTTTGTGTTAAGTACAATAAGGTGGAACATGACTGTGCTGTTGTTAAGCTTAATCATACTGCTGTCAAGCAGTATTGTTGGGGAAATTGGTTATCGGGTCACAAAAATTGTAACGAATTGAACAAATTAACACTTTGAGCGCGTGAACAAAATTACTTTCCTGAAGTAATATTTCAACCCTAAACACCGTGTATCACAAAATTACTAGAAGATACAACGAAGACAATGACAATAGTGTGTAGTATGTTTACGATCTAATGTAAAACAAATATTGATATTTTATGATGATGATAAATTGGGAATTGAAAAGGTTTTCAAGACGTGAAATATAAACTGAATTTTTCTTTTGAATATGTTTCATCATATGTTTTGGGTATTGGGTATTTCACGTGGCAACCTTTATTGTCCTTCTTTTACTGCTACTTTATTGGGTGTTAGGTATTTCGTGTGGCAACCTTTTGTGTCCTTCCTTTACTGCTACTTCTCAATTCGATTTCTCTCTCGTTGCTTATCTTTCTCTCTCTAACTTGTAATGCAACATAAAAATTACATTTTGAAAATGATAATCAATGACTGAATGTTGGTATATTGTTTCTCGAATTCTTCAAAAATGTCCAAAAAAATCAAATTGGGGCTTTCTTGTGTGATGTATAATTGTTGAAATTAATTGTCCCATATGATTATATGTTGGATTGGGAGAATTTTGATAACAAATGCATGTATTTTGGTTGAGAAATGAGCAAGTTATGTTATACCCATGAGCTTAGTACGAGACCTTCAATGGAGGTTCCTCCATTGTTAATCACCTTTTAATTTTTAATTTTTTTATTATTTAAAAAATATTTTTAATAGAGGATATTTATTATTTGGTGGAGGATATGTATTACTTGATAGTGAATATCTATTATTTGATAGAGGACGTGTATTATATTAGAAAATATGTACATTTAATTAGAGGATATATATATATATATATATATATATATATATATATATATATATATATATATATATATATATATATATATATATATATATATATATAATAAGGAAAATACAAGTTAATCTGCCAAATAAACAAATTTTTGTTAATCTGATGGCATTTTTGTAAATATATTGAAAAAATAGGGTCATTTATTCAGTACTTTTGGTGAGTTGTCCAATTATTGTTTTTTTTTTTCTTTTATTGTTTGGTGAGGAAATTACACATGTACCCCTCAACTAGTACATGAAAAGACGCATATACCCCTCCACTGTTACTTGAAGAGACAATTATACCCCTAGATAAACAAAATTTGTTTATCTGCGGAATCGACTGGGTATCCCTCATATATATATTGGATATGTAAAGTTCATTGAATATGAATTATTTGATGGAGGATATGTATAGTTTATTAGAGGATATGAATTATTTGATTGAGGATATCTACAATTTATTAGAGGATATGATTTAACCTAAATTGAACTAAAATGTATCCTCAATAGACAATATTGTATCCTCAATCTTACTAAATGTATCCTCAATAGAAATGATTGTATCTTTAATATAAGTTAATATAACCTCAATGTAACTAAAATTTATCCTTAGTAGACCAATATTGTATCCTCAATAAAAAGTATTCTCTGTAGACAATATTGTTTCTTCAGTCTAACTAAAATGTATCCTCAATAGACAATATTGTATCCTCAATTTAACTGAAATGTATCCTCAGTACAGAATAAATATATTGTATTTTTCAATAGAACTAAATTGTATCCTCAATCTCAATAAAATGTATCTTCAGTAGACATTATTGTATCCTCAATGTAACTAAATGTATCTTCAATAGAATGATTGTACCTCAATCTAACTAAAATGTATTCTCAGTAGATAATATTGTATCCCCAATCCAACTAAATGTATCTTCAATAAAAATGATTGTATATATCCTCAATACAAGTTAATATAACCTCAATCTAACTAAAATGTATCCTCAATAGAATATAAAATATTTGATGGAGGATATGTATAGATTGTTTGAGGATAGTTATACTTTGATGGATGATATGTATAATTTGTTTAAAGAAAATGTTTTATTTAATGGATGATATGTACAATTTGTTAGAGGATATGTTTTCTATAATAGTTTGATGGATGATATATACAACAATACTGTTTATTAGAGGATATGTATAGTATGTTGGAGGATATGAATTATATATCACCCTCAAATCATCTAAACAATGTATTATTTGATAGAAGGAATGAAAAGTTTATTGGATGACATATATTATTTGATGAAAACCAAAACCAAAAATTAATTAATTAAGGAAATATTAAAAAATGGACTCTAATGTTGTCGTCAAATTAAAAATAATTAAAGTAATCATAATATTCTACATTAGTTGACCATCATTAACACAAAATTTCTCTCTACCCTTTCTTTGCTCCTCTGCAATAATGAACATTACTTACTCCATAGCCATACATCAAAATACAAGGAAAATCATCAAAAATAGAAATAAGTAAAACTTCATAAAAAAAAATCATCATTTACATCATATCGACGACTTTACTGGCAGGTGGTACGGTGAGATGGCTTAAGAAACCACCATTGAAAGAGGGAGGGGAGATAAAGTAAGGCCAACTCACCATTGATAGAGAGAGGAGATATAAAGTAAAGAATTGAAGATGAATAAGAGAGCTGTAGAAGTGCAGTAGAAATTGGGCTGAACATTGTTAATAAGCTTGTTGGGCTAAACAAAGTAAGATCAGGCCAACAAACCTGTGCGTCTGACACAGGATATATATGAACCTACAAAAACCTTATTATGAAAAATAGCATAAATTGATAAACCTAGAGTACAACATAATCTAATATTTAGTCACACCCACAATATGATAAGATTATATCTAGAACATAAGACACTGTTTTTTCTTAAGTAATGTCCTAAATAAGTTTATGTCATTACTTTACCCACAAACAAGTTCGCTCCAATACTTAGCTAGTTCAATGTATTGCATTCATTTTTCAAACGATCACTATAGGATCATTTAAAATAAGATGATTTTCATTATTTAGTACATATATAACCCCCACACATATACTTGTGGTTGAGAAATAAGTCGCACAAACTTTACTAATAACTATAGAAAATTAATTGACCTCCAATCACATTCTTTTCGATCATGTTTAGTCACACAAATTACATTATATTACAATAAACTATATATATGGAAAAAGATCAAAATTACAATACTAAAACCCCAAAATTATAATCACAAAGATGTATTTTGTATGACACACTACACATACACACTCATAGACTCATTCCTTAATTAAACATCCAAACCAACCCTACCCCTTTTCAATTAATTACAAATACTATGAACAAGAGATCAATACAAAAAACATTGCCCTTGAATCATTTCTCCTATGACACCCAAACCATTAAAAATGATTAATGTACAAAAAAAAAAAAAAAAAAAAAGATTTTAAAGCTTGAGGAAACAAATATACAAATAAAACAAAGAACAAAGAACAAAAAATATTGGCTAAAATCGTGAAATTTATCATCATTGTTGTTGTTCCCTTATTTTTTCTCCTTGAGAAGGGCTTCTCCAAAATCCTGTAGCATAGAATTTTTCCCACATTTCCTCTTCCAATTGCATCAACTCCTTATCCATAATATTATTATCATCACTACTAATACTCCCACAAGTTCCAGGATCCATCACCACCAACGTCGTCGCCATATCAGTTTGATACCTCATTTCTTCTAAAGGGATGCTATATCGACATGGACTTGCCCTACTCGAGGCGGCGAATGATTGAAGAGGGAGGAGGCCTTTTTTCATCATTCGTCGCCTTCGGTGTGTTCTTAGGGCCTTCTTGCATATACTTGCTGGAACCTTGTACACAACTAGCACAAATAAATTGATTAATGTGCATGGACAACAACACCACACCGCAGCGCACTCCGCTGTGGTGCCTCCGGCCATCTCCGCCAACCTACCATTAGGTGGTAACGACGGAGATGGTTGTAGGAGTGCGTGTTTCCTCCTATACGCCGCTGTCCCCGGACGGAGGTTCATTTTCTTCTGAGTCATAATGTACGTACCAAAATAATAATAATAATAATCTATATATTTATATACTTACATATATTATAATTAATGATAATCGATTACCCTGATTCCTGAAGAATATTCAGGAGTCGGGTTGTGGAAATCCCTTCCCTATATTTATTTATTTATTTATTTTAAAATATGTAAGTTAATAGAAAAGCCGATAGTCCAACCTCACAAACGGATCTGGGGAGATCCGGTTGTGATCACGGGGAGGACAAATATTAGCTTCAAGAAGGATGATCATTGCATTGGTAACTTAGGGTACAATAATAGTTTTTTAAAATGGAAAAATGTACGCTTTACCATGAAAACAGGGGAGATGTTTTGATATATAATGTTTTAGTTTTTTTCCTCCTATTTTTATGTTGTAATGAATGAAATTTCGCAGGAAATTTATGATATTTTGTGGTACATAATTTATGAATTGTGGACGAGAGACTTTGAGACAGAAGATGGAAGACAATGATGAGTTGCACGTAGATTAATTTAGCATGTGAAGCAACTCCATATCAAAAACTTTGAAATACATATAAAAGGTGCACGTACATTATAGTACGTGCATTATGCTTATTTCATGTTGTTCAACTATTAAAACTACATTAGTAGTCTTTAAATTAAAAAAAAAATAAAAAAAAAATAAGAATTTGGTTGATTAAAGGCTAGTTTTGAGATTTGGTCAATAAAAAAAAGGGGAAAAATATACTTTCTATCATGTTGAATATGAAAAATAAAATGTGAAATGAAACTTCTATTTAGGGTTAGATTTATTTTTTTTTTGGTGAAATGAGACTTCTATTACAAACAATTTTATTTAGCTATTATCATTGGAAATAAAGGATAAGTAAGTCCACGCTTACAACGCTAGCTTTAACCTTTCTGCAATGCCAGCCCTTAGGGTGTGCGGCATGCGCAACCGCACAGGGCCCAAAATCGCTTGGGGCCTCAAAGTTTACTATTATATATAAAATTGTTGTACAAATTGTTAGTGTTATTGTTGTGGCTTAGTGGTAAGTATGGTGATACTAAGTTTTGTAGATACGCGGTTCGAGCCTTGTTTATGTACTTTTTTTTATTTTTGTAACTTTTCTTAATTTTAATTTTATAATTTAAAGGTTTGGATATTCTTTCGATTTTCAAGTACTTCGTCTGTGCTTTACTTTTCATTTTAGTCTTTTTTTTAAAAAAAATTCCATTCCTATATTTTGAAAGATTGTAACAATATTTATATTTTTATCCCCAATAATGGTCTCTTGACTCAATTTCATTTTTAGAAAATATTACTATTCTCTCTCTCCTCTTCACAATAACCGGTAAATACTTTTATAACTTATTTTTATTTTTGCTTTTCAACATATTTTGATCTCTTCAATAGTATTACAAAAATTACATTTATTTCTTTATTCTAAACCTCTTCAACAAATAAATCATAACGGAGCATTTAATTAAAAAAATGCAATATTATTATACGTTACTTAAAAAAAAAGGAGGGGGCCCAAATGTATCTCAATTGCACAGGGCCTCCATAATAGTTGGGACGGCCCTGACTTTCTGATCATCTAAGAAGCTAAATCGTGCTATATTTAATTATAGCTCAGGTTATCTATAAGGATTTATAATTTAATAAATTTTGGCAAAATATTTCTACCCATTTAATCATATCTATAATCTATAATATTATTAAAGCATAATGGGACAGCATGGTAACACCATGTGTCACAATTCCCTCAATATGATTTGGTGCCACATCATCACTATGTGTCACCCTATGTGGCATCACTCTAACGGCGTGTTCAATTCACCTGATTTTCACTTATATGAACTAATCTAAATTTATTTGAACTTATTAGACCTTATTTTAGTTGTAATTTGTACTTGGGTAACTCTTATAAGAACTTATTAAATCTGAACTGAACTTAACTAAACTAAACTAAACTTATTACACCTGAAATAGGTGAAAATAAGGTGAACAAAACATACCCTAAAACTCTTCATGTGTGTAACGTAACCTTCATACTTAACTTTCCCCTAAAATAATGTAACCTTTAAGTAATTACACAATAAATTATTTGTTATGGAATATTGTGTGGATGCCCATTATACTTCTTGTATCATTCCGGAATATTCTAGATAGAACTAGGGTTTCTATTTTTATCTAAGAAAACCCTAATTATATTGTATATATATATACCCCATTATATGAAATAGAAATACACTGATATATTCTCTATCAATCTCTCTTATATTGTTGATTTCTTAAGTTAATGATTAATTCGTTGTATACTGAATGTCCTAAATTATACTCATTGTTATCTTGTTGTGTTGCATCTTGGGAAGAAATTAGAAGGAGATTAATCTTGATCATGGGTTTTGATCTTTTAATAATGAAATCACACGTTTCAAGAATTTCATATCATTCCCAATCCTCATTAATTAATTTGGGACTAGTACAAGGAGACTCACGGTATTAATAATTTGGTTACAAAGAATTACTCGTATTATTTTTCGATTGCATTGGTTTGTTTATCTTGAATCATCTTTCTCATCTATCCATAATATAATAGATTATCCTTAATCAAGGGTTATACTTTATTTTCTTTTCATTGACGATTTCATGAGTTACAGGCTAGCAGATGACGTTGATAACATGAAGTTGACGACAAGGCTGGTTTTTATAGTGGGAAAGGTTTTGATATCAGGAAAGTTCATTCTCAACTATCCTTTTATTGTTAATTTTAAACCTTTACATAATATGTTTATATTGTTTCCCAAATTTTCGTATTTTTATTATTCCTGGAGTTCAATGAGCAATTTGGGAATAGTTGAATTTGATGCAAAATAACTAATTAGTAGTTTTGTTTTGAATATGAGCTTTGTTTAGTTTGAATTTAAAAGGGTATTTAGAATTATTATTGGGGTTAATTTTATGAACGTATGGTTTTCATGAAATTGTATTACATATATTTGCTAGATTTTGATAAGTTTTCCTATCCATACATGAGTTTGGTTATTTCTCTATGCTTGATAGCAAATATGAATGGTTTGATTTAGCAATTATTTACCCATATAATTTGTTTGTGAAATCCTATGTCTAATGTCTAAGGTACCTTTGAAACTATATATAATTTATGTATTGAATTATGTTTTTATATTTCAAGTATGATATGAAACATGTGGTTTTCCACTAACGTGAACGTGTTAATTTTGGTTGCTTATGTGATTGTTTCTATTTTCTAATTAAACTTTATCAGGCAATATATTGATATAATTGACCCGACAGTATATATAGTTGATTCAATCGATTCAGATATGTTTTTATTAAAGCGTGAAGTAGTAGGTTTTCATATTTTTACCTTCTCATTCAATTATAGTATTATGTACCTACTTGAAGTTAGATTATTGGAATGAATGTCAATTGAATATGATGTGCGGACCTGAAGTTCCTTATATTTATAAAGAGTATTCACACTAGCTTGAACATATAAATGGCTCAAAACCCTTAAGGATAATACAAAGAAATGTGCATGATCTACAAACCTAAAGCATATTGCTTAGATATCCACTGCATACTAACGTGATTCTATAAACACAATGTCATGTTTACTTATGTTTCCAAAGATTAATTTTAATTTGGCTAGTATAGTTGAGTGGATCGAATAAGGTATGTTTTGATTAAAGCTCGAACTGATTATGTCATGTCTTATTTTTACCTTCTCTTTCTGAAAAATGTAGATGGATTGGTATATATTCTCGTACATATGGACTTGAAGTTCCTTAATTAATTAAATATATAGCAAAAAGTGTGTTATGAGTTCAAGTAATTAAACATGACATTGTGAGAAACTATACATAATCAACGTTTTATTATGCCCATAAATATAAGAAGTTTTGTTTTTTTAAGATGAATGTAATTGGGCATGAGGAACATGATAAGTGTTCTATAAGTATAATTTTATATAAGCATGTTTTTTCTAAAAGGTACACGTTACTTCATACATGACATTGCCAAAAGAATTTATGGATTAAAATTTGCAAAGATTTTAAAGGTTGTTGGATTGATTCATTCCATACCCCCATATGCAAGGATTAGGGGGAGATTGTATGTAATCCTTGCATATAAATAATAAAATATATATATGGTCAATTTGATACATACAATAACTTAAATATCAACGATTTATTTAATAGAAATGGCCACATGTTAATTAAATTTTTTGAAATGATACAATCCTGAAGATGGATATAAACAAATGACATTTATCTTATACTAGTTGTAAATGCTCTAATTCAAAATTGATATCCTAAGAGTACAACATCAATTGTTGATGAACCTATAGCATGCTTGAAGCGTGATAAATCAATAGGTTCTAAAGATAATTAAGTATCTTTGAAAAGGAAAGGAGTCACTATTGACAATGACAAATTCGAGGAAGTGGTAAATATCATTACATTTCTAGAAGAAATCACTTTTAATAAAGTTCATATGTTTCATGATTATATAAAAAACTCCAGAAGAGTATAAAATATCCAACAAGATTAACATGTATCAAGTTTATATTTTAAACTCCAGTAGAGTATGAGTAATTATTGGATAAATTTTAATTGATTGTCTTGCCAATTGTATAAAGAAACACATGTTGGTGTTCTAATATCACATCACATTCATGGCCATGCATATAGTAAGTTTAATAAAGTGATCACTAGTGTTGAAAACTGACCAGAGTTCAAATTTAGAGAAGTGATTGGATGTGATAATTAAATTAGGCCATCCGGGTTTAATAATTATTACCTGTAATGGAAACCTAAAATTTCATTTGATAATGTGATGACGCTTTCTCAATGTTAAATATATAAAATGAATTGAATGGCAAGACGTAACATTGAGATTGAGGAATATTTGTATTGTGAGTTATAATAATTTGTACTAATGAAAATTTAAAGATTTAATTTGTTTTGATTTTTTTTATATAAAGGAGTAATGGCTGACCAGAAGTTCACCAAAATAACTTATATATTATTGTCAACTATTAAGTGATCAGAAGCTCACCAAATACACTATTTAAGTCTTTAAAGATCCAGAAGATCATCACCTACTAGAATTACGAGCAAGTGATTTATGCTTGTATAAAAATTCTTTTGATTGGGGCTATTATATGTCAGCACATATGAAATAGGAGAAGAAAGAAAAACGTACAACTGCACAACATATGTCTTCCCATTCACATTGATCTCCAGAATAGAAAATATTATTGAAAATTTAATACTAAATACACATGAAATATAAAGTTAATGAATAAATTATTCTTCATCGAAATTGTTCTCCAGAAGAGATAAATTTTGATTGTGATTCTCCCAATGAAATGAATTTTAAATGAAAATTAATATACTAAGTTAGTATAAAATTAGACGGCCCTCTAAAAGAGATATTTTACCAACTTAGGGGGAGAGGAAATAGCAAAAGTTGGGAAAATAAAAAATAAATAAATAAATAAATAAATGATCCCTATAATGGTAGTTTGAAAATTTATATATATGTCAACTTTTGTATATATATTATCAAGATATGTTGCACATTTATGATTTGATTTGTATTCAGTTATGACTCATGTTGCATAGCGTTGAAGATACATTTTTTGTCATATTAATTATGTGTATACATTGAGATAAAATCTTTCCAATTGTACTTGAATCACTACACCTGAAGTGTAGGTTGTATATGATCAGTTCCAAAATAAAGATATGTTTAATAGATATGATATTTGGCAAGATAGTGTAGTTGACACTAATAGTGTAATAGTATATAAATACCATAGTGTATGAAATACCCTAAAGTGGTATAGATATTATAATAGATGGCCTATGATTTAAGAAAAGTTATGATGGTACCAATGAGAAATGTATTCAGATATTATAGTAAAATAGCATGCGGAATGTAAGTTAAAGGAATTTTATGATACCGGTACATAATGGAACCGATGAATAATATGCATATGCATAATGGAATGGACTAATAAGTAAGGGATCAGAAATATTTGTACATTTTGATGTCGACATAATGATAATGATCATAAGTTTATCATGGACCCGAACTCCAATGAAAAATGGATTTTTAAATCCACACTGTACAGTGTCTTGCATCATTTTGAGTCTTATATTCATGTGCATGTGAGTTATAGGTTAATGGCTTATTTCATATGTAGAAAGTTAGATGCATTACTCATTGTATAATTTGTTTAATATGTTATCATGTTTTATATATCTCATATTGCATGGATTAATTTCTTACAATGGTTGTGGTGTATGTGAATGTTCATTCAAAATATAGTAAGACATATTTACAACTTTGATGAAAAATTAGAAAGAGATATTTATATTCCAATGGGCTTATAATTGTAATGAAATTATTGATGACACTTATTTAATAACATGTTATGAATCATGTAAAAGGAGTTCCCGAAGAACTTATATATGACGTATTAAATGCCCAACCCTACAAATTTTTATGTCTTGAATATTGCAATTATTATCAAACTCTTGAAAAGTCTATGTGACTACATTATTGACATCTCAGCCTGAAGTTTGAGCATATGAGAGTTAGTAAGATTTACTATTTGTATTTACAAGAGAGCTATCATGTCAATCATGAAACATCTAAATAATATCAATAGAATACTTATGCGCGAGAATGTTTTCTCATGGTCCAGAAGAACCATGATTAGCGTACATAATTACATATGTTATATTATAATTCATATGAGATTGAAGAATGACATTAATAATATCAAGTTTTGTCATCAAATTATCATTAATGAATGTTAAATCAAATAATGATCACCAATATTTATTATTAACGACTTCCAAAAGAAGTCATAAACGCATGAGTTTAACCTTTTTAATCAACTATTAAATAGAGATTTGGAATGGTGATATTAGAGATAAACACATATATGGTGAAATGAAGACACTTTACATGTCCACATGAAGACTTGAAGATGCAATTTCAATTTAGGAGGATCGAAGATCAACAAGTGATATTTTACCAACTTATTAGAAGATATCCAACATATTGGATTCATTGTTGCGACACTAGAAGATCTCAAGTTATGTATTCATCAGGGGGAGAAAATACGCGTTGCACTCTTTTTCCCTTGACCATGGTTTTGTCCCACATAGGGTTTTCCTGGTAAGGTTTTTAATGAGGCAGCATTTCTAACGTATTACGAAGAATGTTGTACTCTTTTTCCTTCATTAGGTTTTTATCCCACATGGTTTTTCCTAATAAGGTTTTAACGAGTCACAGTGTTCGATAATGGACATCCAAGGGGGAGTGTTATGAAATATTGTGTGGATGCCCATTATACTTCTTGTATCATTCCAGAATATTCTAGATAGAACTAGGGTTTATATTTTTATCTAAGAAAACCCTAATTATATTGTATATATATATATATATATATATATATATATATATATATATATATATATATATACCCCATTATATGGAATAGAAATACACTGATATATTCTCTATCAATCTCTCTTATATTTCTCCTAATTTAAAACATTATTTAATTTGTAACAAATTAATCACATGCTAATAGTTGTGGATTCCTTAAATGCTAATTTTCTAGATTCAATATCAACTTAGCAATAAGACAAAGTAACATTTACAAGTATACTATTGCATCTCTTTTTATTCCCATATATGTTTTGTTTCCTTTTTTCAAATTTTATTTTAATCTAATGTAATGTTTTCAAAATTAAGGTAATTTTTCATTTTGTATTTAAGCAAAACTTGGGGCATCGCTCGAGCCACAAACTAGTTATTAGTTTGTTTTTGTAAAAAGACAATTTGAAGTTTTTTAGAGGTATTAAAAATAATAAAAAAAAATTCTATTATTACATATATGTATGTAGAACTTAGAACTTAGTATTCAATTACTCAATTCTTTGCATTTTAATTCTCCCCATTTGAAATCTTGACAATATTCATAAAATGAGACAATATTTTCATAAATAATTACTCTCACCATTAAACCATAACATAGCTATGTTGGGTTTTATTTATTCATCTCAATGAATAATTTTGCAATTATGTCATCATTTTCATGTACTCTTTTTTTTTTTTAATGGAACATTGTCGAGGCATAACTTTGACCAACAATATTTCTAATTAGATATTAATAAAATTTATAACAAAATTATACATCCTCCGTTTCTATTTAGTTGACGCGTTTGATTTAGGCGCATATATTAAGGAGAGGAGAGAGAGTGAGAGAGAATGAAAAATCAAGTGAGGTAGCTTATAAATACAAGGTAAAAAAGTTACCCCAAAAGGAAACGTGTCAACTAAAAAATACTTTTTAAAAAGAAATACGTGTCAACAAAAAAGAAACGGAGGTAGTATTATGAAAGTAGATATTGTAACAAATCCAACAATACATTACCTTACCATGTTTATAAATTATAATAAAGTAAAAAAAAATTAAAATAAAAAAATGTCAAGGTAGTATATGACGAATAGTGCAAAAGTGATAATTTTATTTTTTTTAAAAAAAAATTAAAAAATAGGAGTATATGCTATTAGCCATCCTTATCCTTTTTAACTTAGCAATTTGATGAAAGTCATTAACTTTCTAATTACCAATACTGAAATCTTTCCACTAAAATAAATCTATCATATCCTATATTTAGTTGGCCACCCTTTAATTAGAAAGAAAAAAAGATAGAGATTAATACTAAGAAAAAATGGCGACATTGTTTGAAGCCGTTAGATAACCCCCAAATATAGACACCACTATATATAACTCTGTGAGGCATCCAAATTGTTTGCATAATTTCTTCCTCTAATATATGAATATATTTTGGATTAAAAAAAAAAACTCTAATGTACATTCCATGGTATACAAATTGTTTGGGTCCAATTTAGTCAAAATTGGGCCTGAGCACTAAATGATCCAATTAAAAGCCCAAGGTCAAGGTTCAACTCTCCAATTGCTCAAAAGTCAAAAGTCAGCCCACAAAGTAAGCCAATTGGGCTAAAGCCCAACCTCTCCAAGTATGATGAGGTATAAAAGCCATCATATTAACACATTCAAAAGGACATCACATACATACATTGAGATTCCAATTCATATGCTCATTCTTGCATTCAGAAATATTCCACAAAAGCCTCAAGCTACAAACTCTCTTGCATAGTGTCTTCCTTTTACACATTGTACTGACTTTAGCATCGGAGGGGCCTTCCTCGGAAACACCCCCGAGGCTAGTTTACGTGTGTTCACTGTGCAGGAAACCTTCGGCCCAACACAACTTGGACCGAATCCAGTCTTCTCCACTTCAGCGGACCTTCAGCAAGGTCCCATTGTTTTCAACCGAAACAATTTGGCGCCGTCTGTGGGGAAGACTTTCAAAAATCTTTAAGCCAAATTCCTAACCAAGATCATCTTGCAATTATCTTAGCAGCCATGGCTAAGAACCGCAAGAGCAAAAGCCTCCGTCAAGGAGCGGGCGAAAAGCCTAAAACCCCTACACCCTCGCCCTCGCCGGACCGGAACTCTCCCAAGGGTGCCGGCTCGGGGGAAGGATCACACAAGGAGGATTCCCTATCTCCTATAATGCATGACTCTCAATATAGGCCGGACCACTCTCGATCTAGCAGGGGTCAGTCTGATCATAGGACATATTCAGTGTCCCAAAGCCAACCATCGGCTGCACGGCCTCATTACCACACTCGGCCGGGGACCCCTTTGACGGGGCCCAGTTCGGAAGAGGTGGCAAGGGCGCTGGCAATACTCATGGAGGCAATGAGGGCACAGAATATGCCACCGCCTCGTGATCAAACTCCTCCGCATACCCGGCATCAGCGGAGGAAGTTAGACCATGACGGTGGGAAGCTTCCTTCCTTCCGGGAACTGGAAGAGTGGGAGGAGGATTCTTGGAAAAATGAAAAACAGAGGAAAAAGAACTCTCAATTATTTAAAGGATCCTCATCCTCAAGACCAGCAGCGCATAAGAGCAGCAGCTCAGCTTCTCGGCCAGAATCTACTCGCCGGGAACCCGAGACTGCTCGCAGAAGCGTCCTTGACCGACTCGGCGGCCAGGAACCGAGCGTGCGTAGTCGCCTCTCGTTCCCTGCAGCCGAGGCCCAGACTTCCCAGCCAGGGACGAAAACCACTCCTACCTCTCTAAGAGGGCGGAGCGCGGTCCCTTCGGCCAGGAACAAGGGCAAGGCCATTATGCTTCCCGCTAGTTCACCATTCGAGCAATGGATACTGGAAGAGCGCGTACCCACGGTTAAAATACCGTCGCATATCACATATGACGGGACCACGGATCCGAAGGACCACGTGGCCTCGTATGAGACTCATATGCATCTTTGCCCCAGATCCGAGGCGACTTGGTGCAAATATTTCCCAACCACTCTCAAGGGGGTCGCGCAAGCGTGGATCTCCAAGGGAGTAAGGCAAGGCTCCATAACAGGTTGGGATGATCTGTCCTCCAAGTTCAGGAGCAAGTTTTCCACGGCAAACCGCCGAGAGAAGACTACCGCAGAGCTCATGGGTCTGCAACAGGGGGAAACCGAAAGCCTCCGAGACTACCTGACCCGTTTCAGTAACGAGTCATCAAGCGTCTCTCAGCTGGACCAGGGGCTAGCTGTTTTTGCAATGCAGAATGGCCTTCAGCCAGGAAAATTCCTAGACTTCATGGTCATGCATACCCCGCAGACCTTGGAGGAAGCTCTTAGTGCTTCGGATAAGTTTATCCGAGCCGAAGAATGGAATAAAGCAAAAACCCAACCTCAATCCGGGGGAGGGAAACAGAGGCAAATACCCTTGTCTGAAGGCCAAGGCCATAAGGCAAAGGGAAAATCAAAGGCCTCGGAGCCATCTTCGGCCAGCGACCTAAAGAAGGACAGGTTTGCCTCATACAGAGGCAGATACGAGTCCTACACTCCGCTCTCTCTTCCACGCGCCAAAATTTACAGTGTGACGAAGGAGGAGCAGAGTTACCGAAAGCCGAGACCACTCCCAGAGTGGTATCAGCGAAAAAATAAAAATCAGTGGTGTGAGTTCCACGAGTCTTCGGGCCACAACACTGAAGAGTGTATCCAGCTGAAGGACCAGATAGAGGACATGGTCCGGAAGGGATACTTGAAAAAATACATCGCGGATCACCGCGAGAAAAAAGAATCCGAGAGGCTAGCAAAGGACCCTCGGCAGGACCTTGATTTCCCCCGGAAAAACAGTAAAAAACCGGAGGGGAAATTCCCTCCGATCAATGTTATCTCGGGAGGAATATACTCTCGGAGGGAGCACAAGCGTCACCTTAGAGCTTTGACTCACCAGGTGAACAACGCTGACATTCAATCTCCCCAGTCGCCGGTGCCGAACATGACGTTCACAGCCGCCGACTGCCGGGGGATTACGTTCCCTCACGAGGATCCGTTGGTGATCATCGCCACGGTGGCCAACCACGACGTCAGTAAGGTCCTTGTTGACGGTGGCAGCGGAGCAAACATTCTGTTCCGAAAGGCCTACAACCAAATTAAGCTGAAGCCCAAGCACCTTACGCCGGTACCCTATCCGGTATCCGGGTTCAATGGGGCTTCAACTTATCCAGATGGGAAGGTGACACTTCCTGTCACCATCGGTTGCGATGAGGCAGCCCGGAACGTCATGATTGAGTTTTTGGTCATCGACGCTCCTTCAGTGTACAACGTGATTTTGGGGAGACCCATGATTCACGAGATCCAAGGGGTCGTCTCAACTTATCATCAGCTGATGATTTACGTCTCAGACGCCGGCTTCCCCGAAAGGATACAGGGCAACCAAAAAGACGCCCGAAGGTGCAACTACCTCAAGCCATCCAGTAGTCGCCCAGATGACGACAGGGATGAGGAGGAGAAAGAAAAAGAAAGAGAGCCAAGCACAAAAAAGCCGAAAGGCCTAAGTGCTTCGGCCCAAGGATCCGTGCCCAGAGAAAAAGGTCCCGAAAGGGAGAAGGTTGACTCTTCAGCTGAGCCGCAAGACTCAGAGAGCCAGCCGAAGAACACAAAGACTGGGACACCTGCTGACATTGGCAGCAGACCAGATTCTGAAGAGTCCAGCCCATCGGCAATGGACATGGACCAACAGACTGAAACAGTTGAGTTGGCCGAAGGAGATGCTGAGAAATGTGTAACAATCGGGATGGACCTTGATCCTAACACCCGTTGTGAACTTATTCAGCTCCTTCGGGATAACAGAGATGTGTTTGCTTTCTCGGCAGCTGATATGCCCGGGATAAGTTCAGACCTCATCTCCCATAAGCTTAATGTTGACCCAGCGTGTCGACCAGTTAAGCAAAAGAAGCGGAATTACTCCGCCAATAAGAACCGAGACATCGCAGCCGAAGTCAAAAAATTATTGGAGGCGGGGTTCATTGAACCTTGTCAATATCCGGAATGGCTGGCAAATGTGGTGATGGTTCAGAAGCCCAATGGTACCTGGAGGATGTGCGTTGACTTCACGGACCTAAATAAGGCTTGTCCAAAGGATTTCTATCCCTTGCCAAGAATCGATCAGCTAGTCGATTCGACAAGTGGCCATGCCTTGCTTAGTTTCATGGACGCATTCTCGGGGTATCATCAGATCTTTATGCACCCCGACGATCGAGCCAAGACAGCATTCGTCACGAGCGCTGGGGTGTATAATTACAAAATGATGCCCTTCGGATTGAAAAATGCGGGGGCAACCTATCAAAGGCTGGTGGATCAAGTTTTCGCCGATCAAAAGGGCCGAAACATGGAAGTCTATGTTGACGATTCGATCGTCAAAAGCAGAAAACTAGAGGACCATGTAAAGGACCTGGCTGAAACTTTCGCCACCTTGAGAAAACATCAAATGAAGCTGAATCCGAAGAAGTGTGTCTTCGGCGTGAAGTCAGGGAAATTCCTGGGTTTCATGGTCAGCAAAAGGGGGATTGATGCCAATCCCTCTAAAGTCAAAGCGGCGCTCGACCTTCCTGAGCCGAAAACGAAGAGGGATGTTCAGCGGCTCACCGGAAGAATGGCAGCCCTTTCGAGGTTCATTTCTAGAGCTTCGGATAAGGGGTTACCCTTCTTCAAAGCCCTGAAACTCCCGAAAACAAAAGAGCTTGTTTGGGAGGAAGAGCAAAAAGACGCCTTTCAACAGCTTCGGGAGCATCTGGCTCAACTCCCAACGCTGGCTAGCCCAGTTGAAGGAGAAACTCTATACCTATATGTGGCCGTTAGCCCAGCCACCATCAGCGCAGTATTGCTGAGGGAAGAGAGTAAGAGTCAGCAACCGATTTATTTCGTCAGTCATACACTGACGGATGCCGAGACCCGCTATCCTCTACTCGAGAAAGTTGCTTTCGCGGTAGTGGTAGCTGCTCGGAAGCTGAGGCCCTATTTTGATTGCCATCAGATAGTGGTCTTAACTGATCAGCCGTTGGAAAAAGTTCTTGGCAAGGTTGAAAAATCCGGTAGGCTAGCCAAGTGGGCTTTTGAGCTCACCGAATTCAGCATCAGCTACCGTCCCAGGGCTGCCATCAAGGCTCAAGCCCTGGCGGATTTCTTGGCCGAATGCACATACCAAGAAGTGCTGGACAGTGACAAGAAAGTCTGGACCGTGTTTACGGATGGGTCTTCCACCGAAAACGGTTCGGGGGCAGGAGTACTGATAACTTCTCCCGAGGGCAAATCCTTTGAGTATGCACTAAAATTTTCTTTTAAGGCCTCGAACAATGAAGCCGAATATGAGGCAGCAATCGCCGGCCTACAATTATGCATCTCCTTGGAAGCCGATCATGTCTGCTTAAAAACAGACTCTCAGCTAGTTGCATATCAGATCAGTGGCAGCTATGAGGCCAAAGAGCCCTCCATGATAGCTTATCTTGCCAAGATCAAATCAGTCATTGCAGAGCTGAAAACTTTTGAGGTTCAGCTGATCCCAAGGGGTCAGAATACTCAGGCCGATGCACTCTCCAAACTTGCTAGTTCATCTTTTACCGAGCTGAACAGGTCTGTATATGTAGAAGTGCGTCGAGTAAGAAGTGTCGACGAAGCACCTGAAGTGTGCTGCGCTGACCCAGAGCCTAGTTGGATGGAACCCATTTTAGCTTTTAAGCTTCGGGGAGAAACTCCTGAGGACAAAGCTTTGGCCTCCAAAATGAAGAGAACCAGCTCTAGGTTCATTGTCTTCAGGGGGGAACTTCTGAAAAAGTCCTTCTCAGCCCCATTGCTGAAATGCGTGGGACCAACAGATGCAGATTATATCCTGCGGGAGATTCACCTCGGCATCTGTGGGAACCACATTGGGGGAAGAACCTTAGCCCACAAGGCATTGAGGGCTGGATATTACTGGCCCACCATGATCGCAGATGCTAAGGAGCTGGTTCGGAAATGCGAAAAATGTCAAAAATATGCTCCAGTTATCCATCAGCCAGCAAGGGATCTTCAGCCGATCCTTAATCCACTCCCGTTTGCCCAATGGGGACTGGATATACTGGGACCATTTCCAGAGGCTGTGTACCAGAAAAAATGGCTGATAGTTGGTGTCGACTACTTCAGTAAATGGATCGAGGCCGAAGCAGCCTCGAACATTACAGAGCAAACTGTCAGAAAATTTATCTGGCAGAATATCATCACTCGCTTTGGCATCCCGAGAGTATTTGTCTTCGATCATGGGAGGCAATTTGATAACTTACCGCTGAAGCGATATACAGATCAGTTCGGCATCAAACTGGCATTTTCAGCAGTATGTCACCCGCAGAGTAACGGGCAAGCCGAAGCAGCAAATAAACAGATCTTAAATGCCCTCAAGAAGAGGGTGGAGGATCAAAAGTCCAAATGGCTAGAGGAGCTCCCTGGAACCCTTTGGTCCCTTCGGACAACTGAAAAAGAGGCAACGGGCCACTCACCTTTTGAACTGGTGTATGGTGCCGAAGCCGTCCTTCCAGTAGAAATTGGCTCTGAGAGCCTTCGAGTGCACCATTTCTCGGCTGAGAATGAGCGACTGATGAGGGAATCTCTCGATTTCCTCGACGAAGTAAGAGACTCAGCTCGAGATAAAATGGCCGCCTATAAGCAGAGAGTCAGCAAATTTTATAACCGAAGGGTCCATGCAAGGCCTCTCAAAATTGGAGATCTTGTCCTTCGGAATGCTGCTGCAGTTCAGAAAGGCCGAATCCATGGGAAGCTCTCAGCTACATGGGAGGGACCTTACGAAATTTATGATGAGCTTCAGCCAGGGACATACCGACTTCGGCAGTTGGATGGAACTGAGTTGAAAAATCACTGGAACGCTGATGTACTGAAAAAGTACCATGTGTAAACCCTTCGGGGCAGAACAATCTTTGTAAGTACATTTTGAACTAATGAAAGGCCTTGGAGCCGCCATTTATATAAATATTTACAACTTTTTATCCTTTCAAAATTTTCTTTGTTCTATCTACTCTTTAAGGGTTTTTTATTCAGCCTCGTCTGAAGCCTTCGCCTTCGGGTAACTGGGTTTCAGATTGCTGACGAAACTCGTCTTTTTAAAGAACACTGGTCTTTCAGCTGAAGTTAGACTTCAGTAAGACTTGTTCTCCAAAGACATGAGTCCATGGACAATTCTGGGATATTGCCTTAACTGAGCCTTGTATCCCAGAGAGCCATTACCCGAAACATTGCCTTAAGTTGGCCCTGTGTTTCGGGTATCCATTTTTCAAAGATAGACAGAAAATCAAGGATAACAGCCTTTTTAAATCAGCCTCGTCTGAAACCTTCGCCTTCGGGTAACTGGGTTTCAGATGGCTTATAAAACTCAGTCTTTTTAGAGAACACTGGTCTTTCAGCTGAAGTCAAACTTCAGTAAGACTTGTTCTCCAAAGACATGAGTCCATGGACAATTCTGGGATATTGCCTTAACTGAGCCTTGTATCCCAGAGAGCCATTATCCGAAACATTGCCTTAAGTTGGCCCTGTGTTTCGGATATGCGTCTTCTTTAAGAACGCCGATCAGTGGTTGTTTCAGCTGAAGTCAAACTTCAGTAAGACTTGTTCTAAAGAGGTTAGTCCCAGAAAGCTAATATCCCAAGCATTGCCTTCAGTTGGCCCTGTGTTTCGGATATCCAACTTTCAGACAGTCAATCTTCAGTAAGACTTGTATCCCAGAAGCATTGCCTTCAGTTGGCCCTGTGTTTCGGATACCCATTTTGAAGAAGTTCAGAAATTGCTTATTTAACTGAAGTCATACTTCAATTTCTGTGGGGGCAAGAAGCACTCAGTGCAACTATGTTCGGCAGAGTTGAAGAAAAGAAACAGTAAAGCATTCAAAAGTAAAGCAACTGAAGAAAAGAGCATTAGATTAATATTTCTCAAAAATTGAGCTACAAGTTCAATAATTCAGTATCGGCAGCCGCCCACAAGCGGAAAATAACAGCTGCCGAAATACGTACATAAGCAAAAAAATAAAACTGCTGTACGACAAGGCAAGCTGAAGCAAAAAAACAAGGCAAAAAAGCTCAGAAAGCGGCAAGTCTAAAGTTAAGCGCATGATGAACCGCAAGATTCTGAAGACGACTGCCCGAGTTCCTATGCTTCAGCCGGAGGATCAGACTGATCAGCGTTGAGTCCCATGGTGGCCTCAGCTCCAGCAGCAGAAGAAGCAGGCTTTGCACTTTGCCGAGCCTCCCTTTCCCTCTGCTCAGCTTCCAACTCCAGTCTTTCAGCTTCCTCTTCGGCTTCCTCAGCCTTAAGAATTTCAGCTTCAGCTGGAGTTGCATACTTCATGTGAGGGTCTTCGGGATTCTGGACCCACTCAGCACATTTAGACCAGTCCAGTTTCGGCTCAGCATGAAGGCAGACTCTTCGGCATACTCGGAATCCGTTTCTGAAACCCATCTCATATTCCTCTTGGGTGTAAACACGGACTTTGAGTAAAGCCTCAGCATCAGCCAGCTTCTTCTGGGTCTCCTCCAAGTCTTCCTTGGATTTCTTCAGCTCATCAGCGACTTTGGAGGAGGAACCCTTCAGCTCATTCAGCTCTTGCTGAATTTGGAAAGCCTTTGTCTGAGCCTGGGCCACTTCAACTTTCTGGATCAGCAGTTGATCCTCAGCCTCTTGAAATTTAGCTCTTTGGGCTTCAGCAGCAGCAGCAGCCTCTGAGAGTTGGACGTCTTTGGCCAGGAGCAACTCTTCAGCAGCCATTCGGCTGGTTTCAAGAGCCTCTAGACGCTGCTGCACTTCAGCTTGTGCAGCAGTTCCTTCTTGAATTCGGCTCTCAATAGCAGCCTTAAATTTGGAGACGTCCACTCCCATATGCTCCTGGAGGAATTTTTCCCCTTCCATCAGTGGGGGAAAAACCTCCTTCTCCATAGCATCGCAGAAGGTTTTCAGGGCTTCGGCAGCTTTTTTACCGTACTCCTCAACCTCCTGCTGCTTCTCCTCAGCTGCTGCTTGCTTCAGCTTAGCAAGCTTAACTTCCTCTTCAGCCACCTTCTTTTCGTGCACAGCAGCGTCTACCCTATCTTGTAGGGTATCAATCAGCTCTACAGTGAGAGTCTGATTGTGCACGAACTGAAAACAGGAAGACAAAAAAAAACATATATAATAAATAAAAAAAAAAAAAAAATATTTAAAGAGCTGAATTTCGGAGGAAATGAAGGAAAATTACCTGCATCATCAGCAGTTGGTTGGACCTGGCTGGGTCAGGAACTGATCTGCTGGATTCGCCCATCCCAGCAGTGGCCTTCAGCGACCAGATCCTTGCCCTGTCTACTTCGGACATGCCAGCAAAATTGCCGAAGTAGGCTGCAGCTCCTTCTCGGTTTTGACCCCATATGAGGTCCCAGATGTGATCTGGGATTGGAATTCGGGGGGCCGAGAAACCCATTTCTCCAGAATGCAGAGTCTGGAAAGAAGGGAAGGACGACGATGGAGCTTGATTAGCTTTGGTTGTCTCAGCATCGTCCTTCTCAGAGGAGTCAAGTACTATGACCTCCTCTTCTTCAGGGGTGAGGACGAAAGCCTCAACCTCTCTTGCGATATCTGCCGTGAAGCCCTCAGCACTGGACATCACGGCATCTTTATTTTCGTGCTCAGCAGCACTCTTCTTGATTTCTTCTTGGACCCCTCCCTTAGGTTCGGGGGTTCTCTGATCCACCTCCATCTCAGGAGGTGGCGGAGGGGTCTTTTGAGGAGATTGGGGTGTTGGCTGGGGAACCCTCGGCGATCCATTGCCTTCCTCAGGTTCCCTTATTGCGACGCCGATGGTCATCGGCCTCTGCTGAAAGTCATGAGGGCCGATGATGGCCATCCTTCGGCGCCTTTTCAGAAGGGGCTGCTCGTCCATATCTGAGTCTGAAGACTCTTGTATTTGATCTTCGGGACGAACAGGAGCTTTGCCTTCTCTGTGTCTGTTACTCTCTTCAGACTGTAACAGACAGGGGGGAAGAAGAGTGTGAGTAAAAAAAAAAAAAAAAGAAAAGAAAAGTTTTCTGAAAGCTCACCGAGGTTTTCAGCAAAGCCTCGTCTTCTTCAGCTGCTCTAGCTGCAGCTTCGGCTTCAGCAGCTCTGGAGGACCCCTCTCCTCCTTCGCAAGCCTCAAGTACCCGTGCAACCTCTTCGGCTGTGCGGGCAGCTTCAGCTTCTTCGTTCAGCAGCTGAAACCAAGGGTCTCTCTTCTTCCACCAAGGCTTCTGCCTCTGATACAGAGCAACAGCCTCAATTTGGAAGTGGGAAGAATCCAGATGAACTTCCCTATGCCTCGGCTCAGTGATAGACGGGGCCCGTTCAGTTACAACTCGCTCTCGGTTAACACCAAGACGAGCGTAGTTAATACCAACGTTGGTCTCGTCCCGCTCTGAAAAAAGGAAAGGGAAAAAGTTCAGCTCAGATATGTTGGCACAGCATAAAAAAGCAAAGCGAGAGAAGAAAAAGAGGTAGTTAAAAGCCTCGGCCCCAGCCGAAGAAGCTTACCATCCTTAAACTTTCGGCTGAGGCCAACAGCTGCTAGCATATTCTCTTGGAAAACGTAATGCGTATCGGGGAGCCAAGTCTCCGGGATATGCTGCATTCGACCACTCCCCCCCGGGTTCGGCAGCTTGCCGAAGATATGTTGCTGATCCAGGTTCGGATCCGCCCCGTTATCTGCGGGGGGACCTAGACTTCCCATTTCGGGATCAGGCTCAGCTAAGTACCGGGGAGCGCTGAAGACGCAAGGGTGGCCCGGATCTGTGGGTGCCCTAACCCAAATCCATTGACCTCTCCAGTCCTTGTCTGAAGAGTCATTTGGCCACATGGTCAAATATTGGGGCCGGGACTCAATCCGATACCACCCAGAACCATGGCTTCCGTGCCCACTTTGAATATTTGGCACTAGCCGATGGAGCTTTCTGAAGCAGTGCAGGTTCGGCACGTATTTGAAGAACTTGCAGACCCATAAGTATGTCATCACCCTTCGGATGCTGGTGGGGGTTAGCTGACATAGGGAAATGTTGTAATGGATCAGCAAGTCTCGGACGAAAACGTCCAAAGGGAACCTCAGCCCATACTGAAGCTGTCTCGTGTACACCCCCACATACCCCGGGGGTGGACGATGGATTCTATCGGATGCTGAGGGCATTCGGCACCAATATCCATCAGCTTCAAAAATGCCGTAGTGCAACTCAATTTGCTCAGCAAATCGATATTGATCGGCGTTCTCTACCCACCATGAGTAGGGGCGGTTCTTTATCATGGCCGAAGCGACTTCGGCATTCTCCCACTCTGAAAACCCAGGGAGGATATCCCAAAGGACGGCGGGAATTTCATCATCCCGTCCAGAAGCACTCGGCTCATCCGTTCTTTGAGGAGGAGCCGAGGAAAGGGGAGTCGCCCTAATCCCTTCAGCAGGGTCAGACTCCGGCCTTTGGCCATTCCAGGTCCCAATCCTGTTCCTAGGATCGGGAATCGGCCTTGCTCTTCTTGGAGCACGGGCTCTACCTCTAACTCCTCTTGCCATGGATTATTTCGAAGAAAAAAGTCGAAAGAAAAGGGGAAGGAGTTCGAATTCGAAGAAAAATAAACTGAAATCAAAGGAATTTACCTTAATCTGAAGCGAAAGTTGCCGATTTACGAGTTCGTAGTGGCAAGACTCAGTTTCTAAGCTCAATGCTCGGGGAATTTGCGAAGTTTTGATGCGGGTTCTTGGTTTCTCTCTCGAAGAATTCTGGGTTTGTGTTGGTGAATAAGTGAGGAGAATGACGCGCCTCCGTTTATATCTCCAGGTACGGGATACGAAGAGTCTGCGCTTTAATTTCTCTTAAATACCCACTAAGTAACCATTAAACACATGTCTTATGATTAAACTGCCCATTATCCGTCCAACTTCCGCAAATCATTAACCGTTGTTATCTCATTAATTACGCTTTAAATTCAAATTTTTGGATCAATTAAATCATTTACTTCCCTCCTTTTCTGAGTTAAATCAAACCCGACCCGTCATTCTTCCAAATCGGGTCTGGGGGGCAAGTTGTTTGGGTCCAATTTAGTCAAAATTGGGCCTGAGCACTAAATGATCCAATTAAAAGCCCAAGGTCAAGGTTCAACTCTCCAATTGCTCAAAAGTCAAAAGTCAGCCCACAAAGTAAGCCAATTGGGCTAAAGCCCAACCTCTCCAAGTATGATGAGGTATAAAAGCCATCATATTAACACATTCAAAAGGACATCACATACATACATTGAGATTCCAATTCATATGCTCATTCTTGCATTCAGAAATATTCCACAAAAGCCTCAAGCTACAAACTCTCTTGCATAGTGTCTTCCTTTTACACATTGTACTGACTTTAGCATCGGAGGGGCCTTCCTCGGAAACACCCCCGAGGCTAGTTTACGTGTGTTCACTGTGCAGGAAACCTTCGGCCCAACACAACTTGGACCGAATCCAGTCTTCTCCACTTCAGCGGACCTTCAGCAAGGTCCCATTGTTTTCAACCGAAACACAAATTACATTGATTTGTAACTATACACAAAATCATGCCACTCTCATATTCTCTTTCCTCAATATCTTTCTCATCTTCATGTTCAAATTTTAAGGCCATGTATTGAGTTTTGGTTATATAAATCTCTTTGAGAAGGGGAGAGGAAGTTAAGGAAAATGGATGGCTCAATGGGCATGGGAATTATGGCTGTTTTCGCCGTCTCAGGAAGTGTAGCACTCCTTGCACTCCAAGTCCACAATCGCCTCCTTTCGGATTTTATGAAGAAAATTGAATTAGAATTTGGTAAATTTATATCATAGAATATAATGTTTGTGAATCTTAATCCTTTTGTATGTAACATTTTTGTTCATGGTCATTCCTGTCATTTTGGGATCAAGGCTTATTAGACATTTTTGTTACATTGTTGCACTACTCGTAAATTTTGATTATTGAAATCTCTCAAGTCCTCGATTTCTCCTAGACAAAATGCTAAGGACATAGATATGGAAAGTGTCAATGCATAGCAGCATAGGTGTATATAAGTAACTAGATTAAACCCTTAAATAATTCTAGTGACAATAAATTTACCAAAAATAATGGATACAAATATAATTATTATAAATAGACTTAGTAGTAAAAAGTATGAAATACTAGATAAGCCCGTGCGATGCACGGTTTGTTTGATTTTTTTTTTCTATTTATGAGCCTTAAATTTGTTATATATTCAGATAAAATTCCTAATATTAAAAGATAATATATAATATTTAATTAATTTAAACTTAAAAATCTCATTCGCCAATTTTGCTTACATGACATTTGAATTATTTAATACTAAAAGAAATTAATAATCTCCTATTTAATTGGCTACTACTAAGATTTATAATCTTACATGGCGCGCTAAGAAAATTAGATCCTATGTGGCTCTTTAAAAACTTAGGAAAAAATTCTCATATATATATATATATATAGTGAAAGAAATTAATTAAACATGTAATAGTTATAATTGGCAATTTGATATTTAAGGACATTTATTTTAGATTTTATTATACAAACTAAAAGTCATAATTTAATTACAATAATTTTTTTTAGTAAGTGGTTTTGGAGGGAAAACTTTTTATAATATTTTGCCAAGTGTTATTGTATAATGTAATTGATATAACAACTTGTTTCTAATCTTTGATCAGGATGTGGAAAGTGTCAATGCAAGAGAAGAATTCGATTCGCGGATAATGTACAAGAGCCATTACCCATTGAATGTGAAAAGGAATCATGTGAAACTAACCCGGCAAAACCATGTTGTGCAAGGAGCTACAATGGAGAAGGTACAATGCCTCTTAACAGGTTGGCATTATACAGAGGCATAATAAAGAATAAGATGTCATTTCCTAAGTCGGAATATGGAGTCTCACGAGGAAGAAATGTACCTTATGTTCATACTAATAGCTACTAATTTTTCGATGTATAAAACTGAATTGATTTTTTTTAAAGCATGAGATTGTATATATTTTGCGATGAATACATAGTGGTTTTTTTTTCTTTTTTATCTATCACGGTTTTTATAGAGGTAACTAATTGATTAATAGATGCTCATTATCAAAAGAAAGATTCACAATCCACTCGAGTAGTTAACAAATTTTTTGGATCAATAAGCCTTGTTCCCTTGTTTAAACAAAACAATTATGGGGTGCAACCCTAATTATGTTGAGCACAAAATTATTTTTCTTACAAATCTCAGAATATAAAATTATAAGACCAACTTGAGTTGCATAATAGTACAAAGTACTTGTATTAGTAAGTATATTTAAGTAACATTATTCTATATTATGGCTCCTAAATCAACACTTTTAGAGAGGATTAAAAGATATTGATTGCGTTTTTGTTTAATTATAATTTAAGGGTGCTTATCTATGTCAATTTGTGCGGAACAAAGCAAATATTTTCAGCCGACTAGCAGAGTAAAATAATTAGCCCTAGTATAAAAATGAAATAAAATGATGATCCAACCCCAAAACACAGAAACTTTTAACCGCAAAAGATGCACAAAATGCAACTCAAATTTAATCATGCAAGCGAATTTTATGGTACAAACTACAAAATAACGCTATTAAACACACAATTAGACAAACAAAAGAGAGTTTCGGAGCACAATGTTAACATTAGAAACTGCAAGTTGAAGCTAGATCATTACTGATGAAGAACTTTTGATGAAAGTTGTCCATAACAAGTACAATCTTCGTAGTTTCTTTACTTCTTATACTACAATTGATATTTAACGGAACTCTTGTATCCTTTTATCAAAATCACTACATTTATTTTCAATTACTACCTCCGTTACACGTTAAGTGCAACAAAGAGGCTTGCACACTTCCCAAGACAAAAAAATGAAAAAGTTGATTAGCAAAAATATGGGCTTGTAATTATGACAGAATTAGTAAATTAAGAATCTCAACCCAACCATCATTATCACCCACTGCACCACCACCACCACCCATGTTCGCCACCAACAACAACCGACACAACCACCGAACGAACCACCGAAACCACCTTATCAACCACCGAAAGTACCATACCAGCCGTCGAAACCACCATACCAATGCACCACACTACCACCGAGATACAAAACCCCGCCTTAGACCTACCGAAAACCCAGCCATAAACACCAAAAACCACCACCCAACCCGAAGGCACCATAAACCACTTATAAAACCGGTCATAATCCCCCTTAATTCACCTCCCATATTTGCCAATTTTGCATTAGATTTGAGTTTCAAACTTAATCTTATTCTCCGACCCCCTTTCGCTTTTCAATTTCTAGGGTTTTAATTTCAAATTCGACAAGGGGGGCGGGGACTCTCACGAGGAGGGGCAGCGACTTCTACAAGGAGGGGTTAGAGGTCGAAACGACGGCCGTTGGTGGTCGTGGTGTTAAATATTAAGGTCGCAGTGGTCGATGGTTTGTGGTGGTCATGGTGTCGGTGGTGAACAGGTGATGTTGGTGGTATGGTTTTGGTGGTGTTGGTGGTAGAATTGATCTTGGGTTGGTGGTGTTTGCGGTGGTCATTGATGATGGTGGTGGTTGCAGGTATAAGAGAAGAAAGGGGGCAGGAGAGAGAAGGGGGTGATTATTTGATTAATTAAATTTGGGTTAGCAAATTAAGTAATGTTAGTAATTTTAAATTAGGGGCATTATGGTAATTTCATTTAAAAAAATTTACCTAAAAAGGAAAGAAGTTTTTTGTTGCACATAATGTGTAGCATCCGTTTTTGGAAAATGTTGCACAAAACATGCAACGGAGGTAGTATTTTACCATATGATCAGCAAGAAGTAATAAGTACTGCTGCTTGCAAATTAGCTTAGGGCAACATAAATAAATTTTTTTTTAAATATATGAAGGGGTGAAGGGGGTGGAGTACTCGTAAAATTTCAAAAAAAATAACCATCAGTGAGGACAAATAACTACATCCTTAATAATAGAAGGATTTTAGGTTCTAACCATAATACTGCAAAATTGAGTCTTACGTCATATTCATCCTGCCATCCATATATCAAACTGCTTAGGCTTCTGAAAAGTAAACAGGAAAACCACCTATAACTAATCCTATGTTTTATACTCATAACGCACAATAAGGTAAAACAATTCGACTAATCCAGGTTGTCCCACCTTATCCCAGGAAGTTCATGATAACCAAATGGAGAACTAGATTGCAAAGAACAAAGTCTGCAAACGCTCGCTCTGGGGTTAAATCCTGCAATGAAATTGATATCATTAGATAGCCGGCAAAGTTCAGAAATCAAATATGAACTCCACATTATTTTGTTTTTTTTTTTTTCGAGTAATTCCTAGAACTAGAAATAAGTAGCACTATTGATTCAGGGTGATTTGATATTTTGGTTAACAAAGACATGAATCAAATAGAGCAGGCTACAAACCCAAGTGTTAGTTAAGTCAAGAATTATGTAGCTATACTACAAGGCAAGATAACATATAGAACTAGGCTATTGGGGTATTATTCAAGAAAACCAGGTACTCCATTTCTACTTTGCTTTGTCTGAGGTCTGAGGACAAACGGGGCAAGTCAAGTAGTCAACCAGTAACTTAATACATGAACCAAAATAATCAGAATTTCCAAACTATATCTTTATTTTTACTTACTCAAATTTTCTACCTTCTGAAAAGTAAATGATAAAATGGATTGGATGGTAAACAAAAGCCATCTATGAAATTAGATATTTTACTCCTGTCATCCCACACTAATTGGCCACATTCTTCCTAATTTGCTACTTTCCAAATCATAAGCTATTCTTCATATCTTGAAAGTTAATCTTACATTTTAAAAAATTTGATGCCTGATATTAATAAGAGGTTTGATCTCAACCATTGTTTTAATCATTTACCCAGGGAATATAAATTTTAACAAGTGAAGACCAACTTTTTAAAAAATATATATAGGAAGAGTAAAACAGGCAGATAACCTCAACAGACACTTCAAGAGACAAATAGTAGAAGAAAGAGCACTATGAATCTGAAGCTTCAGAATTGGCCTCTTCCCAATTATAACTCCAAGTAAAATAGGTGAATTATTGGATACAATGAAGAAAGGCCCTCCAATCTCACAAAGAAATTGAACCCACAAGCCAAGACCCAATAAACTCAACAAGTTGAGAAAAACAAATCTAATTAAATCACAACATACAAACATAGATATAATAATTTGAAGAAAAAAAAAACCTATATTTATTAACATTAATTACACATTTGTGATATAAACTCCACAATAATAAAAGACTAAAGTTGGGCTATATGTCTCATCATCATGTAATTGTCAATGGATTTTCACTGTGGAGTTTAGCTATACCAAAATAAACCTCATTAGGGGATAGATGCTGACCATCTTCAGGGAGGCAATAGGGGATAGCTGCTGACCATGTTCAGGGAGGCAATAGGGGCCACAGGCTAAGCTATGGGTGTGACCTTTGGGCATAGGATGCTTATAAGGTATATAGCACATCTACGGAGAGTTCAGTGTGGGCAATTGGGCATAGCTTGGACTTGGCTAATCCAAAGGCCTTAAAGAATGGAATTGTTAGGTCTAAAAGGTCTAGCACGAGTATGCAAATTTTGGTGTACTAGCAAGATATGAACAAAAGGTAGTTACCATGAAGATTGTGGATCAATGGGATAGTGACATTGCCAAAACACAACTAGCAAATCCCTAAATTAAAGGGGGTGGTTATAACCTCGATTCTAGCACATAGGAGGGAGTGCCAAGTGGAGACCGTTAGCTTCACTATCCAAAGAACAAAATATGGCATCCATTGGTGATGAGTAGTAATCGAATGTGGGGCTGTAACCGCTTAGTGATCATCAAGACATAAATCCAATAAAATAGTAGTGCAGGTATGCATAGTTTATTGCTAGGCGGTTATTCCATGTATATGAGTATGTTACTCGACTTGTGTAACCATGTCTGACACGGGTACGTGTCCAAGAATCCGACTCGCTGTTTTGTGATTTTTTTTAATGATTTTGAACTAAAATGAAGTGTCCAAGTGTCATACCCATGTCTGAGTGTCGAGGGTCCGACACGAGTACTTGAGGTCTTGAGGTAAAATGAAGAGTCCGAGTAACATGTCATGAGAGAGTGAGAGTCTTAGCAACTGTTGCTGCTGGGTGGTTATTCTAAAGCCATGCAATCTTATAATATAGAAGCACTAGTGATAGTAGCTGGTTATACTTGCACTCCTCACTGACAGTCTATGAGGAACACATAAAAGTCGGAAGACTCCACAAGCAACATGCATTCCTACAACTCCTAGAGCGCAACTACACTGACTCAAGGGTGGTAAAAACGGGACCTAACATGTAGAAAGATAATGATAGTTGCTGGTTATTGTATTGACTAGTGGTTATGTCAGAATTCAGAAGTAATAAAACTGAAGACTCATAAAACATGGAAGACTTGTCCAGGTGAAAGAAGTTTCTAGGCAGCTTAGACAGCATCCCTCTGTGCCTATTTCTTAACACACTTCAACTTTGGGTCACTCCCCCCCCCCCCCCCAACAAAAAAAAAAAAAAAAGGGAAATTCTCTTTGGTAATCACAAACCTTTTTTTTTTCTCAATGGTAAAGCCTAAAACTATTGATTATCAATGGCAATCACATATTAATATTATTAAGCTAATGGTAACTTAAACAATTTGTAAAAATCTTTACCATGGTTTAGCTATTAGACAGTAAAAAGACATAAATACCCTTATGTCTTTCCTCCTCCATCTTCTTCCTTACTCTTTCCTCCTCCATCTTCTTCCATTAGAGCCGCCACCACCATTGTTAAACTGCTGTTAAGGTCGGAAAGGGAGTGCAACGGCAGCACCAAAAGCGGCAGCACCACCACCTCCCCCTCCCCAATAACACCCCAGCGCATAACCACCTCACGCATCGACACCAACCCGATTCTACCCATTTCCTCCTCCTCGAAAACCACCCTAGCCACCACCTCCACACGTATCAAACCTATGAAACCTAGCTCCGACCACTAATTCAACCCCAAATCAACATATTTAACCAATTCGACTACAAAAATTAACAAATTCGACCCTTAAAGTAGCAATTCGACCCCCAAAATCAACAATTTTGACCCCAAAATCGACAAAGTCGACTCCAAAAATCAACAAATTCGACCCCAAAACAACAAATTCGACCACAAAACCAACAAATTTGACCCCAAAAACCAACAAATTTGAACCCAAAACCAACAAATTCAACCCCAAAAATCAGCAAATTCGACCCCAAATCAACAAATTCGACCACAAAACCAACAAATTTGACCCCAAAAACCAACAAATTCGAACCCAAAAATAACAAATTCGACCCCAAAAATCAGCATTTTCGTTAAATTCGACCCCCTAAAGTCAACAAATTCGACCCCAAAATCACCAAAAAGAACCTAGAAATTTCAACCCAAATTTAGGAAACGAGGGAATCGGGGAAAGGAGGAGGGTGATTGATTTCGGCTATAGGGAGGATGGCTGATTTCGGCGTTCCGACAAGCGGTTTTAATTTGGTGGTTATGAAAGAAGAGTGAGGGTGGGTCGGGAACAAGGGAGGGGTTCTCGTTTTGGGATTGGGGTGTTGGTGGTGGGGGTCTCCAGCGGGGTAGAGGGTTGAAGACGTCGTCCGCCGCACCGAACTGAGCTCCGGCAAGGAAAGGAGGGCTGGTGGTTGGGGAGGGGTTTGGATTATTTGTTTTTATTTTTAAAAAAATAATTTGAAGGGTATTAATGTAAATCTATTGTTACTGGTTAATCATTTAATGATGTTTTAATATCATTAATGTTACTATTAGCTTAGTTTTATTAATTCGTGATTACTATTGATAATAAAAAGTTTCAGGCTTTACCACGAAGCAAAAAAAAAGTTTATGATTACCAGAGAGAATTTCCCAAAAAAAAAAAAAAAACACACACACACACACACGCACACGTGCAGAGGTTTTTTAGCACACCATGGCGAATTTTTTATTACATTAAGTTTAGCGATGTTTCATTTGGATCTCAGAGGCATAAGTAAGATTTGTCTAATAAAAAATTACCAAACTATGCATTAGATGTTCAAAGTTGCTGTAACCTGCCCTCAAAAAATATAATTTAGAAAAAGAGGCTTTTAACAATACAGATGACTCAATTCCTTAAAAAAAGTACTCCAAAAGAGAAATTGGGCAAGACACCATACCTTGAATTCCTTATTTTCCTTGTTCACTTGAATGCGAAGACATACTACAGCAAAAAATGATTTATAAGGTTTAAGCTCCAAAGCAGCCTAAAAAGAACTCAAAATGGAAAATATCGATAGATGTTTAGACATACCAGCAAGAACAGCTGTACCAACACAAGAAAGTACACCAGACAGAAAAGAGTTGAATGGAAAAGATCCAACTACTGCCATATAAGCCACCTGTTTGGAGACAGAATAAAGGTATTAGGTGTCACAAATGTTCGATGATAAACAAAAATAAGTTAAAACACAAAGGATGTAATTTCATGCTAAATCAGCAAATCACATAAAATGCAAACTATCTGAGCAGCATGTCACGACTGACACTTTCCACAGTGCCATAGCGCAACAAATCTCTTGTCTGCTTACAGGCACTAATAAATATGTCTTTAATAGTTACTTGAAGAATCTCACATGATAAGAACTTAAAAATACCACTTTTTTTAATCTTCAAAAATAAATACATCTAAAGAAGTGAAATTAAAGAGGACATCTCTCCACAAAAGAATAACAGCATGAAGGCCCACCCCAACAAATAAAATGCCATTTTTTTTGAGGATCTTTGTTTAGATGTTGAGCTGCCCAAAAAAACAAAGAAGCTGAAAAACAAAGGCTATAACAGCGGCACAGCATAGATATCTTTCTTCTGTTCATTATATTTGATTCTATGCTCTACCAATTGACCAAAGCCGAATCAATGGAAGATCTTGGACAAACAGTTGAGGGCTGGGGGAGGCAAGGTTTGATTCTCAAATCTCTTGGTCAAAAATAGAATACTAAACCACTAGAATACGAAACCCACTTTTCACTAATATCAGAAGCCTAGGCTATGGTTTGAAATCCACAAATTGCTAGCAAAGTAATCCCCTCCAGTTACTTATCATAATGAATTACATTATATAAAGCATGACTGCATGAACACATATTACTCTCCCTGCACAATAAACTGAAAGCAAAGAAACATTGGCTGAGATGAAAGTCAGAAAATGCAGAGGGAACTGCGACCTCAAAAGGGAACTCTTTCTATCAGCTAGACATCCAAGACAAATATAAAGTAAATAGTATTGTAGTACAAAGATGACACTCATGGTACAAACACACTAAGTCAGGTCATGCATCCCATAGTGGTTTTCCATAAATACACTAAATCATACTGGCGCTAGGTAATAAAACGAGAAATAGCAATGTTGCATATGGATGATCAGGACAATAAAGTCATGACAAACAGACATGAGTATATCTTCATAGATTTCTCAATACCTAATGCTTAGCACCTAAAGATGGAAATGGATGCAATGAAGAAGGGAAAATAAAAACACACATGGTCACATGCTTGCTAGTGAAATGCATTACCTAATACATTCATATGGACATGGGAAAATATTAATCAAATAACACAAGAACTTGATTACCATCTCCCTTCATTATCTTACATCATATAGGCTTGACTAAAATCAATGTTCATCACCATTATCAAAATCTATATTGTACTATCCTAAACCCAAAAACACCAACCTCGCATCTACATAACTAAACCTTTTGTTTTGACTACACTAATAGAAATCATACACAAAAGGTTGTACATATGATCAATGTGTCTTTTACCTGATCGACCAGCTAGAAACAAAAGAATTAATGCATAGATTTCCGCACAAAGAAAAAGGCACATAAGTCATTTGCAAGTGAAACCTAGAAAACTACTTTCTTTGTTCTTTATCAAAGTTCCTACTTGATATTGGCGCAAATTTTAAGAGTAAGAGTAGTTGACTAATTATTGAAGGTAAATACAATATAAAGAAGTGGATTAAGAAAGAAAAAAAGAGAAGCTATAAGGATATAAAGTGAAAAAAGATCGATGAGATGGAGATAAATCAGTGAAAAATAATAATATTATGTCCCAGACTATTTTTCACACTTCCCTTAAATGATGTCACAATTCATCTTTCACGTTTTTCTTTTCACTTAAAGATTTTCCTTCTCCATCACATCAACCTTTTTTCTCTCTCCATCACTCTCCAATTCTCCATTCTCTTAATCTTTCTTCAGTTTCTAACCAATCTCAATTTAATAATTTTTCCTTAAACATTATGTCAAAATAAGATGCACTTCTCAGCAAAATGAGGAGCCCTAACAAAATCTATGAATTCAACAGTATTCAGATATAAAATTTAGCCAAACGCTAAGTATCCTTGAAAGTTTTTATGGCTGTAAATCTATAAGTCACTAGGCCTAACCTACAATAGTTTGTTAAAGGAATTATCTGCCTATGCAAAGGCTAAACCAACAGGACTCTTTTAAAAGAAACAATGTGCTACCATCATCCATCATATGGCAATAAAGATTTATTGCTGCTAGCTGCTACCACCAATAACCTACTCCAAAATAGCACAAGTCTCACATCCTGCTATAATACATCCTTGGCCACATAACATCCCATAATCGATAGCCATCAACATCGACAACTGATCACTTGGCTTATGTCATAAGGTTGTAAGTACTCTAGCAATTAACACATGTTGGGAGAAAGGGAAATGTTGTTGCTCATAAATTAGCTAATTTAAGTAGAAATTATGATGAGATGAGGGTGTGGATTGAGGGGAGGTCCCCCATAGTGTAGTTTCTGTTGTTGCTTGTGATGTACCTTAAAATTTCTTTTTCTTAATTTAAGCTGTTTTATATATTTAATCCTTAAAATCACTATAATTCAGATACATGCCTCATGCATGAAGTATTATTCCATCAAATTTTATAAACATCATACTCCGTACGCAAGTGACCATATCCATTACCATTCAACAAATATTAAGCAAAGCTTCACCTCAATCATAATTCCTCTGTTTCCTTTTAATTGCAACATTTGCCATACTTTACAAGCTATACAAACTTTAAGCACACTTATTTTTAAAATTAATTTTAAAAAACTGGTAAAATTTGCACATTGTAGACTGTAAATTAGCAAATGTTGCAACCAAAAAGAAAAAGACGAAGTACAATGACTAAAACATATGCATCAAATCAATCAAAGCCTATCACTCCTAATTCGTAGCAAAGTGTCGAATCATTCAATCGCGTTTCCAATCAACAGTATAACCCTAATTGCATAACAGTTCGCAAAATTTGATCGAGAAGTAGATCGAATCCAAGATGAAAATGCAATTGAATTGAAATCAAACAAGGCAAAATCAGGAACAGATCTACAAAAAAATTACCTGAATCAAAGCAGTGGAGATAGCAAAAACGACGTAGAGATCGATGATCTACAGAATTAAAAAAAAAAATCAATATTATTAATCGGAAAATCAAAATGAGGAGAGAGAAAGAGAAGGACCTTGAGATTAGTGGGAGTGGCGGCGTAAGCAGAACGGAGAGTGTGGAATAAGGCTTGAGCATCCTTGCTGGTTGACCTCGCCATTGTTTGTTTTCTCTCTCTAAGTCTCTCTTTCCTTACTCACTTCTGTTTGAGCAGTGATGTTGAATTAGGTGAACGATGATGATCTTAATTCTTAAACTTCGAGTTTTGGAGGGTTTTGAAGAGAGTACTTTACAATTGTGCCAATGCCAACACTTATAGATAGGGGAGCTTATGATGCAAGTCGAGTTTGAGTTTGGGGTATGTCTACTCGATTCGAGCTAAGTCGAGTTAAGTTTTGGTCAAGTCGAGGTTTAACCGATTCGATTTAAGTTTTGATCAAGTCGAGTTTAAACTGAGTCAAGCTCGAGTAACTTGTTATTTGATACAAAGTATGTCTTAGTAGAGCCCCACATTGCTAATACCATTTATGAAAGTCCCTCAAGTACGGTGAGTGTCTCTGCTAGGGTTTGCTCGTGTTTGGCGTTTCGTCAAGCTTTTGACTCTTAATCGAACTCCTTGTTTCCATTAAAATTGCTCTCTGTCCCATTGTTCCGTGTATTCCTTTGCGTAATTGTTATCATGGATGACGATTTAGTGAAGGATTGGGGAAAACTAAAATTAACCGAGGACGAAAATAGGGTTTATGGTAGTAACTATGATGAGGATGATGATGGTGCCTCTAAGACACGAATTGCTCTCTCTTTGGTAGGCAAATTGCTGACAAAAAAACCCTTCGATGTTGAAGCCATAAAGAGGGTTTTGAAGAATATATGACGCCTTTTGGACAATGTAGCCATCCGTATGATCGAGATGAACTTATTCGTCTTTCAATTCTTTGATGAATCTAACAAAGAAAGGGTAATGGAGGGAAGACCTTGGGCTTTTGATAATCAGATCCTCTTCCTCCAAGAACTGAAAGGGGACGAATAACCTTCTGAAGTCTCTTTCAGTTCTCCCCTTTCTGGGTTAGGATGATAGATGGGTCGTTTAGGAGATGCAATATGAAGTTCGCAAAGGAGATTGGTGAGTGTCTTGGTGGCTTTGTTGAATATGACGATTCTGATTCGCTTAGATGGGATGAGTTTGTGAGTGTTAAGGTGTTAATTGATATTGAAAAGCCGCTACGGAGAGGAAAGAAAATTGCAATGGGTGGTGGCGATACTAAGTGGATTGGTTTCAAGTATGAACGGGTGGGCGAATTCTGTTACTTTTGTGGTAGAATTGGTGTAGACACCCATTTATGTCTCTCCAAAACCAAACCCGGTGATGAGTACCTTTCACGTCGAATCATAATCAAATGAAGTGAAAGTGTGGAAAGTCTAGTGTTGTGGTTAGTTTTTATTTCTTTTCTTTCTCTCTGTTTTTGAAAACCTATTTTAAGAAAACAGTCAATCCAGTTTAGTTTGGTCCATGGAAAGGGTCCAATAATAGTGTAGTTGGGTCGGGTTCGAAAAGAGATTTCTAATGATATATTATAAGCCCAATTCCAATGAATAATGAGGAAGTTATGGCCAAATTACTAAACTGAGTCCGGTTTGATATTTATATGCGGCCCAATGATCTAGAGGAGGGCCTAATATTGATTTATCATTCCTAATGCGATTAGGATTGATTATAGTCTTCTAGAATCTTCTAGAAGGTTCTTTTGAATCCTAATTTAGTTAACATTGATAAATTGACTTTAGTTGACTTTTAAGAGTTTAATCAGAATAAAAGAAGTGTTTTTAAGGAAAATACGATTTTGCCCTCTCGTACGGTTAAATTTTATCAAAATAAGAAAACGCGTGGAAAATTATTTCCAACGCCATACGACAGGACCAGCGTCTGGCGACAGGACCTGCGTCTGGCGACAGACCTAGCGTTCGGCGCTGCACTCCAGCGTCTGGCGACAGGGTCGTGTTTTATTCTTTTCGAAACTCTGATTCGTTTTTTTATCATATCCGGCTGATTTTCTCTATAAATAGCCTCCTAAAACCTCCGTTTTCAATCATCAACTCTCTAATTCTTTCAATCACCAATTCTTATCAAGAATCTCTTGATTACTCTCTCTCTCTCTCTTTTCTAAACTAGCCTTTTGCATACAAAATTCCGCATTCACAAGATCTAGAAACACCTAGCTAAGTTCGAAGTTGCCTTCTCCCTAGACGTGAAAGGTTTTAATTTCTGAGGGTTTGGTTCCAAATCTCTATTTCAATTATTTAATTTAATTGTTTAATTATTATTTTCCTTGAAGTTACTAACGCGTGTATTTTGTTATTAGAAAGAGGTACGAGGCATCCAAGTAAGTGCTTTAATTGATTTATTGATATTAAGATATAGAAATCATGTCTAGGTTGTTATTTTTTATTCCTAGTATCATATTAGGATGTTTTATTGATTCCTAGTATTATGTTTAGGGAAAAGGTTATAATATCAAATATGACAATTGTGATTCTTGTAATGCTTCCTATTCTCTTTCTTAATATTCATGTTAGTATCATGTTAGGGTTAAAGCTTTGATTTTTAATGTTTAGTGACATGCTAGGGTTTGTTATTAATCTTGTTAGTATCATGCCTAGGATCTTGCTATTATGCTTTAACATGATTATTTTAATTATGATTATAATTTTGACTATTATTATGATGATTATTATTATGTTGCTTGATATTTATTGTTATTGCTTGATCACGCCTTTTATGCATGTTTAAAGGGAATTGATACTTGTAATCACGTTTAATAAGATAATTAATAATCTTGTTTAGGGTTAATTTGATTAGAATTCAAGTGATCGCCAATAATAATTTATTTGTGTATTAAATTCAACCAACATAGATAAACAAGTTTAGGGTTAAACATATTGATTGTATGTTAGTCAGAAAGCGCACATGAATACGATCAGAATAAAGTAGAGGCTTATTATTAGGGCAGGTTCAATCTCTTTTAGGTTGGATTTGTACCTTCATACCCGAACTACCAGTCATGGTTCTAGACCTAATGGAGTTGACGATCTCCTGGATCGTTAAGGGGTGTAACCTTCACCCTGTGAACGGTTTACAAGCTCCTAAAACTTGTTGGCGACTCTTTTACTCTATCTTCCTTCCCTTTGGATGCCGCCATGCTTAAGTGTATGATTACAGTGGGGTTCAAGTTTGGGGTAACGCTTGAAATATTCCCTACAGTTGGGCATACTGATAAGGAGTGCCTTCATACTGAATTTGATGATGATGAAGCTAGGGTAGTGTTCCAATATGGTCCTTTTCTTGTGGCAACCCCCCTTGCAAAGACCCCATATGGCTGCTGCTGATCGTGAGAGGGAGAAGAAATGGATGGAAATTTTATCCCAAGGAAAGGTGTCCCGCAGAGCTCTCTACAATGACCTTCATGCTATTCGTCTTGGCCCCCCAAGTGCAGCCCGCAAGCTTCTTTTCTCTTCTCCTCGCGGGGAGAATGTCTCATCTCCTAAGTCTAGAGAAGCACAATTGATGGTAGTGACTGACCCCCATAGTAAGAAGCAGGTGCTTCGCCCTTCTCCTATGCTCATGGCTTCGACCTCGCTAATTGACCATACCACAACCGAGACTGACTCAATATATAGTTCATGTGGAGAATATGACTGTGTGTTCGAAACAATCTCCTGCAAAGGCATTAGGTACTTGGAAAAGAGTTAATAGGAGTGTATCTTATTGTGATGATGATGTGCTTATGTGTGTCAAAAGTTCTAATATTTCTGGTGTGAAAAGAATGGGTGGGGAATTGAATAATATGTCAGAAGGGTGTATGGGGAGTGGGATGGGAAAGAAAAAATTGAAAAATATTGTATCTGATGTTGATTGTTCTATCTCTTCTCACGTAGAGGGACTTGGTATTGAACAAGCCCTCGAAAAACAATGAAAATATTAAGCTGGAACTACCACGGGCTTGGCCCCGCGTGCAGTTAGGAACCTCCAAGATTTGTGTTGGAGGGAAAGGCCGAATATTGTCTTTGTAATGGAGACTATGTTTGACGAAAAAATTCTCAATAAAATAAAAAATCGTTGTGGTTATACGAATGGTTTTTGTCTAAGTAGTGTTGGTAGATCTGGTGGTTTAGGCCTGTGGTGGAAGGATATTAACCTTTCAATTGTCTCTTATTCAATCCATCATTTTTGTGCTCATGTTCTCGATGACAATAATGTTCCTTTGTGGAGAGCTATCGTGATATATGGTTGGCCGGAACAAGCTAATAAGCATCAAACTTGGACTCTTATGTCTCAGATTAAAGCTGGAAACCAACTTCCTTGTGTTATGTTTGGAGATTTCAATGAAATTGTGAGTATGTCTGAAAAGGAGGGTGGTGTTCCACGGAGTACGTGAGAGGTGGATGGATGCTTTTAGAGATGCAATTGATAGATGTGCTTTACATGATCGTTTTCTTGCGGATAGTGGATAGTGTGATTTATTCCCTGAGATTGAGGTTTGACATTCACCTATATTGAAACCCGACCATGCACCAATTGTGTTAACAACTAAGACACAAAATTCGAATGAACAGTTCAACATGGCTTATAAATTTGAGCACTTTTGGCTCTAGAATGATGGGTGCGGTGAGGTGGTTAAGGGTGCGTGGGATGATGCTGGGGGTCTTGGGATGCGTTAAAAGATTACTGTTTGTGGGGAGAGATTGGCTAGTTGGGCTGCTATAACCTTCGGCTCTGTCAAGAAGAAGACTAAAAAGGCCGAAAAATCTCTGAAGCAATTGAAATAAAGCGCCGTGGATGGTGATGAGAAGTTGTAGTTATGTAACAATTTGTCCGCAGAGCTTGATTCTTTGTATTTGATGGAGGAGTTGTATTGGTTTGCTCGTGCTCGTGCAAATGAGTTGTGGGATGGAGATAAAAATACGAAGTACTTTCACCATAAAGCTAGCCAACGTAAAGCAAAGAACAGAATTAATGGCCTCTTTGATGAGCATGGGGATTGGAAGAACAGGGTCGACTTGGAGAAATTAATTGCAGCTTATTTCTCTAATATTTTTTTCCACTAGTTCACTTACGGGGTTTCAGGGAGCCATGGAAGGACTCAAAAATTTGGTTACTCTGAAAATGAATGATGTACTTGATCGTGAGTCGACGGGGGAAAAAATAAAACAAGTGTTGTTTCATATGCATCCACATAAGGCCCCGGGTCCTGACGATATGCATGCTTTATTTTTTCAGAAATTTTAGCATGTTATTGGGTTGGATATTATAGCTTATGTTCATAATTGGTGGAGGGGTAATATTGATCTTGCGGGGATTAATAATACTTGCAGTGTGCTTATTCAAAAATGTGAAAACCAACTTTAATTTCGGAATTTAGGCCAATTAGTTGCTGCAATGTTATTTATAAAATTATCTTGAAGGTGCTAGCAAATAAATTGAAATTTTTCTTGGGTGTAATCATTTCCCCAAATCAGAGTGTTTTTGTTCCGCAGAGGCTTATCACCGATAATGCCATTATCGCATTCGAAATTTTTCATAACATGAAGCGAAGGGGTGATGGAAAAGATGGCAACATTGCACTGAAACTGGACATGAGTAAAGCGTATGATCAAGTAGAATAGGTGTTTTTGGAGCAAGTAATGATAAAATTGGGTTTTTCGGCTCACTGGATTCATCGGATTATGGGTTGTCTTAAAAGTGTTTCCTTTTCTTTTAAGATAAATGGTCAGGTTTCGGGGTCTATTATTTCTTCAAGAGGATTAAGGCAGGGTGATCCTATTTCCCCGTACTTATTCTTATTATGTGAGGATGCTTTCTCGACTCTGATATCAAAGGCGGCTAATGGTAATCTTATTCATGGTGCGAGTTGCAGAGCTGCTCCTATAGTGTCTCACTTGTTTTTTGCAGATGACAGTATACTTTTTTGCTAGAGAAAATGTGCAATAATGCTCGATTATAGTTGATAATATCAGCAAATATGAAAGTGCTTCGGGTCATAATGTCAATTTATGCAAGACTAAGGTCGTTTTTAGCAAAAAAGTTTGTCAGACGCGGAGACAAGAGATTATAGATATTTTGGGGGTTAGGGAAGTGGATCGTCATGAGAAGTACCTTGGATTACCGACTATAATTGGGAGATCGAAGAAGACGATTTTTGCTGGATTGAAAGAGAGAATCTGGAAAAAAAAAACTGTAAGGATGGAAGGAGAAACTGCTTTCTAGGTCGGGGAAGGAAGTTCTGATTAAAGTTGTGGCTCAGGCAATCCCAACCTATATGATGAGTATTTTTAAGCTCCCTGATGGTCTTATTGATGAAATTCATGCTATGTTCGTGCGATTTTGGTGGGGCTCTTCAAATACAGCTAGCAAAATACATTGGCAAAGGTGGGAGCTCTTATGTCGTCCCAAAGCAAGTGGTGGGCTAGGATTTCGTGATCTAAAATTCTTAAATAAGGCATTACTTGCAAAACAGGTATGGAGCGAGGTTGCATCACAATTCGAGTACTCTTATTCACACAATTGTGAAAGCGAGATATTTTAAAAATTGTGATGTTCTTGAAGCTAGTAGTGGTTACGACCCGAGTTATGCATGGAGGAGTATGTGGGGTGCTAAGGAGCTGCTCCTTGAAGGTCTCAAATGGAGAGTGGGGACGAGGTGTGCTATTAGCGTGTGGAGTGATGCGTGGCTGCCCAAAAATTCATCAGCTATTGTTCTAACTCCTATGCCCACGAGTGATATGACTTAGAGAGTATGTGACTTAATTGACCATACTTGTGGTGCGTGGGATATGAGTGTTATTAATTGCAATTTTAATGTTGATGATGCTGCAAAAATATTGTTCATACCATTATCTCCTAACAGCCCCCGGATAGAATGTTTTGGTGGCCTTCGAAGAGTGGGATGTATAATATGAAGTCAGGATACTGGTTGAGTAAACGTGAGCCTAGTATGGAGCAAAATAGGAATGTGAATGATGTGTGGCGCTTGATTTGGTCCTTAAGGTGTCCTCCAAAGTTACAACACTTTTTATGTAGAGTTTGTAAAGGATTTCTTGCTGTAAAGGAGCGCCTCTTCTTTCGCCATATTACTCTAGATAAGTCTAGCTCAATTTGTAATGACCACGAGGAGTCCATAATCCGCGCCACCTTTGAGTGTGTTGCAGCAAATGATATATGGGCTGCCAGCCCTTTTGTTGATCGCATAAGTGATGCACCTATAAGTAGCTTCTACGAAAGGTTATTGTGGCTGTTTTCAAGGGTGTCGAAGGAGGAGCTTATTACTATGGCTTCTCTTGCTTGGGCTTCGTGGCATTGCAGGAACATGACCATTTTCGAGCAGGCCAATTACAATGTTGTAGAGGTGGAAAAAGGTTGGGTAAATTTGGTGAGGGATAGTATTGAATATAGTGCGAAGATAGGCAAGTCTGCCCCCCAAGTGTGCAGGTCCCCTGGAAATTGGAGTTGTCCAAATGAAGGTGCGGTAAAAATAAATTGTGATGCTCATTTGGGTGCTATAGTAGGGCTTGGTGTGTTGAGAAACGACCAAGGGGGTCTCTTGGCTGCTATTGTACGTGCTGAAGGTGCAGGGTGGGGCGTTGAATTGGCAGAGGCTGCTACCTGCCGATTTAGGTTGCTGCTAGTAAGGAGGTTGGGGTTTACAAAGGTACAGCTCGAGTGTTATTCTGAAGTAGTAGTGAAGGCTATCTTGTCGAAATCTGAAGGATTTGCTCCTATTTTTCTGCTTTTTGATGATATTAGTATGTTAGTATCTAGTTTTGTTTCGTTTTTTGTTATCTCATATTAAGCGTGCGGGTAATACTTAAGCCCATAGTGTTGCAAGATGGGATGTTAGAGATTGTAACTGTAGGGAATAAACTTCAAGCATTAAACCCCTAGCTTGAACTCCACTGTGATCATACACTTAAGTACGGTGGCGTCCAAAAGGGAAGAAGATAGAGCAAAAGAGTCGCCAACAAGTTTTAGGAACTTGTAAGCCATTCACAGGGTGAAGGTTACACCCCTTAACGATCCAAGAGATCGTCAACTCCATAAGGTCTAGAACCAAATAAGGGTTCGGGGATGAAGGTACAAAACCAACCTAAAAGAGATTGAACCTGCCCTAATAATAGGCCTCTACTTTATTCTGATCGTATTCATGTGCGCTTTCTAACTAACATGCAATCAATAGGATTAACCCTAAACCTGTTTATCTATGTTGGTTGAATATTAATGCACAAATAAAACTATTGTTCGCGATCACTTGAAATTATAATCAAATTAACCCTAACAAGATTATTAATTATCTTATTAAGTGTGATTACAAGTACAAATTCCCTTTAAGCATGCATAAAAGGTGTGATCAAGCAATAACAATATATATAATGTATCAAGCATCATAATAAATAATAATTATAACTATCATAATTAAAAATAATCATGATAATAATAATAATGATAATAATAATAATAATAATAATAATAATATTCATAATCATAATAAATTGTAACAATTATAATCATAATCATGTTCATGTTAATATTAAAGCATAATAATAGCAAGATCCTAGGCATGATACTAACAAGATTAATAACAAACCCTAGCATGTCACTAAGCAATAAAAATTAAATCTTTAACCCTAACATGATACTAACAATCATAAATATTAGGAAGAAAATAGAAGGCATCATAGCAATCATATTTAATATTAAAGTTACCCTAGACATGATACTAGGAACATCATAATAACAATTTAAACATGATTTCTACATCATAACATCAATAAAAACCATTAAAGTACTTACTTTGATGCCTCGTACCTCTTTCTAATAACAAAATACACACGTTAGTAACTTCAAGGAAAATAATAAATAAAAAATTAAATTAAATAATTGAAAGAGAGATTTGGGACCAAACCCTCAGACTTTAAACCTTTCACGTCTAGGGCGAAGACAACTTCGAATATGGCTAGGTGTTTCTAGATCTAATGAATGAGGAATTTTATATGTAAAAAGCTAGTTTAGAAAAGGAGAGAATAAGCTTTAGGAAGATTGTAGATGATTATGGATGATTATTGATGAAAACTGGTTGTAGGTGAATGAAAACGGAGTTTGTAATACGTTTTTTATAGAGAAAATCAGCCAAAAAGATAAAATAACAAAACAGAGCATTGGCGCACCTAAAACGGAGCTAGCGCCAACGCTGGCTATTGGCGTCAGGCGCCAATGCCAGCGTCAGGCGCCAGGCGCCAATGCCTGGCGTTTGGTGCTAACCCTGTTTTTGACGCGTTTTCTCAAATCAGATAAATTTTGCCGTACAGGAGGATAAAATTGTATATTTTCCTCAAAAATGTTCTTTGATTTTAATTAAAACTCTGAAAAGTCAACAAAAGTCAATTTATCAATGCTAATTGAATTAGGAACGAAAACAACCTTCTAGAAGAATCTAGAAGACTAAAACCATTCCTAATACCTAATTGCATTAGGAATGATAAATCATATTAGGCCCTCCAATAGATCATTGGGCCGCATATAAGGCTCAAACCAGGCTCAGTTCAGTAAATTGACCATAACTTCCTCAATATTCATCGGAATTGGGCTTATAATATATCGTTGGAAAGCTCTTGTCAAGCCCCATCCAACTACACTACTATTGGATCATATCATGGACCAAACAAACTGGATTGGTTGTTTTCTTAAAATAAGTTTTCAAAAACAAAGAGAAGAGAAAAGAAAATTAAAACTATCCGCAACACTAAACTTTCCACACTAGCACTTCATTCGATTATGATTCGACGCGAAAGGTACTCATCACCGGATTTGATTTTGGGGAGACACAAATGGGTGTCTACAGAAGCCCCCACTTTGACTGAGTTTGGAGAAACGCAAGTTTCGAAAACAAAAGTCAAAGTATCGATAGGGACGGAGAATGATTCAGAACGTTCTGCGATCCTAAACCACTCTTGTAACACCGATACCTGCAAACTAGCGTTAGTTAAACAGATAAAAGAGTTAAGAAACGCGTATCTTGCACCGTCGAGCACACGTCTCTGAAAGTAACCGATTGTTGTCGCTTTACTGTTGTTTTGATGACCTCCTACAAGCTAGAGAATGCCATCCCGCTTGAAAATTCTATGCCTGTAACTGCTTCCAATATAGAAGACTTCTTTGCCTGAAACGATCCTCCTCCGCTATGACAATATTCCACGTCCAAGGAAATACTATCGAAGATTTCTTCTTTTGAAACAATCCTCAGTTGTTTGTGACAACTCTCCACAATCTAGGGAACGCCACCTTGCTGTTTCGATGTTCACTCGTCTCTGAACAAAGAGCTTCCTTTTTTTTTTGGATATGTTCACGCGCCTCTGAACAAAGAGCTTCTTTTTTTTTGGATATGATCTTCTGAATGATGTGTCCACGCGTCTCAGAACGAAGAGCTTGATAATAGGAGATCTTTGATGATATTTCCACGCGTCTCCGAACAAAAGAGCTTTTGAATGATATGCCCACACGTCTCTGGAGCAAAAGAGCTTGATGGAAATGTTCACGCGTCTCTGAACAAAAGAGCTTGAATAATATGCCCATGCGTCTCTGGAGCAAAGAGCTTGAAAGAAATGTCCACGCGTCTCTGAACAAAAGAGCTTTGATGATATGCCCATGCGTCTCTGGACAATAGAGCTTCGGTACTTGAACGTTTGTTGCGATAATATTCTGAAGAAAAATTTCCGAAGACCAACGTTTGTCGATCTCTAAAGCTCGCCTGAACTTTGCTTCCGCTAAAACCAGTATGTCGGTGTTTCCGTGATGAGCCAATTCTTAGGCGCTTTAAGATAAGTGAGACGATCTTTCATCAGGTCGACCACTTATTGTGACTGTAATAAAACTGACTACTTAATCATGTCAAATTGCTTATAGGGGCTAACTGGCGTACCAAGGAACCCGAAATTGTTGTATAAGGTCGAAATCACCTTTCTGAGAGGCTTCGAGCTCTATCATTGCTGAGATATCTCTGGCGCCAGGAATTGGAGTAGGGTCCTCCCAATTCTGCTGCACCTGTATTTATTTTGACTATAGAACTTTGCCAACCTATTTAATCATCTTAGGGTTGACCTGAGGTTTAGCATCGTTTGACTCATTAACTTGACACAACTCAAGGCATAAACCTGACTCACTATGATTGACTGACTCGAGGTTGACTCGACTCGAAGTGAAATGACACGTGTGACTCATGACCCATGTGCATTGTATTGACTGTGCGACTAAAAAAATGCAAAAAAGCAAAAAAATTTCGTCATTTTTGTGGAGGGTACCGACTTTCTCTCGAAAAAGAAAGACGCGGAAAAGAATCAAAGTTTTGAAGGTGCATGTTGAACGAGCTTAGTCAAATGTTGTTTGATACTATCTCTCAAGGTGCAAGGATTAATCTATCCTAGGCTATCCCAATGTTTGACTCAATGATGAAAGTATTTAGGTAACTTAGGCACGGAGGCTAAGCACTTCATACTTCGTGATGCAATGATGAATATGAATGATGAGTGATGTTGATATGACAATGCATGCTTCAGCATTGTGCTAAGATTTCATGACAAAGGGTTCCTAAGGGAAAGTATATTTGGTCATGTATCTGAGATGTGTGTGATAGTGACACTAAAGCTAGGCCGCAAGAGCTAAGTGTGTGGGAAAATATTATTTGTTAAAAGAGTCAAATGGTGGTGACTCTTAGGCTAGGTAAGCTAATGATGTAGGGATCAAGCCCCCAAGTCTAGCTCTAAGTGAATAGGGATGAGCATTGGAGATCCCTTGATATGATCATGGTGCAAGTGTGTGAATGTGAATATGAATGTATGTTTATTACGGCCGCACCTCGATGTGAGGTTGCCTACGTATACGTTAGGAATCAGGTCGAACGTAGCTCTAGCCGAACCTCGCACAAGTATGTGTATACCTCAAAAAGATCTTTATAAGGGTCGTGACGTGGTTAGGCTAAAGTTTATAGAAGAAGGGGATAAAGGCTCAAGACCCTAGATTAGCCCCCAAGGTGTGCAACCTCGCTTTTGAATCTTTATATTTTTATGCTTGAGTTCCTACTCTTTTTAGCTCTTTTTGCTTTAGCATTTATTTTATTTTAATAAGTGTGGGCAATCCCGATCATGCGGTCTATCACTCACTTGGCATTCATGTTTCTCAGGCACGGTACCGAGCACTCGATACGAGACGCAATCTGAGACGTGTTCATATCAAAGACATTTTCATATCAAAGACACATTGGAACACTTGCCCTTTTGTACACTTTTATTTATTTTTTACTTATTTTTTTTGCTATTTTAATCTTCTGAATTCACTCAAGCCTTTTGAAATTGCATAAGTTACACACCATCCCATCCCAAGGTTAGGTAGTTATGGGTTGAAAAAACAAGGGTCTATCATTAGACGAGGCTCAAAGTGATTTATGAAGAAAGGATGTATAATTGAAGGGTGAAATGTGATATGATGTGTGAAGGTTCAATGGGCACTCAAGAGGGGGGGGGGTGAATTGAGTGTTAAGAAATCGTTAGCGATTTTTGCTTCTTTTCGGATTATGTGTAAGGAACCAGTTGTGCTGGTTCCCTTATGCAGCGGAATAAAACAAAGCAATAAAGAACACCACAGATTTAACGAGGTTCAGCCAACTCTGGCCTACGTCCTCCTATCCTAAGTCCTTTATTAATCTACTCCGAAAAATAAAGACAAAGAACACTCTACTGTTTCCCTACTCCGGGAACCAGTAAACCCCACACTCTACTCCGAATGTGCTCTAAACTTACCCTCGTAAGTTCCTAGTGTGTTTGAACTCACAAACACTCACCAAGTCTTCAACCCCTCTGTCAAAGACTTAATACAAGATCAAGAACTCTCTAATGATCTAACTCTCAAAAGTCAAATAGAGAAAAACGTTAAAACACTATTATGCTCTTGTGTATCACTTAATAATTGAATTAGTGCTTTTAGCTCTCAAAAATAAAACTCTATTAAAATGCGTGAGAGCCGTATCTGATTATTCAGAATAAGATGTATTTTATAGGTTAGTTAGCTAAACCCTAGTTACCTTAAATCATGCATATAAGATATATACGATTTATGGTAAGTATTTATCTTAATTGATTAGATCACAAGATAAAATCAATTTAAGATAAAATACTTCCTAGTTTTTAGCTAACCAAAAATATCATCTTTATTCTTAGCTGCTTGGATATATTTTAAATCAATATTTTTCGGAAAATATCTTTTTATAAAATCTTTGTAAAAACGGCAGCTTGAATAATCTGTTCAGTTAACCTGGTTCCCTGGCCTGGTTCCCTGAACTGAATATGTTATGAAATTTGTTCCAAACCTTGTACCAAATTTCATAACGATATTTAATATACTAAAAGCACTTTATATACTCAATTATATAAGTTATACTACGGAGCATTTACATGAAGTTCCTAAATAACTCTTTGAGTGTAGTCTTCCTTCATGCATTCGTTAAGTCTTGAAAGCTTCCATGAATGAACTCAATTATTGACCAAAGGACCTTCCTTTAAGTTGATCGAAAATTCTTTCAAGCTTCCAGTCTTAGAAATCAACTTAGATACTGCACATTCAACAAAGTTAATGTACAATACTAAATAAGTAACTGCCTTTCATAAAAGCAGTTTGAGAAAACAGTTTATACTGGTTTCCTACCAGTGCATAGCTCATTCATCATCTAACTGTTCCCTGTATAAAGATAAGTTAGTTCAACAAATATCTCATATAAGTAATAACTTATCTAGGGAAACAGTGTTCTATTTTAGCTGGTTCCCCCAACTGTATTGAACACTTTCAAAGACCTGTTTCCCTTAGCTGTTTGTCATCATTCAAAACTATCAATCAAAACCTAAGGGACTCAACAATGTGGCTACAAGAGGTGCCTCAAATCATTGGTATACCTTGTGCTTAATTCGACATGGATTTTTTTTTTAATGCAAAATAATGAAATGATCATATATAAGGATATAAATTCTCATTTTATTAAAAGAAAAAAATATAAGGATCCTACAAAATAAATCTAAGAAGAATAAAAAGGTGCCATGCTAGACTTATTGGGGAAAGGGTAAATAAGAAAGAAATAGAAAAAAGAGGTCACGAAATCTTGTCGTTGAAGCTCGCCTCTTGTCTTGTGTTGTTTCCTTTATCATCACTCACTCTTCTTGTTAACTGGAGGCATGGGAAGCTTGTTATTATCAATCAAATGTTGGATATCCTCCTTTAGCTTCCAACAGCTCTCAGTAGCATGACCCCTACCTTGATGGTACTTGCAGTGTTCGTTTGGATTCCAACTAGGCAATCTTTTCTTAAGTGGGGGATCTTGAATAGGTCCAATGGGAGTAATGATTCCTTTGGCATGGAGTCGATCGAAAGCATTATCGTAGCTAATTCCAATAGGGGTGAAATCCTTTCTCAGTTGCTTTCGATTACCTATGGCTAGGATCTCACTAAGGTCGAAAGTACCAACACTATTACTAGAGTAGGTGTTTTTGGAAGAAGAAGGATAGTCTTTCTTTTTCCCTTTACAGCCACTGTTACTATTGTTACTAATCCTGGCCTTCTTGTCGCGCGGAGGAACATGAAGGAGATTTGAATCAATGGAGTCTTGAACATGATCCTTGAGGGCGAGACACTTTTCGATAGTGTGACCGCGACCTCTATGGTATCGACAATAGGAATTTGGATCCCCATTGGGAAAACGTTTTTCAGATGAAGGGTCTTGACTGGGACCAATGGAGTGAATATGACCTTGATCATGTAGACAGTCAAAAGCTTCATTGTAAGTCGTTCCTATTGGTGTGTATCCTTCAATGGTCCATTTTGCCCGTGGCTTAGGAGCATTGAGTTCTTCATTAAACTCTTGGCTAGAATTTTGTTCAATGGCCATCACCCGATTTGCTAATCCTTCTACCACATTCAAGAGCATGGCAATGACATCTTGTAGTTTTTGAACGTCTTCTTTTAGACTTGACGAGTCTTCCTTGGTATTATCTAAGAAAAAACTTTCATCTTCCTCAATTATGGCCACTTCATCGAGGGAGCTTATATAAGCTGTCTCGATCATGGGTTTTCCTATAGGTGTGATAAGAAGTGATGGATCGAAGGATGTTTGATCTTCTTCGATGGCAAGAATCTCGGAAGTTTCATTGTTATCGATCAGATCTTGAATAGCTTCTTTGAGTTTCCAACACTCCTCAGTGTCGTGACCCTTTCCTTGGTGATATTTGCAGTGCTTATTAGGGTCCCACTTAGGTGGCCTGGCTTCTGGAACTGGATCTTTGATGGGCCCTATGGGCATGACTAGTCCTTTGTGATGTAGCTTCTCTAAAGCCGATTCATAACTCATACCAAGTGGAGTGAACACTCTTTTTGATCTTTGGATTCGTGGTTTAGAGGCGTTCGTGGCATGTACCTCATTAATGGGAGAGGAAGAAGAAGGATGGTCGTTCTTCTTTCCTCTCGCACTATTATCTTTCAGAAGGTCATCTTCGATGTCAATGCCTATATTAAAGACAGCCTTGAAAGTATTCAAGTTATGTTGGTACTTTAAGTGCTTTGAATACTTCTCTTGGAGATTCTTGATAAACATCCTCACAGACTCCTTTTCGGTGGGGACCTCAATCATCTTAGCAGAAGTTTCCCTCCACTTATTAAAGAAAGAAGTAAAACCTTCATTCTCTTTTTGTCTTAGCATCTCAAGTTGTCTATGGTCGGTCTCGTCTTGGATGTTGCACTTATATCTATCTATGAAAGCGTTTGTTATCGACTCCCAAGAAGAGGTTTTTTCTTTCTCAAGAGAAAAGAACCATTGTTGACAAACGGTTTCGAGAGATAGTGGGAACAGAGAGGGGAAAACTTTCTTATCGATACCCTTAATGCTCATTATAGTTTCGAAAGCTCTTAGATGGAAGTAAGGGTTATCTGTTGCCTTGAATTTAGGGATGTTTGTGGCGTTGAACTTATGTGGAAGAAGTTCCTTGTCCAGCGAGACCCCTTGTGAACTCATGCCCTGAAATTTATAGTCGCTAGATAGCTTGCTTAGACTCTCTTGCATGAGGTTCATTTGTTGTTGCTTCGCAGGGTCATCAATCTTGAGTGTGAGTAGCTTTAGTGTCTCAGTCACAGTAACCAATTGGTTCCTAAGCTCATTGACTTCTTCTTGACGTGCCATTATCTTTTTAGCCTTCCTATTTTGACGAATTGGTTTATCAAAAAGTGAGACTTGAATAAAGAGGTTGTCCTTGATTAATCGTCCTTCTCTCCTCGACCAAGTACTGTGGAAAAGGAATTTGGGGATATCTATTGTTAATTACTTGACTTAAACTTTATTCATCATGCAATGGAAGGAGGAAGTGAAGAAAGATTGGAATAGAATGTGTAGAAGATTTAGATGGAGGGATATGAAAAATTAGGAATAGAATGTACCCCCAACTCAAATGACGGAAAAGACCGACTCATGCATGGACCTAAGACATGGTCATGGTGATGCATACTTAAAGTGTATGCTAAGACTAGTGAGTATAGGTGGTATGTTAAGACTCGTGTCATGACCATGTGGCTAGACCATGTGACTAGACTCAATTAACGACTTGACAAGGTGTTATTGACAGCGAAAATTAACCGAATTAATTAGAAAACTGGTTAATTAGACTCTAGGTGATGACTCAATCAATAATCTGAACTGTCGGCCAAACGACAGGATTGGCGTCGCACTATGCAGCTTGGCGCCAGACGACAGAGCTGTCGCCAGACGCCACACTCCACAGGGTGGCGCTACAGTCCAGACTTTGGCGCCAATGCTGGAGCTTCAATCTGGGACTGTTTTTGGTGTTATTAATCAACTGGGGTATGCCTAAAGTCGTACTAGGTCAATTCTGATTAAAATATTAGACTTTATCGACTCAAATTAATTAATTAATTAATTAATAGGAAAAGTTCTTTAAGTCATTAATTTATTTAATCTCAACACAAGTCAAACAAATGGTTAAGAGAAACATAGAATATATGCACAACAAATAATGCACAATTAGTCAAGTAGGCACGATATGATGCAATGAGTTTGCAACCTAACCATAACTCTAGTTCTCTAAAGTTCGGGATATGGTTTAATCAATAGAGGGTCCATGGTTAATTGTCCGGATGCACCGCGCGGAAGCCTAACCGTGAAGGGTTGGCGCAAGTGGATGGGACACCGCGAGCTTTAGAAAAAACTCGCTTCCATAGTTTGGTGAATTCAACATCTCGAATGTACCCTTTGTTGCACAAAGCGTTCAATCAGGTAGACGGAGCATAATTACCAGAGGGTTATGTCCATATGTAGAACACATATGGGTTTCAGAAAAGTGAGAAAAAATTCAATCAGGAAGTAGGATCGAGCAAACAATACGAAAAACCGGTTGAAATTAGAACGCATATTTCTGGCTCGGTATTGGGGGAAATTGGCACCACCAATCACAGACTGGCACCAGGATTTAGCTGTAGCGCCTGGCGCCAATGCTGGCGTCTAGCGTTACAGTTAAATGCCTGGCGCCAATGCTCTGGTCATTGGCGCTACTTCCCACATGCCTCAGCAGCTTTCTGTGCTCGATAAAATTTTCCAGTTTCGCGCGGTGTTATTTCGGTCCTAGTTGTGAAAGATATTTCTCAAATTTCCTACGTTTAAAATCCTATGTTTTTAACTCATTACGGATGGTCTTTCCAATGAGATCTTTTTTATGCATATGACAATAATGTTAATCAAAATTACGCACATGAAATACTTAGAACGTTTCGAGTCTCATCCACTCATTCTAAATCATTGCCGAAACAAATTCAGGAATTAAAATAGAAATCCTCCCCAGCAGAGTCGCCAAAAAACTTTAGGGAATAAACTTCAAGCGTTAAACCCCTAGCTTGAACCCCACTGTGATCATACACTTAAGTACGGTGGCGACCAAAAGGGAAGAAGATAGAGCAAAAGAGTCGCTAACAAGTTTTAGGAACTTGTAAACCATTCACAGGGTGAAGGTTACACCCCTTAACGATCCAAGAGATCGTCAACTCCATAAGGTCTAGAACCAAATAAGGGTTCGGGGATGAAGGTACAAATCCAACCTAAAAGATATTGAACCTGCCCTAATAATAGGCCTCTACTTTATTCTGATCGTATTCATGTGCGCTTTCTAACTAACATGCAATCAGTAGGATTAACCCTAAACCTGTTTATCTATGTTGGTTGAATATTAATGCACGAATAAAACTATTATTGGCAATCACTTGAAATTATAATCAAATTAACCCTAACAAGATTATTAATTATCTTATTAAGCGTGATTACAGGTACAAATTCCCTTTAAGCATGCATAAAAGGTGTGATCAAGCAATAACAATATATATAATGTATCAAGCAACATAATAAATAATTATTATAACTATCATAAAATTAAAAATAATCATGATAAAAAAAAAAAAAATAATAATAATAATAATAATAATAATAATAATAATAATAATAATAATAATAATAATAATATTCATAATCATAATAAATTATAGTAGTTATAATCATAATCATGTTCATGTTAATATTAAAGCATAATAATAGCAAGATCTTAAGCATGATACTAACAAGATTAATAACAAATCCTAGCATGTCACTAAGCAATAAAAATCAAATCTTTAACCCTAACATGATACTAACATTCATAAATATTAGGAAGAAAATAGAAGGCATCACAGTAATCATATTTAATATTAAAGTTACCCTAAACATGATACTAGGAATATTATAATAACAATTTAAACATGATTTCTACATCATAACATCAATTAAAACCATTAAAGTACTTACTTTGATGCCTCGTACCTCTTTCTAATAACAAAATACACACGTTAGTAACTTCAAGGAAAATAATAAAACAAACAATTAAATTAAATTAAATAATTGAAAGAGAGATTTGGGACCAAACCCTCAGAAATTAAACCTTTCACGTTTAGGGCGAAGACAACTTCGAATATGGCTAGGTGTTTCTAGATCTAATGAATGCGGAATTTTGTATGTAAAAAGCTAGTTTAGAAAAGGAGAGAATAAGCTTTAGGAAGATTGTAGATGATTATGGATGATTATTGATGAAAACTGGTTGTAAGTGAATGAAAACGGAGTTTTTAATACGTTATTTATAGATAAAATCAGCCAAAAAGATAAAATAACAAAACAGAGCATTGGCGCACCTAAAACAGAGCTGGCGCCAACGCTGGCTATTGGCGCCAGGGGCAGGCTTAGCGCCAGGCGCCAATGCCTGGCGTTTGGTGCTAACCCTGTTTTTGACGCGTTTTCTCAAATCAGATAAATTTTGCCGCACAGGAGGATAAAATTGTTTATTTTCCTAAAAAATGTTCTTTGATTTTAATTAAAACTCTGAAAAGTCAACAAAAGTCAATTTATCAATGCTAATTGAATTAGGAACGAAAACAACCTTCTAGAAGAATCTAGAAAACTAAAATCATTCCTAATTGCATTAGGAATGATAAATCATATTAGGCCCTCCAATATATCATTGGGCCGCATATAAGGCTCAAACTGGGCCCAGTTCAGTAAATTGACCATAACTTCCTCAATATTCATCGGAATTGGGCTTATAATATATCGTTGGAAAGCTCTTGTCAAGCCCCATCCAACTACACTACTATTGGACCCATATCATGGACCAACCAAACTGGATTGGTTGTTTTCTTAAAATAAGTTTTAAAAAACAGAGAGAAGAGAAAAGAAAATTAAAACTATCCGCAACACTAAACTTTCCACACTAGCACTTCATTCGATTATGATTCGACGCGAAAGGTACTCATCACCGGGTTTTGTTTTGGGGAGACACAAATGGGTGTCTACAGTAACGAACGTGTTCTTCTCGGTCCTTTTCCCCAAAGCTTGATTACTTTGGCGGAAATTGTTTTACTTTAATGGAATTCTCACAGCTTGGTTTCAAAAAAAAAAAAAAAGTAGAGCCCCATATTTAGTACGGAGTATAATACGAAGTATCTTTTTCTTCTCTTTAATTTTGTATTTTGAGAAAAATATACTTCCTCCGTTCTTTTATTATTGCACCACTTGACTTTTTAGGAAGTTTTACAAATATTGCACCATTTCCTCTTTAGGAAAAAAATAATTTGTATTCACACTACAAATACCCAATATACCCTTGTTTTTTCACACTCTCTCTCTTACTTTTTTCCACTACCATAATATTTGTACCCAACCCCTATGGTGCAATAATAAAAAAACGGAGGAAGTATATGATGATATGAGTACATAAATATTGTATATTAATTAAATACGTAGTATTACTCTAAATGAAAATTTCTTAAATCAAATTATTATTACAAGTATTATTTTTTATTAAATATAATACTGTATCAAGAAATTTGAGTTTCCACGAGTTTTCGAGTCAAGTAATGAACTACTAGGCTCGACTCGACTCATTAATATTTCAAGTCAATCTCGAGCTTGATTCGAACTCACTCGAATTGATTTTTAACCGAGTCGAGTTCGAGTAGTATACGAGTTGTCTCATCTCATAAGCTCCCCTGGTTGAAATTTATCAAGCAAACACAAACAAGAGTGATATTATAATAGGGCATTGTGAAATAAGCTCCGGTTCTTTTCATCTTATGTTTTGTTAAGCTGAATATTTGCTTAATTGAATTTTATTTTTTTTTAGGAAAATTGAAATTATTTTTATTAATTAAAGCTTATTTTTTTTACTTATCATCTCTATTAAATTTGTTCTTTGAGTTACTAAGTTTTACTGATTAAAAACTATTTATACTAAAATGAATTATTTTTACTAAATATTTTTTTGAAAGGTGAACAAGGCCTAACATAGCAAAAGTATAAATAAATTAATATGAAATAATACAACTAATATTTTGGCCCTTGCGACACATGAACTATTAATATATTATTCATAAAATTGGAAAATAAAATGTGCTTTCAAATGCACCCATAAATTGTAGTAAATCAAGGGATATGATATAAAGTAAACATGCGTATAATTAACTAAAATAAGGTTACTTTTATTTTCTTATTTGAAAAAAAAATGAAAGGGGGTCGGGATATAAGATACTTGTGGTTTGTGCTATTTTACACTCGGTATAGATTAGCAATTCTGATATGAAAAAAAAAAGAAAAAAAAGTGGAATTTTTAACATTAATGGCGGTTTTGATAAGAAAAAAGGGGGGGGGGAAAGAAAGAAATGGGTGTTGTACAATAGTCTATAGAATATATTTCCTGGAATTATATAAGTTTGAAAATTTATGATAAATAAATAAATAAATAAAATTATGGATCAATGTAATTAATATTTCTTTTTTAACCTTCATATATGCAACCACCAGTTTGGTCACTTCGGTGTGATTATGCTAAATGTCACATGAATGATATAGCACAATAAGTCTCATATGACTATATGAGGATGTCTATATGCATATGAGTCTACATTGATGCATTTGTCTTGGTACAAGTTAATGTTATTCCATATTATTATCGTAGTTTAATTGCGTTTATAATGTTTGTTACACATATAGGGACAGTTATTTGGATCAGCCTCGAGAAATCAGACATCAGTTATTTGGATCAGCCTCGAGAAATCAGACATCGTACGGGTGATATGTACTCGTCCCGCAACATAAGGCACATAATGTGCTACTTTTAGATCATATCTTTAAACATTCAGTAACCGGTGAAATGCATCATCTTCTTCATAACATTTGAAATAAGTCTGCTCCTTTCAATTACTTTTACTGTTTTTCATTCCTAGCTTAACCTTTTGAGCGAGGTTGACTAGCCCTAATCTATTCGAACTTAAAACTAAGAAATTATTGGTCACAACTAGCATTTATTTTGACTTGTTGGGAAGTAAATGGATCATGACAAGCAGTTCTAATACTACTTGCATTTCAATCTAGTGTTGTTGGATGTTGCTTAAATATATTTAGGGTCAAATGAGAAGTTCCTTAAATTGAGAAAAATAAGAAAGATTTTATGTGCATACTTCTTGTACTGAATATGCATATTTTTTAAACTGAATGTGCAAAATTTCTTTCACTGATTTTCAATGTGCATATTATTTATGCATAATGTGTACAAAGTTTCATTTTTGCATGAGAAAAAGTAGCAGGTCAAATATTATTTATGCATAATGTACTGAATGTGCATAGTTGTTGAGTCAAATGTGCAAATCATCTATATTAAGGGTCTGTTTTGATTTGCTGAATTGAACTTATTAGAGCTGAGGTGAACTAAACTAAATTTTTTATGAGAACTAAACTAAACTTATTGGAGCTGATCTGAACTGAAGAGAAGAGAACAGGCCCTAAAGCTACATAATTTTTGAATTAAATGTGCATATTGTTGATACTTCTCCAGATGAGCTAATTAAGTATGTGTTTTTAAATTTTAAACTTCGAGCAATTGATTGATGATTTTATAATCCATTGCTGTTAAGTTATAAGATGGATCATTTCCAGGGTAAGGCATCCTTATATATTATGAATGGGATGCATGAAATATTTGATGCTATAATTTCAGAAATGCAATCCAATACATAACCCTTCTGAGTATTAAAGTCTAGAGATTCCTAATATCGGGTTTGTTACTCACAAGTCGTTCATGACCGCAAGTACTTTCTCATCTAAGATTAATAATCTAAAGTTAGAACATTAAACAAGCTTTAGGAGGAGATATAGTTAGGCGTGTCGAAACAGACTAGAAAAACAATGGAAAAATAGGTGAAAAATGAATGTGCATACTTTCTTTTACCCTTTGCATGAGAAGTATAACAAAATTGTATAGGCATGGTTTTCTTTTACCCTTTGACACGATGTCAACTTCAGTTTGCTAGCAGACATAGTAACTTCACAAATTTCTTTTCAAATTTGTATCACAAATACATTTTATTGCTAGAATAACAGAGATACATTAGAAGTACGTTAGAGATACATTACTACTATATTAGCCATACATTAGTAATATCTACAAGATACATTGGTGGTCGATTGTTTGAGAAAGAGATGTAGAAATTGTGAAATTGATATAAAGAGTGAGAGAGGAAGAAAAATGAGGGAGAGGAGGGATAGATGAGAATTAGAGATGAAGATGTCGACTACTATGGTATTGCAAAATAAAATCAGTAACCCTACAAAATTTTAGGATCTTTTATTTTTATATTAGTTTTTTTTTTTTTTGAGTTTATTTTTAAATTTTAGTACGAAGTATATTTATTTTTAAATTGCGGTTTGCGGTGCGGTTTGGTTTGAAAGTATTTTGAAACCCCACCAAACCGCAAAATCGCGGTTTGGTCAAATTTGAAATCTGCACCGTAATTTCCAAACCGCAAATTGTGGTTTGGTGCGGTCTAGACTGCACTCTGCACAGCCCTACATCAAACTTTTCCTGTGAATTAGGTATCGCTACTAATCAATAGCTTGGCTTTCAATAGATGCAAATGAAGGATAATTATGGATTGGCTTGCATGTGATTTTACATGTTGTTTACTTGTATTAGGAAATAATTGGCCCACAGAATATTAATTTTGTATATTTGCTTGATTACTGGCTTGAGTTGGTAGAACGAGATATTTGGAATGAAGTTGATGCACCTTGCCTGGTTGTTCAAGATAATTAATGATCCTTTCTTATCTTGTTACTGTAGCTAGGTTGCGTTAGATTGTTAATTGCTGTAAAATGCAATAATCAATTCTAGAAGTAGATAATAAGACCTATTGTTCAATATACATCATTAACTTCACGCCATTAATTTCTAATCAACCATGCCGTCTTTGTATTGTGCTCATATCACATCATCTTCGCGCCATTAATTACAAGAAATTTAAGCTGTAATAAATTGCGTCTTCGAGCTCCAATCGGTGACGATTATTTTCGCCGTCAACAACATCTCTATTAACATCATTTTTATTAATTTTGCAACATCAATAACAAAGAAATCAAGCTTAAAATTCAGATCAATTATGTCATTTTCGAGCTCCACTTAACAACGATTATGGTCGTCGTGCGTTCCGGTGAAATTGAAAGATTTCGGCGATAAAAAAATGAGTTTAATGAGTTTGTATTATGTGATAATAATATGGAGCAATTTTTTGAGATTCTAATATAAGTTTGTTCATTTTCTTTTATGCATTTTTATTGTAGTGTTTTTGCTCATTTTAATTTCAGCTCATTTGTTGTGAAGGATATTAGCCGAACATGTATTAAATTAACCTTGTAAACTATCTACTTCAAAAGTAAGCAATAAATAGTTTTAATAAGTATGAATAATTAGAAACTTCCTGACTAATATTGATATCGTCAATATTATTTGCCCCCAAATTTCAAGGCACTAACAGTTTTACTCTTTCAATCCAAAATATTTGGTAATTTAACCATTGAAAAATTTGCAAATTGCAGCCATTTAAAGTTCGTATTTTGCAAATTGCAGCCATTTAATTTTTTTTTTTGCAAAATGCAGCCCAAAAGTTCGTATAAATTGTAAATTGCAGCCCGATTCAATTTTTTCATCGGTTAACATGTTGAAAAATCTACGGTTAAGGTTTTAGGGGTCATTTTAGTCCTTAGAGACCCGAATTGAGCTCGAAATTAGCGAAAAAAATAACGTAAGTGTCTCATATTTACAGTTTCCCACAAATCGATATATTTTTGTTACGCAAAACGAGATACTTACGTTATTTTTTTGCTAATTCCGAGCTCAATATGGTTCCCTAAGACCTTAGCCGAAGATTTTTCAACATGTAAACCGATGAAAAAATTGAATCGGGCTGCAATTTACAATTTATACGAACTTTTGGACTGCAATTTGCAAAATACGAACTTTAAATTGCTGCAATTTGCAAATTTCCCTTAACCATTTAATACCAAGAAGTTATAATAGATGGAACATATTTCTTATCATACCAAGATAGTGGAAAGTGAGGTGGAAAATGATTTCAAATAGAGATACATAAATGAGGTGACTTGTAAAGTTGTAATGGTTGTAAGTTACCCACTATTACGACATTACTCATGCATCCAACTTTTAATAATATTGGCTCTATTTCTTATTATTTACAACAAAGGAATTTTATACGTTATTTTTGTAAGTCTCACAAATGATACTCTTAGGACCAAAAAATCAACCAAAATTGAACCCAAAGCTTTGAGACACATTAGCTTACAAGAAAATTATGTTGAACTTCATGGTAATAGAAATCCATATCAACCTAATGGAATCAGTTTCACTAACATCAAAATTGGCAAATATGGATTGTTGAAAATTATGATGATACAGCAAGTTGGCAAGTCCAAGATTCTTCAGTCAAGATTTGGAGCTTTTGATCTTCTTCTTTGCCGGTGCTTCAGCAATATATGCTTGAGGGGTTGAGATTTGGAGCTTTTGATCATCTTTGCCCATGCTTCAGCGATATATGCTTGAGGGGTCAAGATTTGAAGCTTTTGATCTTCTTTGCAGGTGCTTCAGCGATATATGCTTGAGGATCCACATGGTTGGCAGATGATTTCTGCTTTTTAAATTCTTTTGATTTTTGCTGCAGAATTATGCAACCCCAATTTTAACAAACCAGCCAAGTATAGCAAAGCAATGTTTAAAAAGGATGAAATCGATCTGCTCAATTACCTTCAATGATAGTGCCATGGAACTGACATCACCTTTACTATCTGTTGCACTATTATGCCCTTGCATCACAAGTTCCTGTAATGTAATAGCACATGGTGTCAAATTTCTAGCAAATAACTTTACTGATTTACCACTGAAAAGTTGAACATCTCAAACCTCAGGTGGAATAAATGCAGCTTCTCTTTTTCGTTTGTTTTCAGCTGTCTTCTCGGCCTGCTTCTCCTCCTTCTCTTGCCGCATCTTTGTTGACTTCTTTTCCTCACTCCAGAAGTACTCTCCAGTTTCCAGTTGTTGGTCAATCTACAGGGTATACTTGTTAATATTGCTCACAAGAACAAAAAAGGTGTCCAAACATAACAATTTCAACATCAACCAGAAATGTGTTTCTTAAATCAGCCATCCAACCATATAAGTTTACCACATTATTTACAAGCTAGAAACTCCCACACCAGATAGATAAGATTTACAAGGAGTGTAGTTCTCACCTTACTAGGCTGCTGTGGAGGGGGGAATGGCGTATAAGGTTTCTTCTCCTTACCCTTGCCTTTCTTTTTCTGAACATTCTTCCTGAAGTTCAAGAAGAAAAAAAAATTAGATGACACATATATAATGCTTGTTAAAATATAAACATAAATTTCAATCCAAATAATCATACTTCTTGAACTGTGGCAGAAACCTTTCCCAGTTCTCAGTTGCAAGGGCGGGATCCTTGGCAAGTTCCCTCTTCATCATGAGAATCTGTCAATGAAATTTGGACAGCAGAGTAATTGAGTATATAACTTCAATGACAAGTGTATATTACCAAATTCCAAGAGCAAATGCCTTCATTCAATAATGTTGGCTTCAGTTTTTCAGCAGCCAGCGAGTAATATTACCTCTGTCGTTGACAAACAGAGAAATACCAACAACAAAAAACCTCCTCCCCCCCCCCCTTTTTTTTTTTTCAAAACCCAGATCCTGTTCGAGGCAGAGCTGCTGTAAGCCTACAACACCCAGAAAAAAGAGAAGCAGATGAGTATTGTGTACCTTGATGTGATATATTGGATGCATTTTATTCTGTATGCAGTCTTCTACAATTCTCCGCACTTGTTTCAATCCTTTAAAAGATCCCATGGCTGCAACTGTGTTTCCCTGCATAAATGGCAAGAAGAGCAAAAAGGGATCGACAATTTATAAAAATGGTCTTAAACAAAAAAAAAAAAAAAAAAAAAAAAAAAAAAAAAAAAAAAAAAAAAAAGGCCAGTCCTAATAATCCCAACTTTGCATTAAAATATAATCATATTTTGGGGGTATCTGAACTCAGGTGAACGCAGCCTCACCCTCCTAAAAACAAAGAATTTGGGGCAAGGGCTGCATGAATGTTTCAGTGATGGAATCTCTGGGAAAACAATAGAAAATTATTTTTGATGGTAAATTAACACTTTTACTTTTGGATATACAGCCACACCAAAGTCAGTATTACTTAAAAGAGGACTGGTACAACAAAAAAAAATGTTCCGAAAAGAAAGGATCTCCAAAATTAACAAGATCTTGATGCATACCTGAACAAGGATGTAGCAGCCTGTTAAGATTTCAAGTGCCTGCATACAGTACAAAATTATAAGCCAAGGAACTAAGTGCATGTTCCCAACGATCCACCTACCAACTTCACATCCAAAATCCCTACAAAGCTTTGTCAACCTCAGGGGAGGGTTCCTTTTTATTTAAAAAAAAAAAAAGAAAAGTGTGTGTGTGTTTGGGGGGGGGGGAGGGGGAATGGAATAAAGTTTGAGCTATTCTTTTGGCCATCAGTCAAGCATAGCACAAAACTTCCTACAAGATCCACACAGTTCACTTCTCTCACTTTCTCAAAAGCAGAACTCCATAATAAGATTAATATTACAAACCTTCAAGGTAGAATTATTGGGACCTAGAAGATGTTGTCTCCTTTTGACAAAGCGTGCCTACAATTAGCAAAACAAACCAATCAAGATCCTTCCAAAGAAATGTATCCGTCATACACATAAAGCCACAGACTATCACTTTTGGACAGAGAATCAGACATGAAACGAAATATGCACATAAGGACATGGAATGGTTGTGAGTTACTAGCAATATAACCTGAGCTTAAGCACATGCAAATAAAGACTTCAAGAAGGAACAATTCATGAGATGACCGTAGGGAGAGATTATTTCCTATTTGAACATTTTTGTTTTTCTTGCTCAAAGGAGAAATGTTATTATGTATTAGTGTATGTACAATATAATCCTTTCTTCACCCCCATCCCATCATCTATTCTCTTCCTCTTTCTTTTACATGTTATTCGTCACACAAACAATGTCCGGGTGAAGACGTAACTCTATCCACACATATTTTTTTTTTTAAAAAGTGTACTAAAAGAACTTATTAATGATTTTCGGAACCAGGTGCTCTACAACTGTAGCCAAACAATCCTGGCAGAAAGTACTGCTATCATTTTGCTTCAGGGATGGTTAATTTGTGCGCATGACACATCACTAAAGTTGCTCTTATTAGATGGGGTTCTTTTGCAAGCAGGAGCTCATCTTTATTAAGTGTTCCTTTTGTTAATATGGAGGTAGGGAATTAAGCTGATTTAGAATGGCTTTCAAGAATTCAAGTTAAAACTAGTAACTAAGGCTATTTTCTTTTCAACTGAAATAACATTTTATGGTCTTTATTTTTTAAGGTCCGGTGTCCTGGTCGGTAAATTTGTGGTCCGGTCTGATTTTATCTCTTGGTTTGACTGTCATGTAAGGAACAAAATCTATGTAATTGTGTATGTTCTAAATATCTAATTTTCATAATAATATGAAGTTCTAGAAATTCGGCAATAAGAAAACAAAATTAAGAGTTGGCCATATATTTTCTGGTTTAATATTTTTTTGGACTGATTCTAATAAAAACAACGAATAAGTTCCTAGAAAAGTGAGCAGAATATACCCTCCAGCCTCAATCTTGAAGGTAGTTACAGACAGAAATAAATCACATTTAGTCTTTACAAATCAATACTCAATCTCTAAGAGCTACATCAAAAAAAAAAACTTCACCAAATTCACCTTAAGTATAGTTTTGACTTGGCCAAGACATTATAAGCTGTTAATAACTGTTCCCCGGCAGACAGTGCCTGAGTATGTATTTGAAAAACCTTAAACCAAAATAAGGGAAGGATATCAAGATCAACCAGTTCGGATAAAAAAAAAGGCTGAGCCTCGCAACCTTGAACAAGGTACAAGGAGAGAGCAAAAAAAGGACAAAATGGAGCATGGCTTTTGATGGATACTAATGTGTTTTAGGACTTTCAACATTTAAGGAAACAGTTGAAACACCACAACTCAAACTGTCCTTCCTTTCTCCAATTCAGCAAGTTCTAGTAAAATTGCTGAAACTAGTCCTAAATGAGAGACTTGATTTGCCTAAGAATTTAAAATTTTGTCTAACATACTGAGTCTTCTTCGGTTTCCTGGAAAAGTTTCCGTTCTCACTAACAGTTGAATTAAGTGATTGCACCCATAAGATCAAGAATCGGAAAGCTTAAAAAAGATACTCATGGTATAATCTGCATATCCTAAATTCTTCCAAAATTTTAAAGTAACATTACTTAGAGGTAGAAGCCTGCTATGATATTTAGCCTATCAGTTGTTTGGCTCAGTTATGAGATCCAAGAGTTGGACATGGGAAATTCTGACTTCATAGGGACACAAATGTGTCCAATACAGGATTTAGACTTGAGGGTACGACAATGTGATAAACTAAATCAGGCTACCTGTGCTCATAAGTACTCTAGGCAGTGGCCAGCAGAAAATGAGACAAAAGAAGGAAACACTAGGTGGAGCACAATCTGGGAAACGGGTAGAGGAAGACAAAGAGGTTGGTATTACTTATGAACAATTGTAATATAAAAGAGGTGTGAAGAAATTTGAAAAACATATTGGGAGAGAAGATCAAAAGAGAACCTCTCAACAGTTCCCATCTTTGTAATTAATACCAAGCTTTATGCTTATATCAGTTGAATTTGACCATTTGCCTTAAATTCTCTAGAGCATTACAGGATGTTTGACTACTACTTTCTAAGGAAAGTGGCACCATATACAATGTCAACCTAAGGTTAGTCTTATAAGATTTGAGTTTTCGAGCATAGCTTTCTACCAGGAATTTTCTACTCTTAAACTTTTTGCTTAGGCTATGAAATTCCTAAACCAACTGAAAAGAAACAAGTACTACGTATAACATTTAAGGGACAAATCATAGCTATATCTTCAATGTTGTTTGTCAAATGATTATGAATGATAGAAAAGCAACTAAATTATACATGCATCAAAAGTAAGGAACATAAATTGACAATTTGTAGAAAAAACACTCCACCAATGACAAATATTGCAAAAATAATAAAAACAATTTTCAGCAGAATGAACCACACCTTATTTCTCACAAGATTACCAATCTTGATAATGTCACATTGCATTTCGTCATCGAGTATCTTGATTGCCTGTGAAATCAACACATAAGAAAACCATATCAAAGTGCATCACAAACTACAATTAAAAACAGGAATGGAGGATTCCATACAAATGAGGATGGCTTGATACAGACAAGTGTTGCATAAGCATTTAAACAGAATCTTAATTGTGGGGAGATGATACTAGCAAAATAAGGAGTAAGTACAAACAGAGTTAAAGACATACCTGAGGTGCCGGAACACTTCTTGACAAAAGTTTAATAAGGTCCCTTGATTTCACTATAATGTATGGATCTCTTGTCTTTCTAGTTGTTGAAACAGTCATGGTACCTTCAACCTGAACAAAAAGAAAGAGATAGATAAACAGTTACTCCCTTTGTCACTAAATGTTCCTTCCCACTTATATGGATGGCCCAACTGTTTTTCATATATCTTTTGTGGGTTAAAAAATCCTCTGCATTCATTCCCCCAACCTTATCACATTAATTCCCCTCTATCCCCTAGAACATACTCTTGAAATATTACTTTAACAATAGACATCGATCCTAGAAAAATCTGCAAGAAGAGAGTGCAGATAGATAGAGTTATACAATCATCCAAGTCAAGCTATGCCACTTAATGAGACCATTATCTACGCTCTTAGTCAACTCTCTAGTAATTTCACAATCTAAGAAAGCTCCAAAATATAAATTACTTCCTCCGTTCTATTAATATTGCAACAAAGAGGAAATTACACATCCCAAAGCACATTTTATATGCTAAATATCTATAATTGTGTAAGAGTAAAAATTATAAAAAGTTGATATTGTGAAAATATTTTATGAGACGAATCCAACAAGATCCCACATGCCGATATTTTGCTTAACGTATAAATCATATTATATGGTCAAATAAGAGTGATGAATAGTGCAAAAAGTCCATTGTTGCAATATTAATAGAACGGAGGAAGTATTGGATATTCTTCATTTCTTCACAAGCAGAATCTCTTCATAAGTGATGCTATAGCAATCAATGAGAATCCTAAAAAACAGAGGCATTAGACTTGATCCCATCATGTGTTAGGGCTTACACTTTTCCAAAATCTACCTTGGTCTATATACCCAAGTGAAAACTTCCATTACACTGCCTGAATGGATTACAGGAACCATAACTTCTGTATTCAATAACGTAAATGAGGATAAGTGGAGATTTAGCTGAGGTAAACCTTTCATTAGTATGAACTTGAATATAATAACAAACATGTATTCACAAGACCCCAAGTAAAACAGCACTAGAAGCAAAAGGTAAGCCTCTACAAAACCCCTCTTCTCTTCAGTACACCACCAAGGTGAATGCCAAATAAGCCAACACTACTTTAATTCCCAAAGTGGAGATGGGTGGTTTCTTAGACTCAAATCACCCAACCAGATGATAGCTCCACAACCGGGGAATTTCAGCAGCATAACTTAAAGCGTTATCACTAGGCAATCCTCAATCTTATCAAAGAGCTTATCCAAAAAGGGTTGGTGCAAACTAATATACCACTGAGACTATGAGGAGATAATTCAGGTAATCAACAATAGATTGATTCTCAACAATTCAATGGTAAACATTGTCAATGACATCCTTAATCTTAATAGTGGCATTCCTTCACGCAGCATTGGTTAGCCAACCGTGACAATTCTGTTACCATCACAAGCATGACATCTGACAATCACAACCATCTTTTTTTTTTTTTTTTTTTTTTTGTGTGTGTGTGTGTGGGGTGGGGGAGGACTAATTATAAATCCACCTTATAAACTATTATCAACAGTCAACAACCACATACATAAATCCACCTTAAAAAAGTATTATCAATAGTCAACAACCACTGATATATAGTCAATACTCAATTTTATAGTTTGTCAAAAAATCAAATGTAAGCTTGTCCAATTTTGAAGGTCAAACAGCAAAAACCTACCAAATTAAGCTCACATGAAATACCATGCTCACGCAATGCAGCCTTTACTGTTGGCCAAACATCTTGCAGGTATTTTTCTGAAAGATATAGAAAAGAAAATTCAGCATTGAATAACTAAACACTATAAGTAATACAGAGGGGGGAGGGAGGGAAGAAAGAAAGATGACACCAGCCAGCCAGAAAGATTAATGCACCAAAAATTAAAGTCATCTCGAAATAATTGGTTGTTTATAGTTCATACTAATCTATAACCCTTATATAAAAGTTTATAGTTCCAGCACTGTTCAATTAAACAGTATTTATAAGCTACTATTCAAATGAATAGTGCAATGATGCTATTGCCCCTGCCTTTAGTGAAATGATGGTTTATTTTGCCCCTCCCGGTTTTCTTCTAAACCTTTAATTTTGCTTTTGAAGAATCTCATTCAATCTCTCTCCCCTCACTCTTCTTCTCTCATCTTTTCCACACTGCACTCTTATCTCCTTCTCCATATTTTGGGAGCTAATAAAGCTGGCTGCACAAGCTGTTCTTCAAGAGCAACCAAGAGTTAATCTTTCTTTTTGGCCTTTTCATTGATTATTTTTGCTTACAATTTAATCAATCTGGTGTTCATCTTTGTTTTCGGACATGAGACTTTGTCATTTCTGGTTTTTAATATCTCAGTTTTTTGTATGTATGATTTATTCTATAGAATTTTTAACATCTCAATTTGATTTAAATTATTTTCTACAAGTCTAAAAAATTGATTTTTTTTCTTTTCATTTCTCTGTTTTCCTTCCTCAAATTTCACGCTCAATTCTCGTAATTTAATCTCAACAGTTCAACGCTCCCCCTCTTTTCAATTCATCTTCATCTTCTTCCCATTGAATCAATCGAAACAGGGAAGGAGAGAGATCATTAAACAATGTCAAAATCATTTGAAGTATTCATCAGATCAATTGATCAAGGAACAACAAGCACTCGATTCATCATCTATGATGGATCTGAAATAGCAATTGGATCTCATCAGATTTAATTCACCCAATTTTAATTTTGGTTGAGATGTTATTCTTGTTTTGGATTAATTTAATTATTGTGATTTTGTAGTGTTATGTTGCAATTTTAATTGTGGAATATGTATTATTAATTTTCCTAGTTTGAACTGGCCCAATTAACTTCTTCAAAAAAAAAAAAAAATCTGGCCCAATTAAAGTAAGCTTTATAAATTGACATTTTTTTGGGGGTTGAGCTTAGTGGCTTGTGTATAAGCTGTTGGAATCAAGAAGAAGCCGGGTGTGTTTATGGAAGTCTTTGTGTGTTCTTATTGTAGATTAGTTAGTTAATTTGTTTTGAACTTGGTTTAGCAATTACAAAAATAGCTAATTAAGTGTGTGCGCCTGTGCGGTGTTATGTAAGTAACTGTGTGTTGCTATCGTAATTTAGTTTGGTAGTTTGATGTGATAGTAGTAACTTTTTTCGATCTTAAATTTGTGTGGTGCTATTGTAACTTAGTTAATTTGAATTGGAATTTGTTAGTTTATTTGATCTGAAATTGGTTTAACACCTTTTACAAAAGTTCGGTTTGATGTGAAATTGGCTTAGCAACTTTAAAAATTGTTTGTGAAGGTAATTCAAATTATCTTTATTGGGGAATTTGTCAAATAGTTATGTTGCTTGATTGAATTGACAATTTGTGAGGCTGTTATTAAGGTTTCATTGGTTTTTTGGATCTAAAATTAGGTAACGTATAATTCCAATTCCAATTCCAATTAAATTGAATAAATATGATTAGTAACTTGGTGTAGGCATCACTCTTCATTTTTGGCTCAAAATATCAGCAATTCTTAGACTGTACGTTACTTTTGAATAGACTGTATAGAGTAGGGTATGGGTTATCAGGTAAAGTTGGTGTATATAGATTATTTCATATCTATTCTATTGTTTGATATACATACTGTAATTAAAAAAAAAAAGTTACAAAAAGGCTGTACTTGTACTTTCGCTTACTTGAGTTGTATTGTTTGTAGAGCTGTGACTTAGCCTTACTTTTACCTTATATTTATTGTTTTGGTAGAATATATTATATTACATATATATAATTGAGTAAGCCCAATTAGAGTATAAAACTAATAAAAGTGGGAAGTCTTGACAAATATACGTGCAGAGAGAGAACAAATGGATTGTTAATTTAGTGAGGAATTCATCCTGTTGATGGACTTTTGCGTAAAGTTAGTTGTATGTTGCATTTCTTCATGTTTTTTTGAGGTTTTGGGTAGTTAATTTAGTGTTCTTATTAAATTTACTCTTGAAATTAAAGGTGTTTTCAAGTTGAGTTTGATTTGGAGTAAGGAGCTGCTTTAGTTGATATTCAAGTGGTTGTTTTGTGTTTGTGATGCATAGCTGGTAAGTTCAAGGTTTGCTTTAGATTGTTCTATTACAGACTTACAGCGAGTAGTTCCTGTTGTTATATGCTTTGTGCTAATGAGCTTTGGTTATTGTCTACTTATAGACAAGGTCGATTATTGATATCAGATGTGTGTGCTGTTTATTTTAGGCAAATGATTGTTGATATGAGCTATTATGTCACGTGTATTTAATCACTATGGTAGAGGAATTGGTTAAAAAAAAATCTTATGGCTGATTCCTATCAGAATTTTGAGATACTTCAAGCTTATCAGACCAAGGCTAGATTCGATGCTTTCTCTAAACTAATAATTGACAGCACAAGAAGAAAAAGGATAGTGATGATGAGTTCCAGTGGTGATGAGGGTGAATCAAAGTGCTCAAATCAATTGATAGGGGTATCAAGCTCAATAATTAACTGGCGTTGGACGACCGGAGGACTTTCTTGAGGGGAAGAGGAACCTGAAGAAAATAGGATCAGAAAGCTTTTGAAGAGATGAAGGTAAATCATGAAAGATCAAGAGAATTAGCATACCCTTAGGCTTTCTGTACTTTTTCTCTTGCTCTTTGCTCATTTATTGTTATCCTGTAATTTTTCATTGTTGTTCTATCTACCAAAGCTGTAATTTGAATAGGATAGACTTGCTCAATTATATTAGGGTCATGGGAAGTGATCCTCCAGAGTTTTAGACTTTTAGTCTGTCAACTTTAAATCTTGTAAAATCGTTATAAAAAAAAATTGTAATTTGTTGGTTACAATTTGCCCCTTCTAATATGTCTAATGTTGTTGTTAATGCTATCAACAAATGAATAACAAACTCTAATCGCGACTAATTATTACGAAGTATGTAACAATGTTACTCTGTAATTGAAAAAGATTATTTGAAATTTGCAAAACTGCAGATTAATGAGTCGTGGGATTAAAAACTGTTTTGTCATTCATTCAATATATACACGTGTACCTTTTGAAATATATATTTAGGCACCCAACTAGATAAGAAATTAAGAATTCATCTAACTCAACTGGTTTAAGCCCTACTAGATCTTTCGTAAGAAAACACAAGACCAACTTATTTATGTTATAATGAATTAGATAGCAAATCTTAAAAATAATTTTGCAACAAATATCTCTTATAGTTACTAGAAACATATTGATTAACCTTCAATAAACATGGATAGTTACTAGCAACTCTTTTTTGGTTGTCACTTTACACAGCCTTTTCTCCCCACTTTTATTCAATCAATTATCTTGCTATACCCTACTTTCTTTGCGGACATTTCCTTAAGACAATTCCGGTTAGCTGACCCAAAATCATTTTGGGAGTAAGGAACTTAGGATATGGCTTCTACCATACTTGGTACACCACACTAGCCATATCAGTCATGGTATCTTACAGACACAAATTTGCTGAAACAAAATTACAAAGGGCATACTCCATAAGTTGATGAAAGCATTGAATCAAAATTTTCTCAGTAACTTCAACTTGTGGTATAAATTAACATGAAAATAGGCCTAGATTAAATTTAAAAATTAGCTTAGTAACTCATTCATACAATTGCATGAGAAATAAAATAAATTTCAAACCTCGATATTGGGGGAAAATAGTAGAGAAAGAGCTGACATCGAGCAAGCCGGATTCGTTCCAAGAAGGGTCGAATTTTTCAATTTTCCAATGGTCAATACTGGGGTCATCCCATGGCTTGTCCTTGTCGTGTTTACCCTTGCGCTTGCCCTACGCACAGGGAAAAGAGATTCAACTTTAAATTCAATAATTTTAGGGATATTTGATTCAATAATCTCATAATTTTGGTTATGATGTTTGATAATCTAAGAATTTACGAACCCTAAACTTAAAGCACTGATGATTAAATTAGATTGTGAAATTGATATGACGATAACAACAACAAACAACTTACCTTAGAAGCTGCTTCAATGGGGGATGCAGGATTCATCGGAGAGCTATTCAATGGAGAACGTTGAGTGAGCTTCAATGAAATAACTCAGAGAGAGGTAGGAATGGAGGCCTTTTCCTTTTTTTTAATGGTGAAAAGCCCAAAAAAGAGGAGAGGTAGAGTATATTTGGAGAGGCTGCTCTCCCAGTGTTGATGATACTCTTAGCCTGGTTCTTTTGAGTTATACGCACGGAGGGGGCAAGACAGAGCAAAGCAGATTTCACCACAGCAGCTCTAAAGAAGATAGCCTAGTGCGCAATTACTACGACATTTATTTAGATTTTCAATACAAGTCAACCCATACAAACATTATTAACAATGACATCATTTAAGTTAGGCAAATTTGTTTAAAAAAAACCTTAAATACATCATTTTACGAGAAAAAAAACTCTTAAAAGCTTTATCATAAAAGAAAACCCGTAGTTATTTTTTTTTAAGCGACCTAGTAACACTAATTCACTTAATTTACTTTTTTTTTTAATAGCAAAAATAGTTCATTAATTAAAAGTCATACGACATCTACAATATAGATTTGACATTAACAAATACATAAGATATTGAATCAAATAAAATTTTCCTTCATAAAAACTACGATCATTGGAACATCTCCCGCTTATATTGATGGAAAATACAGCCTTGTTGGAGAGACAATCTAACGATCTTTTGTAGCCGTGAGGATGCTTTTCTTCTGATTCATCTGTCTGCATTCGAAAACTTGATAACTTTTTCACCAACGAAATAATTTCACGACAATCCATTAGATCTAATATTATGGATTCAAAACTAAGAAATCTCTCCCCCAAAAAGAGCAAATAAACCTTGTCTTTCGAAGGAGGTCGAAAAACCCTTGTCTTTCTATAACTCTTTATTAATTATTTAATAATTAAATTAAATTATAAAAATTTTTTAAAAAAATAGAAAACCACCACTCCACCACCAATCAACCACCCCTTCCCCCTCCCTTGGCAGCAACCCCCACACCCAGCGACCCACCTCCCCTCTCCCTAAATCGGACACCAGCCCCCTTCTTCTTCTTCTTCTTCTTCTTCTTCTTCTTCTTCTTCTTCTTCTTCTTCTTCTTCAATCTCTTTCTTTTTCTCTTTCCTCAATCTTCAATGCCTTCAACAATGGTGACTACTTCCACAATCCCTTCACTCTCCCCTTTCCCAACCCTTTCTACCGAAATCCCTAAACCCTAATCCTCCAATTATGCACCACCTCAGCCATGAAAACCACCATCTCTGATTCTCTGTTATCAAGAGCCTCAATTTTTTGTAGAATAGTGAAGGGTAAGAATATACCTCGAGGTGAGAGAAACTAAGTGCATAAGAACACCCCAACGATTTTCTACTTCTTTTGCGGCCGCGATTGTGGCGAAGAAGACATGGAATTGGGTTATGTGCGACGATTATGGTGATTAGAGGCAGCTGCCAGGGTTTAGGGAGAGGGAGGTTTGCAACGGGGGAAAGTAGACAAGGAGAGGAATCGGCCAACGGTGAAGTTGGGTCGCCGATGGTGGGGGCTACTACAAGGGGAGGGGAAAGGGTGGCTGACTGATGGCAGGGTGGTGGTTTTCTATTTTATTTTTTAATTTATAAAATAATTTAATTATTAAATAGTTAAGTAGAAGTTATAGAGTAATTCGAAGAAATTAGATGTTAATTATTTGGATTAGTGCTACAAGGTTGTTTTTAAAAAAAAAATAATTTCGGGTTTTCTTTTACGATAAAGCTTTTAAAAGGTTTTTTTTTTCACAAAATGATGCATTTAAAAGTTTTTTTTTAACAAATTTTTCTGCCTTTAAGTTATTATATAGAATTAAGTCAATATAAATCATGTAACTCATTGGTTCAAATTTTCAATGCTTCATTCAATATGGAATGCATAGAATCCGTAACTTAACTCGTGGTAGTGTATTGGACAATTTTGTTGATATAATATCGTCAAGAGGGATAAGACAAGGGAATCCATTATCTCCTTATTTATATGTTATTTTCATGGAACGTCTAGCCCACTTGATTGATAAAGAGTGTAGACTTGGCACTTGGACACCGGTGAGAACTAGTAGAAACGGTCCTCCAATTTTGAATCTCACTTTTGCCGACAATTTAATTCTATTTTGTGAAGCTACTGGGAGCAAGCCGATTTGATGAAGGGTTGTCTTGAGAAATTTTGTCAAGCCTCAGGGAGTAAAGTGAGTGTTAGCAAGAGTCGTATTTATTTCTTAAAAAATACGAACCTTGAGTCTAGAGGTGAAATGTGTAGTGACCTTGGCATGGAAGAAACTGAAGATTTCGGCAAATACTTAGGAGTACCCACTATTAATGGTCGGGTTACTAATGAGAATTATTAATTTTTGGTAGAGATAGTCAACTTGAAACTTGAAGGCTGGAAATCGAAGACTCTTTCCTTGGCTGGGAGGGCTACCTTGGTACAATCTTCCCTATCTTCTATCCCCTATTATGCAATGCTATCTACGTGTGTTCCTCGGGGTGTATGTGATAAAATTAATAGCAAAGCTAGGAGTTTTCTTTAGTGCGGCTCTAATGAGAAGGAGAGGATACACTTGGTGGATTGGGAAATAGCTACTATACCAAAAAAAATCAAGGTGTTCTTGGCTTCAAATCCATGAGACAAGTAAACTATGCTTTTCTCTGTAAATTGGGGTAGCGCCTTTTCATACTTTAGGCATTTCTTTTTCCCACGTTTTGAACGGGTTCTTGAGCTACCTAAGGTGTCGCAAATGAGCTTCAGCGGGGGGGGGGGACACTGGTCGAGATCTATCAGCAGCGAATTCCCCATACAGATAGAAGCGCCTATCAAAAAGATACTCCGAACAAAAGAGGGTCGTTTCAGCGGAAGGAGAAGGACCTGCAACGGCTTCCGCCGCAGTACTTCGGTAGGACGCAGACTCCTATCGCGGGACGTAGCCTCACAACACCCGGGCACCCGAGGGACAGGCCCTGAAGCGAAGGACGGGAACGAGCGGAATCAATGTGTTCCAATTTCTGGCCTTGCACCGACCATCCAATGGACAATGCTGCTACAGTATTGATGCTTGCTGGCTTTGGATCAAAGTCTGGGTCAATGCTGCTTGCGTTGCGGGGGATGCCCGCACGTAGGGCCCGGCCTGCTTCCCGCCTCTCTTTGGTCTAGAGTTTTGCATAGCAAGTATTGTAAGTGTCGATGTGATGTGGACATGTTCTCTCATAAACAAGATGCATCAAACGCGTGGCGAGGGATTGTGGAGATCGAATATTGATATTCTCAAGAAGGGGATTAAGTTAGCTGTTGGAAATGGGTTTGTGTAGACACCCATTTGTGTCTCCCCAAAACCAAACCCAGTGATGAGTACCTTTCACGTCGAATCATAATCGAATGAAGCGAAACTGTGGAAAGTTTAGTGTTGCGGATAGTTTTAATTTCTTTTCTTTTCTCTCTGTTTTTGAAAACTTATTTTGAGAAAATAGACAATCCAGTTTGTTTGGTCCATGATATGGGTCCAATAGTAGTGTATTTGGATGGGGCTTGACAAGAGCTTTCCAACGATATATTATAAATCCAATTCCGATGAATATTGAGGAAGTTATAGCCAATTTACTAAACTGGGCCCGGTTCGAGCTTTATGTACGGCCCAATGATCTAGGGGAGGGACTAATATGATTTATCATTCCTAATGCAATTAGGAATGGTTTTAGTCTTCTAGATTCTTCTAGAAGGTTCTTTCTATTCCTAATTCAATTAGCATTGATAAATTGACTTTTGTTGACTTTTCAGAGTTTTAATTAAAATCAAATAACATTTTCGAGGAAAAGATACGATTTTATCCTCCAGTACGGCAAACTTATCTGATTTTCGAAAACGCGTTAAAAACAGTCCTGGCGCCTGACTCCAGGCATTGGCGCCCGGAATCAGGCTTGGCGCCTGGCGCCAATCAGCCAGGGTTGGCGCCAGCTCTGTTTTGCATGCGCCAACCTCGTATTGCGTGCGCCAAGTGCTCTGTTCTGATATTTTATCTTTTTGGCTGATTTTCTCTATAAATAACGTATTAAAAACTCCGTTTTCATTTACCAATTCTCACCGATTCTCATCAACAACGAGCTTTTCAATTATAATCACCTACAATCAATTTTCAATTCTCTCATCAATCCTCTTTAATTATTATTCTTAATCATTCACCATCTCTTTCTCTCTTTAATTATAATAACGTATTGTGCATTATTTGTTGTGCATATATTCTATGTTTTCTTAACCGTTTGTTTGACTTGTGTTAAGACTAAATAAATTGATTAATGACTAAAGGACTTTGTTTAATTAATTAATTAATTAATTAGAGCTAATAAATAAACATAAAATCGAGTTATAGTTCCCTTAAGTCAACCCGGATTTTTATTCCCGTATACTGCACAAGCGTCAACTTGTTTTGGTCATAGCTGGCGTTCTAGGAAGAACTACGAGTCGTACAACCTACGGATCTGTAGCCCCGAATTTTATCTTTAATTTGGAGTTGGTTTCATCCAAATCAGAGTCACAGATAAAAAGTTATGACTAAAATACCACAGTCTGTCCAGTTTAATGCATATACGTGAAGTCTTAACTTAGTCTTTGCTTGAGTCTAGTCACATAGTCTAGCCACATGGTCATGACACAAGTCTTAACATGTCACATACACTCACTAGTCATAGCACACACTTTTTATATGTCACCATGACCATGTCCTAGGTTCATGGATGAGTCGGTCTTTTCCGTCATTTGAGTTGGGGGGTACATTCTATTCCTAATTCTTCATATCCCTCCATCTACATCATTTTTCTTCACATTCCATTCCATCTTTCTTCACTTCCTCCATCCATTGCATGTTGAATAAATTTTGAGTCAAATAATTAACAATGAATATCCCCAAATTCCTTTTCCACGGAACTTGGTCGAGGAGAGAAGGGCGATTAATCAAGGATAATCTCTTTATTCAAGTTTCACTTTTGATAAACCGATTCGTCAAAAGAGGAAGGCTAAAAAGATAATGGCAAGTCAAGAAGAAGTCAATGAGCTTAGGAACCAATTGGTTACCGTGACTGAAACACTGTGGCTACTCACACTCAAGATCGATGATCCCGTGAAGCAACAACAAATGGACCTCATGCAAGAGAGTCTAAGCAAGCTATCTAGTGACTATAAATTTCAGGGCATGAGTTCACAAGAGGTCTCGCTGGACAAGGAACTTCTTCCACATAAGTTCAACGCCACTGAAATCCCTAAATTCAAGGTAATAGATAACCCTTACTTCCATCTAAGAGCTTTTGAAACTATAATGAGCATTAAGGGTATCGATAAGAAGGTTTTCCCCTCTTTGTTCCCACTATCTCTCGAAACCGTTTGTCAACAATGGTTCTTTTCTCTCGAGAAAGAAAAAACCTCTTCTTGGGAGTCGATAACAAACGCTTTCATAGATAGATATAAGTGCAACATCCAAGACGAAACAGACCACAAACAACTTGAGATGTTAAAACAAAAGGAAAACGAAGGGTTCACTTCTTTCTTCAATAAATGGAGGGAAACTTCCGCTAATATGGTCAAGGCTCCTACCGAAAAAGAATTTGTGAGGATGTTTATCAAGAATCTCCAAGGGAAGTATTCAAGGCACTTAAAGTACCAACACAATTTGAATACTTTCAAGGCTGTGTATAACATAGGCATTGACATTGAAGATGACCTTTTGAAAGATAATGGTGCGAGAGGAAAGAAGAAAGACCATCCTCCTTCTTCCTCTCCCATTAATTAAGTACATGCCACAAACGCCTCTAAACCACGAATCCAAAGATCAAAAAGAGTGTTCACTCCACTTGGTATGAGTTATGAAACAGCTTTCGAGAAGCTACATCACAAAGGACTAGTCATGCCCATAGGGCCCATCAAAGATCCAGTTCCAGAAGCAAGGTCACCTAAGTGGGACCCTAAATAAGCATTGCAAATATCATCAAGGAAAGGGTCACGACACTGAGGAGTGTTGGAAACTCAAAGAAGCTATTCAAGATCTGATCAATAGCAATGAAACTTCCGAGATTCTAGCCATTAAAGATGACCGGGAATCTTTCGATCCATCACTTCTTATCACACCTGTAGGTGAGCCCATGATCGAGATAGCTTATATAACCTCTCTCGATGAAGTGGCCATAATTGAGGAGGATGAAAGTCTTTTCTTAGATAATACCAAGGAAGACTCGTCAAGTCTAAAAGAGGACGTTCGAAAACTAAAAGATGTCATTGTAATGCTCTTGAATATGGTAGAAGGATTAGCAAATCGGGTGATGGCCATCGAACAAAATTCTCGCCAAGACTTTAATGAAGAACTCAATGCTCCTAAGCCACTAGCAAAACGGACCATTGAAGAATACACACCAATAGGAATGACTTACAATGAAGCTTTTGACTATCTTCACGATCAAGGTCTTATTCACCCCATTGGTCCCAGTCAAGACCCTCCGCCCGAAAAACGGTTTCCCAATTGGGATCCAAATTCTTACTGTCGATACCATAGAGGTCGTGATCATACTACCGAAATGTGTCTCGCCCTCAAGGATCGTGTCCAAGACCTCATCGATTCAAATCTCCTTCATGTTCCCCTGCGCGACAAGAAGGCCAAGATTAGTAACAATAAAAACAGTGTTTGTAAAGGGAAAAAGAACGACTATCCTTCTTTTTCCGGAAACACCTACTCTCGTAATAGTGTTGGTACTTTCGACCTTAGTGAGATCCTAGCCATGGGTAATCAACTGAGAAAGGATTCCACCCCTATTGGAATTAGCTACGATAATGCTTTCGATCGACTCCATGCCAAAGGACTCATTACTCCCATTGGACCTATTCCGGATCCCCCACTTGAGAAGAGATCGTTTAGTTGGAATCCAGACGAACACTGCAAGTACCATCAAGGTAGGGGTCATGCTACTGAGGGCTGTTGGAAGCTAAAGGAGGCTATCCAACATTTGATTGATAATAACAAGCTTCCCATGCCTCCAGTTAACAAGAAGAGCGAGTGATGATAAAGGAAACAACACAAGACAAGAGGCGAGCTTCAACGACGAGATTTCGCGACCTCTTTTTTCTATTCTTTTTTATTTACCCTTTCCCCAATAAGTCTAACATAGGCACCTTTTTATTTCTCCTTAGATTTATTTTGTAGGATCATTATATATTTTCTTTTAATAAAATGAGCATTTATTTCCTTATATATGATCATTTCATTGCATTAAAAAAAAATCCATGTCAAATTGAGCACAAGGTATACTGATGATTTAAGGCACCCCTTGTAGCCACATCATATCTCCTTTCACCTTTCAAATATGCAATCCTTTCTTCATAAACCACTTTGAGCCTCGTCTAACGATAGACCTTTTTTTTTAACCTACATCTACCTAACCTTGGGATGGGACAGTGTGAAACTTATGCAATTCTAAAAAAGCTTGAGCAAATTCAAAAGAAAGCAGTAGAAAAAAAAAATAAGCAAAGATAAAAAATGAAAACAAGTGTACAAAAGGGTAAGTTTTCCAATGTCTTTGATATGAAAATATCTTCGATAAGAACACGCCTCAGATTGCGTCTCTTATCGAGTGCTCGGTACCGTGCCTGAGAAACATGAATGCCAAGTGAGTGATAGACCGCATGATCGGGATAGCCCACACTTATAAAAATGAAATAACTACTAAAACAAAAGAAAGAGCTAAAAAAGAGTAGAAACTCAAGCATAAATATAAAGATTCAAAAGCAAGGTTGCACACCTTGGGGGCTAATCTAGGGTCTTGAGCCTTTATCCCCTTCTTCTTCTATAACCTTTAGCCTAACCACGTTACAACCCTTAAAAAGACCTTTTTGAGGTATACACACTTGTACAAGGTTCGGTTAGAGCTACGTTCGGCCTAATTCCTAACGGATACGTAGGCAACTTCACATCGAAGTGCGACCGTAATAAACATGCATTCATATTCACATTCGCACACTTGCACCATGATCATATCAAGGGATTTCCTATGCTCATCCCTTTTCATTTAGAGCTAGACTTGGGGGCTTGATCCCTACATCATTAGCTTACCTAGCCTAAGAGTCACCACCATTTGACTCTTTTCAATATATTTTCTCACACACTTAGCTCTTGTGGCCTAACTTTAGTGTCACTTTCACACACCGCACAGATACAGGACCAAATATACTTCCTTTAGGAACCCTTTGTCATGAAATCTTAACATAACGATGAAGCATGCCTTGTCACATCACTCATCACTCATAATTGTCATTACATAGAAGTATGAAGTGCTTAGCCTCCGTGCCTAAGTTACCCAAATACTTTCATCATTGAGTCAACCATTGAGATAGGCTAGGATGGATTAATCCTTGCACCTTGAGAGACAGTATCAAACAACATCTGACTAAGCTCATTCAACATGCATCTTCAAACTTCGCTTCTTCTTTTTCACGTCTTTCTTTTTCGGGAGAAAGTCGGTGCCCTCCACAAAAATGACGGAAAATTTTTGCTTTTTTTGCATTTTCGAGTCGCATAATCAACACTATGCACACACGGGTCATGAGTATAACAAATGTGTCATTTCACTTTGAGTCGAGTCAACCTCGAGTCAGTCAATCAGCGAGTCAAGTTTATACCTTGAGTCGTGTCAAGTCGATGAGTCAAGCAACATTAAACCTTAGGTCAACCCTAAGAAAATCTTAAGCCTTAGGTCAACCCTAATATGGCTAAAAATATTGGCAAATTTCTATAGTCAAAAATAAATACAGGTGTAGCAGAATAGGGAAGACCCTACTCCAATTCTTGGCTCCAGAGATATTTCGGCAGCGACGGAGCTCGAAGCCTCTCAGAAAGGTGATTTCGACCTCATACAACAATTTTGGGTTCCTTGGTACGCCAGTTAGCCCCTATAAGCAATTTGACATGATTAAGTAGTCAGTTTGATTACAATTGCACTAAGTGATCGACCTAATGAAAGATCGTCTCTCTTAGCTTAAAGCGCCTAATCACGGAGACACCGACATACTGGTTTTAGCAGAAATAAAGTTCAGGCGAGCTTTAGAGATCGACAAACGTTGGTCTTCGGAAATTTTTTTCTTCAAGACATTATCGCAACAAACGTTTAAGTACCGAAGCTCTATTGTTCAGAGACGCGTGAACATTTCCATCAAGCTCTTTTGCTCCAGAGACGCGTGGGCATATCATCAAAGCTCTTTTGTTCAGAGACCCATGGACATTTCATTCAAAAGCTCTTTTGCTCCAAAGACGCGTGGGCATATCAATCAAGCTCTTTTGTTCAGAGACGCGTGGACATTTCCTACAAGCTCTTTTGCTCAGAGACGCGTGAACATATCCAAAAGAAGCTCTTTGTCCAGAGGCGTGTGAACATATCAAAAAGAAGCTCTTTGTTCAGAGGCACGTGAACATATAAAAAAGAAGCTCTTTGTTCAGAGACGAGTGAACATCAAAACAACAAGGTGGCGTTCCCTAGATTGTGGAGAGTTGTCACAAACAACTGAGGATTGTTTCAAGAGAAACAATCTTCGATAGTATTCCCTTGGATGTGGAATATTATCATAGAGGAGGATAGTTTCAGGCGAAGCAATCTTCTATATTGGAAGCAGTTACAGGCGTAGCAGTTTTCAAGCGGGATGACATTCTCTAGCTTGCAGGAGGTCATCAAAAAATCGGTTACTCTTAGAGACGTGTGCTAGACGGTGCAAGATACGCGTTTCTTAACTCTTTTATCTGTTTAACTAACGTTATTTTGCAGGTATTGGCGTTACAAGATTGGTTTAGGATCGCAGAACGTTCTGAATCATTCTCCGTCCCTATTGATACTTTGACTTTTGTTTTCGAAACTTGCGTTTCTCCAAACTCAGTCAAAGTAGGGGTTTCTGTAGACACCCATTTGTGTCTCCCCAAAGCCAAACCTAGTGATGAGTACCTTTCACGTCTAATCATAATCGAATGAAGCGAAAGTGTGGAAAGTTTAGTGTTGCGGATAGTTTTAATTTCTTTTCTTTTCTATCTGTTTTTGAAAAATTATTTTGAGAAAATAGCCAATTCAGTTTGGTTGGTCCATGATATGGGTCCAATAGTAGTGTATTTGGATGGGGCTTGACAAGAGCTTTCCAACGATATATTATAAATCCAATTCCGATGAATATTGAGGAAGTTATAGCCAATTTACTAAACTGGGCCCGGTTCGAGCTTTATGTACGGCCCAATGATCTAGGGGAGGGACTAATATGATTTATCATTCCTAATGCAATTAGGAATGGTTTTAGTCTTCTAGATTCTTCTAGAAGGTTCTTTCTATTCCTAATTCAATTAGCATTGATAAATTGACTTTTGTTGACTTTTCAGAGTTTTAATTAAAATCAAATAACATTTTCGAGGAAAAGATACGATTTTATCCTCCAGTACGGCAAACTTATCTGATTTTCGAAAACGCGTTAAAAACAGTCCTGGCGCCTGACTCCAGGCATTGGCGCCCGGAATCAGGCTTGGCGCCTGGCGCCAGCCATTGGCGCCTGGTGCTAGCCATTGGTGTCTGGCGTCAATTAGCCAGGTTTGGCGCCAGCTCTGTTTTGCGTGCGCCAACCTCGTTTTGCGTGCGCCAAGTGCTCTGTTTTGATATTTTATCTTTTTGGCTGATTTTCTCTATAAATTACGTATTAAAAACTCCGTTTTCATTCACCAATTCTTACCGATTCTCATCAACAACGAGCTTTTCAATTATAATCACCTACAATCAGTTTTCAATTCTCTCATCAATCCTCTTTAATTCTTATTTTTAATCATTCACCATCTCTTTCTCTCTTTTTCAAAACTAATTTTTGACATACAAAATTCCGCATTCACAAGATCTAGAAAACACCTAGCCATATTCGAAGTTGCCTTCGCCCTAGACGAGGTTTTAATTTCTGAGGGTTTGGTCCCAAATCTCTTTTTCAATTATTTAATTTAATTGTTTGTTTATTATTTTCCTTGAAGTTACTAACGCGTGTATTTTGTTATTAGAAAGAGGTACGAGGCATCAAAGTAAGTGCTTTAATGGTTTTAATTGATTTATTATGATGTAGAAATCATGTTTATATTGTTATTATGATATTCCTAGTATCATGTTTAGGGTAATTTTAATATTAAATATGATTGTTACGATGTTTCCTATGTTCTTCCTAATATTTATGATTGTTAGTATCATGTTAGGGCTAAAGATTTGATTTTTATTGATTAGTGACATGTTAGAGTTTGTTATTAATCTTGTTAGTATCATGCCTAGGATCCTGCTATTTTATTATGCTTTAATATTAACATGAATATGATTATGATTATAATGATTATAATTGTTATGATTTATTATGATTAATATTTTTATGATTACTATTATCTTGATGATGATTATAATTTTATGGTCATGATATTTCTTATTTATTGATTTATTATGTTGCTTGATCATATATTTATTATTTATTGCTTGATCACACCTTTTATGCATGTTTAAAGGGAATTTGTACTTGTAATCACGCTTAATAAGATAATTAATAATCTTGTTAGGATTAATTTGATTATAATTTCAAGTGATCGCCAACAATAGTTTTATTTGTGCATTAATATTCAACCATCATAGATAAACAGGTTTAGGGTTAATCCTATTGATTGCATGTTAGTTAGAAAGCGCACATGAATACGATCAGAATAAAGTAGAGGCCTATTATTAGGGCAGGTTCAATCTCTTTTAGGTTGGATTTGTACCTTCATCCCCGAACCCCTATTTGGTTCTAGACCTTATGGAGTTGACGATCTCTTGGATCGTTAAGGGGTGTAACCTTCACCCTGTGAATGGCTTACAAGTTCCTAAAACTTGTTGGCGACTCTTTTGCTCTATCTTCTTCCCTTTTGGACGCCACCATACTTTAGTGTATGATAACAGTGGGGTTCAAGCTATGGGGTTAAAGCTTGAATTTATTCCCTACATGTTTCCATAGATTTTTGGTGGTACAAATGGGCTATAAGTGACCCCTTAATTGAGTATACAGTGGCTAGACCTCCGGAAGATATCCTTGATTATAAGGTGAACCATATGTGGGATGAAAATAGGGGGTGGAAGCTAGAACTCTTTGCTGATTTTCTGCCAAGTGACGTCTTAAAGTTCATTGAATCCCATGAGTTAATGGTAGATGAGGAATCGATCAATAGTATTTCTTGGAAGGGCACTCCTTCTAGGGGATTCTCTAAAAAGTCAGCTATCCACATAAAGCGCAATTGCCAGGATAATGTGACCAAAGACAAAGCAAGGTGGAAGCATATTTGGCAATTGAGAGCTCTGCAGAGAATTCGTTTTTTCTTATGGTTTGCTAGCCATGGAAAATTAATGAAAAATGCACCCGTTTTCTTCGACACTTGACAGGGGACCCAAGGTGTTTTATGTGTCGGTTTGTTGAGGAAAATGTAAGCCATTTATTGCGTGAATGTCCAACTGCTACAATGGTTTGGACAAGATTTTGGCATTCAATTTGATGTTAAGTGGCAAACTGCCTCGACCTGGCAGTGGATAAAAGACAATTTGATTTCAATGGAGGCCAGTGCTAATGATGATTGGTCCTTAATTTTTACTACTACCTGCTGGTGGCTGTGGCGTTGGCGCAACGAGCGCACTTTTACTAGAGATGTTTCCATCCCAATCGACCAAAATAGTTTTATTATGGCTCGGGTAAGGGTATCAAGCTACTAAAATGAGCTCTACTAGTTCTTACAAGCAACTTTTATTAAACAAAAGTAAAATAATGATAATTTGTATGCCCAACTACATGTCCAAAAAACAAATAAAAACAAGTTACTTCGTATACTAGAGTGTACTTTCAAGTTTCAACAATGGTGGTGTCAACTGTGCTATACATGTCAAACTCAAAGAATATATGGAGCCTACCTGTTTAAGTCTTCCTGTATTAAAAATGCAATGAAAGCTAACTCTACTGTGTCGTGGAATTGTGGAAGCGTGAAATCTCTAGGCTTGTGGGCTAGCACTATAGTCTCAAATCTCAATAGGCTGAAACTATTACCTCGGCAAACTTCACTAGAGAGAATGCAGAAAAGGGAGCTGATAAATCCGAGTACGTTTGTTAATTTGTTATATGCACGAATTATTTCTCAAAACAGAAAATGCTATATTTGATCTGTTTGAGCGTTGAAAGCAATTGAAAATGTCGCAAAGCATTTTGGTTTATTACGAGGATGATAACATCCCAACAACTAAAACAGTATTGAAGTTTTACAAAAATACACCCCTTGGATCAACACTCCATCCAGCACAAGGTGGGAAAATCTACAACATCCATGAGTTCTGATCCTTCGCAGCATACCCATCCAACCATGTTTGATGCACATGCTCCCATAACAGGTCACTTAAGGAGTCGGCAACCTGCACAATAAATGGTCAAACTCAAAGAACCTTACACAGAGCGCGAATGGACACATATATTAGAGTCTTGCACTTGCCTTAGATCTCAATAGAGTTGTGACGACACCACATTGGCACTCTTCGCCTGAAAGCATAAGCCAAATGTTAATTACATGCAAAACAAATCAAAAATCTCTTCATGGATGAACTGTTTTGGTTAAACGAAGAAATCCAGAAGATAAAATAAAAAGCTGAAGCCTAACATCAAATGACCTCAAGTCAGGATTTAAAAGGGTTGTTTCTTGGTGTACATGTCCGTCCAAATGAAAATTACCTTTATCGATTCAATTGGTATTAATATTATTAAGGTTGGGTTGTTGCAGTGTCTTACTTTATATATAAAGTCAATCACCATAGAAGCCCGATCAATCATCAAAAACCAAATGGATGTTTCTCTCATAATCAATATTAAAAACATTAACGTTCAGAACAGAAATCAGATAAAGTTGTGTTAAGCTGCAAACATTTCATTTGTTCTTCACAGAATCACAGATTCACAGCACGTGCTCCAATGGAAATATCATTCACAGCAACTTCCCACTCGACATCTCAAGTCATCAATATCATAAGACAAGTAAAACGGCAATAAGATTCAAGGTACTTCATGGACTTGTCCTTTCTAGTCCTGACTAGATTTTATTCGTCTTGACAATGAGCAGAAAAACAACTGGTTTTATAAATTTGGAACATAAAACTTTAACTCCATGTCCAAATTTTACCAAACCTAAACAGCAGATAAATAAGGGGTCAACCCAACTAGCTCCTTCTAGTTCCTTTATATTCTCACTTGTAGGATTTACACACTTGAAACTTATCAATTGTCTTTTCCTTTTCTTCTATCTCCTATACCTTCTCTCTTGTAGCACTCTTTATTCTATTAAATTACCTTCTCTTCTCTCTTTGTTCAGTTTAGGGTGTGTTTGGTTTGATGTATAATGTTTTCATGGAAAATGATTTTTCCGCATTTTCCTTTGTTTGGTTTGTGAATGGGTGGAAAATTAATCTCTATATTGGAAAACATTTTCCTTTACAAAACAAGGGAAGGCACATTTTCCTCCATCCTCTTTACTTTCATCTCATACATCCTCACCTTTCCACTCCTACTTTTAATCTCTATAACTTTTCTTGTAAGGAACCAAAAAATGAAGGAAACTAATTGCGATTGTGGTTTTCCATGAAACTCGTTCTTTATTGAAAACATTTAACTTCAAACCAACCAGTGCCTTAGAGCAAGAAATTCCCTCTCTTTTTATGAGTGATGTCTTATCTTTTGGCTATTGTTCCAGAATAAGTGATGGCTTGTCTTTTACATATTTGGGATAATCACTCACAATAAAGATCCAAACTGGAAATTACTGGTCCTAAAGCAGATCTGACAGAATTTTTTACCAGATACTCTGTCACAATTCACATGTTAAGAATAAAAAATCATCTAAGTTTGCATCAAATACATAGAATGTCAATGTCTTGTTCACTGTTCCAGCCATTTTTACTTTCCTTAAAACTAACCAAAGGACAATAAGTTTCTAGGGTAGAAAACAACTTAATATCACTACAATATACCATGAAAACAGAGCAAAATTAATACAGCATGAAAGTAAGGTTAGTGAATTAAAATAATTAATTTCTTTTAAAATAAGGTCCTTACCAGTCGATTCCCATTTATCAAAACTCACTAGCCATGCATCATTACTTATCCTTGTTGGCAAAAGGCGATCAATCCAAACTCGGTACTTTGTTCCCTGACGATCTCCATAGCATTTTTTAAGTTTATCTATGCTGTCATGAAGAGAGAGCTCCTCCCCAGATGGATGGATGAAAACCCCTGAAGGATGCTGTTATGATGGAAATGAAACAAGAATAATTTATGAGTAATATACGTAGCTCAAAGATTTGAATATTAGTAAGTACAATAATAACACAATGGAACAAAGTACTATCCACTATGCTATTAAGATAGAATCCAACGATATGGTTACATTTAGCTGTTACATAATCCATAGACCAAGTGCTGTCCCAGATCAAAATAGAAGACAGACGAAAATTGATTATAGATGTATCAGAAAGAAAGATGGTAAATTCATTAAGATTTTCTCAATATATCTTCCACAACCCACCAAATGCAAACAGGAAAAAGGCTTTATATTTAGAAAGACAACAAATGCTTATTCAACAGGGATAAGCACCATAAGAGTATACCATGTAAGCATTCATTTTTCTCCAAGGGTAACAAGCTAAGTATCAGAAAACTTGGGAAATTGGGTACCTTAAAAGGACAGCATTTCATAACACGGATTTTGTGATCTAAGAAATATTAATAACAAACATAAAAATAAATGAATCAACTTGCAAAACCTTCTCAACCTAATACAATTTACAAAGCTATCCAACTTTGGACTAAAATGGGACAGTCCACCACTGCTTTTGCAAAATACATTTTTGAAATCACTGCATAAGAAAAAAAAAACACTTTCAAGTAAAAGAAAACATAACCAATTCCACTGAACTAAACAAAAGCATTAAAAGTTTTTTTTGGTTTTATTCATTAAATGTAGATTACATCATCAACAATGAAACTTCAATTAAAAAAAAAAATACTGGAGTATTAAAATCTACCAGATACTCAAAATTTTGGCTAGTTGTCAAGTCTCAATTCAACTTTAAGATGGTGATCAATAAAAGAAAAATGTCCTTTTGTTATAAGAATATAATCATGCTCTATATTAGGAAAGAATGAAACTACATGATTCTCAAGAAATCCAGTCGGCTAAAACAACAGCACAATAAGTGAGAATTGGTGAAAGATATTATGTAAAACACAATACAAAGCATACTTTTATTAAATAGGTGGAATAAGGAAAAGAGCTACAGCGTAAAGTCAGTGAATTGTCTCAGGAAAGAACACGACACATAGGAAAGAAAAAAAGACTCTTTAGAATATTTAATGTTAAAAAAAGACTTAGATTATTTAATGTTAAAAAAAGACATGCATTGCAATCATGGGTAATTGCAAAATAAACATTCAAAAGGAGGATAGTGAAGGTAAATCATAACATACACAAACTGCTTTGAGGCTTGCATAGTACGACTCAGAGTTTTCAACTTCACCACGTCTCCATCTCTCATAAAACAAGTAAAATTTAACGATTTCATGACCCGGGTTCACATGCTCCAGTTGACATTCAGTAAAATCCATAACATCTCTAGGAGAGATGCTGGGACCAAGGTTAAAGTGACTAATAGCCTGTATTATTCCAGCAGCACATCTTTCAGTTGCATGGATAATTTTGGGATTTCCTTTTGCATTTTGTGCATGCCATTGCAGCAATTCCTCTTGAGCATTGCTAACCTGCAATACATTCACTACAGAAAAAGTTACCGCATCTGCCTTAATAAATATGAAACTGTGATAAATAAGTGATCTAGCAACCAACCATGACACCATGAACGTCTGGAATGCTGAAGAGCTCAGCATCATTTCCAGAATCACCACATACAAGGGTATTGATGGGTAGTTTACCCTCGGACTTAAACTTCTTATGTAAATAAGCAAGTGCTTGTCCTTTTCCAGCCCCTTGTGGCAATATATCCAAGTCAATCCCTCCACTGTATATTATCTTTGCATCCAACTGGAAAATAATCAAAGCCACCAATTTCAGAAACAAGAGAGAATTAAGTTCCAGAGATGAAAAATAAGAATCCAAAACTAAATCAAATCTTGTTTTACAATAATAAGAGGCTATTACCCCACACTTTTCCAATCTCTCGGAAAGATCCTTAGTCACTTGTTGCGCTTTCTCTTTCTCAACGTAAAAGCTAATTTTGTGTGGCCGTTGCTCTGTTTCAGCCTGCATCGACTTAAAAGCTAAGAAATACAGAAAAGTAAATCATATACTGCGATCATGTAATAATTAGAGCAGAGAAAGACTCTTCCATTTCACTTACGCTACTTTCCCTACATAGCTAACTACATGAAATGGTCTGACTGGAACATTGCTCTATTGAAATAACAATCAGATTTCAGACACGATCATTATTCTCCAACATCAAAACACTTCCCAGCCAATACACTCAACCTCAACCGCACATAGACTAAACTATGATACTTCCCTATAATAAAACTAATACAAAAAATACTCTTGATTTACAAATAACATTTGAAGATGAATTTACTTCCCTATAACCCATCCACTTACACTTTACGGTTCCTTATGACAATTCATGTTAGCCGACCTCAAATCTCTTTGGGACTAAGTCTATGTTGCTGTTGTTGTTGCATTCAAGAAGGCAAATTCACCAAGTTTAAACAACTAATACAAGACTACAAATCATAAGCATAACTATATACCTGAGGCTTGAGCTCAGAAAACTTCTTGGCCTCTTCAATAACTATATTCCTATCCCATTTCTGACTCAAAATATCGAACCAACCGTCATCCGGCACCATAGATTTACCATATGTAATCTCAGTGCCTACTGACATAATTGTGATATCTGGAGTCAATATGGGTTTCTCCTTCCTCAACTCCTTGTAAAGGGTTAAAGATCTTCCAGTTGAAAACACCAACAACGAATCGTGGCGATAATTTGATTCCCACAAAGCATTGAACCTCAAAAGAGAGAGATTCTCAGCATCATGATGATCAACCTAAAATGCAGAAATTACTCATTTTCAGATCAAAAACTCCAAATTTGATAATTTTTCTAAGTGATTAAATTAAACTGCCTGCCTTACCATTGTATGATCAAGATCTGAAACTATCATTAGCCGTGCTGGTGAACTAAGACGATCCATTTTTCAACAAATTACCCTAAAAAATGAAATCAAACAACCAATTAAATCCCTAAATTCGTAAAAATTGATTTTCAGCAAAAAAAAAAAAAAAAAAAAAAAACTTCATGAAGATTCGAAATGGGTGCGATAAATATGATCAAAATAAGATCATGAATTTGAAATTAAAGTTCGAATTCAACTAAAACAATTGAAAATAGATAACCAAGTGTAACATAAAGCAAGAAAATCAAATTCTGGGACATAAATTGATTACCTGAAATTTAAGCAAAAGGCAAATGATATTGAAGAATTAGTACATAAATGATATCTGTAAATGATGAATTTAGAGAGAAGAACAAATGAATTTGTGTGGCTAAATGATATTGAAGAGCGTGAAGATTATGAAATTGGGAGCACCAAAAGAATAGGATCGAGAGGGAATATCTTTGGCGGTTCTTTTGTTTTTGGGTTACGGACAAGTTGCACACTACTACCACAACTAATACACTGATTTTAATTTTTGCATCAACTGAACTTTTCCTCCAAATTTTGTGTGTGGAACTAGTTCACCAAATTGGATTGGAAGCATGGGAAAAAAAACTCGGCCGTTCCGTTATGTAACGCCCGCTTTGTAACGGGTTTTAGACTTGTCGTTCTAAAAAAGGTCGTTATATAATGTCGAGTTGAAATTCACACCCAAATCGGCGAGTTGGCCGTTCCGTAACGGTAGAACGCCTTTCTAAAACCGTTACATTAGCAAGTTATCGGTTTAGGCATGCTGAAATGCTCGGAAACAGCCTTCCATTTCTTTGTATCAGTGCTAGCATGGCTATGGAGAAAGAAGAGAAGCGAGGGAGCAGGGGACCGGGGGTTGAAGAACGGAAGTTGAAGGAAGTACATTTTTTTATGAAAAAATAAGTAAAAAAGTTGAGTCAAAGAGTCACATGCTGCTCCACTTTTTGTCTTTTTTCAACATTTTTACTGCAGTTGTGAGTCTTGTGACAGCTTTGTTCCATCATCTTTTTTACCCATTTATTTATTTTACCTTTATGGTGAGCTGTGACCCATTAACTACCCCTCTCTACCCTTTTTATAAAAAAACGTATGTGGGCTTTCTATTCTGAATTGAAATTTTAATGTTTGTAATAGTTTTAGGCATAATATGGTATAAATACAAAACACGTGAATTAACAAGCTAAAAATTATACTTGTGTGATTTTTTTAAAAAAATTCACGTCGCGAAATCCGCGATCCGTTCTATTAACCGTTATAAGCCGTTTTCGCGAAAACGCGACCGTTACCGCAAACACGACTACCACCGTATTTTTTTTCCATGATTGGAAGTGTCCCGTTCCCCGTTAATGTTCTTTGTAAGGGAAAAGGGGAGGTATTGATGTGTCTAAAGACTAATCACCTCCGATATAATTTCATCTATGTGGTCTGATTTAGTTTAAACTATATTAGGATCCGTGCTATGCAGTTTAATTTCATCTATGTGGTCTGATTTAGTTTAAACTAGATTAGATTTCGTGCTATGCAGTAAATTTCACTATTTATGGAGTATTAGTTTAACACTATATTTAATATGATTATCATATTGCAAGATATGATAAAAATTTGTAACTACAAAATAAAAATAAAATTATATCATTCTAAAGAAAATATAATGGGAGTATTACATGCACGATTAATAAAATAATTATGATTACGTCACAAAGTCAAATGAAGGAACAAAAGTATTACTACTGTAGACACCCATTTGTGTCTCCCCAAAACCAAACCCAGTGATGAGTACCTTTCACGTCGAACCATAATCGAATGAAGTGAAAGTGTGGAAAGTCTAGTGTTGCGGATAATTTTAATTTCTTTTCTCTTCTCTCTATTTTTGAAAACTTATTTTAAGAATACAGCCAATCCAGTTTTGTTGGTCCATGATATGGGTCCAATAGTAGTGTAGTTGGATGGGGCTTGAAAAGACCTTTCCAACAAAATATTATAAGCCCAATTCCGATGAATATTGAGGAAGTTATGGCCAATTTACTGAACTAAGCCCGGTTTGAGCCCTATATGCGGCTCAATGATCTAGGAGAGGGCCTAATATGATTTATCATTCCTAATGCAATTAGGAATGGTTTTAGTCTCCTAGATTCTTCTAGAAGGTTCTTTTCGTTCCTAATTCAATTAGCATTGATAAATTGACTTTTGTTGACTTTTTAGAGTTTTAATTTAAATCAAAGAGCATTTTTGAGGAAAATACGATTTTATCCTCCTGTACGGTAATTTTTATTTGATTTTAGAAAACGCGTGAATTTCTGAAATCAGCGCCAAACGCCAGCTATAGCGCCTGGCGCCAGCATTGGCGCCTGGCACCAGTGTTGGCGCCTGGCGCCAACAGCCAACGTTGGCGCTGGCTCGGTTTTCTGTGCGCCTATGCTCTGTTTTGTTAATTTTATCTTTTTGGCTGATTTTCTCTATAAATAACGTCGTAAAAACTCCGTTTTCATTCACCTACAACAAGTTTTCAATCATCAATTTTCTCATTCTCTTTAACCATTCACCATCTTTCTCTCTCTCTTTTCTGAACTTGCTTTTCAAATACAAAATTGCGGATCTAGAAACACCTAGCCATATTCGAAGTTGCCTTCGCCCTAGACGTGAAAGGTTTGATATTTCTGAGGGTTTGGTCCCAAATCTCTATTTCAATTATTTAATTTAATTGTTTGTTTATTATTTTCCTTGAAGTTACTAACGTGTGTATTTTGTTATTAGAAAGAGGTACGAGGCATCAAAGTAAGTACTTTAATTGATTTATTGATGTTATGATGTAGAAATCATGTTTAGGTTGTTATTATGATATTCCTAATATCATGTCTAGGGTAATTTTAATGTCAAATATGATTGTTACGATGCTTCCTATGTTCTTCCTAATATTTATGATTGTTAGTATCATGTTAGGGCTAAAGCTTTGATTTTTATTTCTTAGTGACATGCTAGGGTTTGTTATTAATCTTGTTAGTAGCCTAGGATCTTGCTATTATTATGCTTTAACATGATTTATGATTATTTTTATAATTGTTTTGATTATGATTATAATTTTATTATTGCTATAATTATTATTATTATGATTAACATGATTATTATTATGATTAATATGATTGTTATTATGATGATTATTGTTATGATTATGATTATGATTATTATTTTGATTATTGTTATGATGATTGTTATTATCATGATATTTATTATTATTATTATTATTATTATTATTATTATTATTATTATTATTATTATTATTATTATTATTATGTTGCTTGATATATATATTTATTTGTTATTGCTTGATCACGCCTTTTATGCATGTTTAAAGGGAATTTGTATTTGTAATCACGCTTAATAAGATAATTAATAATCTTGTTTAGGGTTAATGTGATTATATTTCAAGTGATCGCCAATAATAGTTTATTTGTGCATTAATATTCAACCAACATAGATAAACAGGTTTAGGGTAATCCTATTGATTGCATGTTAATCAGAAAGTGCACATGAATACGATCAAAATAAAGTAGAGGCCTATTATTAGAGCAGGTTCAATCTCTTTTAGGTTGGATTTGTACCTTCATCCCCGAACCCTTATTTGGTTCTAGACCTTATGGAGTTGACGATCTCTTGGATCGTTAAGGGGTGTAACCTTCACCCTGTGAACGGTTTACAAGTTCCTAAAACTTGTTGGCGACTCTTTTGTTCTATCTTCTTTCCCTTTGGATGTCACCGTACTTTAGTGTATGATCACAGTGGGGTTCAAGCAAGGGGATTAACGCTTGAAATTTATTCCCCACAACTATCTCCGTTTCTTTTTAGTTGACATGCATTCCATTTTGGGAAAGTTTTTTTAGTTGACACGTTCCTTTCGGGGTAACTTTTTTTCTTGCATTTACAAGTTACCCCCCTTGATTTTTTATTCTCTCTCACTCTCTCTCCTCTCCTTAATATATGTGCTTAAATCAAAAGCGTCAACTAAATAGAAACGGAGGAAGTATTACATAGAATTAAATAAACAAATAATGTTTTGTTGCATGCCTAAAAATGGAATAAATTTACCAATTAGTTGGGAAATATTACCAATTAGGGCTACATATAAGCATTTAATATAGTTTTAAGTTGGAAATTTATCGACAATTCACAGGTAAATTAGTGTAATAAAATAATATTAACTTAATGTCCATTATTTCCATTTTTAGCTTCTTATATGCAATCCTAAGAGTAGCATATAGCTTTTCCTTGTAATAAATATTCTCTAAGAAGCTTTGGCAAATAAAAAAATAAAATAAAAATTTGGCGTAAATTTTTTTAAAAAGGAGATGACAAATGTCATTTATGGTTTCACTTTTATTATAATACTAGATTAGGCTCGTGTGATGCACGATTGTAACAATACTTTTAGCTTACTTGTGTGTAATATACTAATATGTATGTAGTACAAATAATTTAAGCAAAATCTAATAAATTGATGAACTAATAAAGAGCGGAAAGCTCAATTCATATAATATGTATAAAATATACGAAGTAGGAGAAAATTAAAATGTTTATAAGATAATAAAATAGTTTGACCTTCCTTTAATTTCTCCAATGGAATTTACATAATTAGTCAATTTAAATATAAAATTTGTTAGGATACAAAATAATTAATTCACCATTTTCAAACTTTTATTTTTGTTGAAAAAAAAATTGTGTCATTATTAGTTTTGGCGGGAAATTTTTTTATAACTTGACATGTGTATAGTAATGACATCAGCGGTAATTACTTTAGTTATATTTATAGACTATTTTTGTGCCCCGTGCGATGCTCGGGTTATTTATTATTGGTAAATTTTAAGATAATTTTTTAATCTATATGTCAAATTTAAAATATATCATTGATACAAAATTAGTTAGCAATTGATGTGCTTTTGGGACGACTTGCTATCTAGTATGTATGTAATGACTAATAATAATATATTTGTGAAAATGTTCTATTAAATACATAAAAATAAATTAGCAAAAAATCAATTAAATAAAAAAAATGTTAAAAGCCCATTGGGTTGACCCGAACCAAAACTTTAGGGGTTGAATATTTCTTGGCCCGTAACCTAAAGTGACCCCATCCAACATGAATCATGACTTGACCCGACCCTGATTAATAGGTCTACATATGACAGGCTAAAGTCGTATCACCAAATCAAAAATAATTCCTAGATTCCACTAACTATGCAGATAGGGAAGAAGGGTCGAACCATAGGGAAACAAGTCTTCCTATTCCTAATTATTAAAATAATCTAAATTATAAAGTAACTAAATTATAGATATAAGGAATTAAACTAAGGGAGATAAAAATAGGGAGAAATCAATTGATAAAAGCCTAGGGCATAGGTTCACCAATAAATAATATTCCAGGGTAAAACACAATAATCAATCATCAATGCATCAATTAATCAAATCATAAAGGGCTTTCGCTATGTATTACAATCACAAAGTTAATTTACTGGTATTAAATCTCATCTCTCGATTCTCGACTTAACCATTTATAAATTAGTCCACTTATTGAAACTAAGCCTAAACATCAATTTCCATCTCTCGAATCTCGAATCAATATTGCATAACTCATACAATTAAACCAAGTCTAATCTGATTGCAAAGCATTTAATCAATCAATAGGAAATTAATTAAACATTGACAATTAACAACAATAAATTACCCCTTCGTATTATTTATGGATCCCCATAAACCCTCGAAAGAAAACTACTCACACATAATTAAATCTAAACTAATCAAAACAAATAAACAAAACATGATGAAATAAAGAAATTAAATTACTGTAAATAATAGAGAAGAAATAGTTACCAAAGTTAACTGAAATAATGGATTGAATGAAGAACAAAGTTGTAGAGTTGTAGAGAGAGAAACAATGACAGAATACTAATCTGAAAACTAAGTAGAGAGAGAAAGCTAAGAGAAGAGGTACTAAACTTGCTTAACAAAAACGTATTTATATTAAACTCGACAATCCTAAACTTAAACGAATTGAATCGAGCCTAATCATCCTCCAAAAACACGCGCCCGGCCGGGCGCCACACCGCCCGGTCGGGCGCGCCTTTTCTTCATCAGGGCTTCTCTCGCACCTGGCCAGGCGCGAGATCGGGCGACTTATGTTCTTCCGCCCGGTCGGGCGCGCCTCCGGGCGAGGACACCTTGACCGGGTGTAGGAAATATTTAAGCATTAACCCAAACTTGAACCCCACTGTGATCATACACTAATGTACGGTGGGGTCCAAAGGGAAAAAGATAGAGCAAAAGAGTCGCCAACAAGTTTTAGGAACTTGTAAACCGTTCACAGGGTGAAGGTTACACCCCTTAACAATCCAAGAGATCGTCAACTCCAATAGGTCTGGATCGGAACCATGACTGGTAGTTCGGGGATGAAGGTACAAATCCAACCTAAAAGAGATTGAACCTGCCCTAATAATAGGCCTCTACTTTATTCTGATCGTATTCATGTGCGCTTTCTGACTAACATGCAATCAATAGGATTACTGATGAGTCTATTTTATATGTAATTTTATTCCCCATCCCACAGTCATATTTGTACTTATTTGAGCTTTACGGAGCTATTTTTATTACTAATATATGTTTTCTAGTGTTTTTGTAGAGTTGGTTTTATTTTGTAGGAATTTGCAGATTTATGATAATTCTCGAGCTTATTAACCACTACAAAGACATTGAAGTTTGATTGTATTTTATGACCGTATATTTAAAGCTCAAGATTGAGTTAAAGAAATTTAGTTCGGTGATTAAGGGCTCGATTAAACACGAAGGTCCAAGTTACTGCCATGAGTTCAAACAAGTATGAGGGAGCAAATTTATCATAATGGACGAATTAGTGATAGGCCCAAGTAAAAGATGGCCCAATTCCAAGACAAGTTGTTGGGCGTGAGAGAAGCGGGCCCGATCGGGCGATCTTGTTTTCATCCACCGACTTTGTTAAGTCGGTCTTCGTATTTTGAGTGGGATATAAACCCGTATATTGGAGGAACAAGGGGGCAGTTTTTGGTTTTATAAAAAATTCTTTTAGCTTAGTTTTAGGAGCAGCTTTTCATTAGTACTCTTTTCAGTAGTTTTCACATCTTTAATAGTTCTTATTTTCTGGAATTAAATAGGGGTTGACTTTAGTTTAATGTTTTTACGTAGTTAGTTCTTAAGTTCTTTAATTGAAGTTTTTCTTTAATTACAATATTTTAGATCTTATTAGTTATTAGTTGTCAAATTGAGCTTAAATTTCTGATCTTCTCATTCATTGTTATGAAATATTTATACAAAGTTATGCCTTGGGGAACAATTCACCTCACAAGATAATATTTACACAATATATTCTTTCCTATCTTATAATAAGATATATTCTATCTTAACATCTCCCCTCAAGTTGGAGCATGGAGATCTCGAATGCCCAACTTGCCATGTAGAATAGTGTAATTCTCCCTTCGTGGAGGCTTTCTCATTAATTGAATATATATAGGATTTACAACCTAATTATGAGATTACCTAAATTACACAAATATATTTTTTTACAGAATATTCACAAGATAATATAAAAATATTATCTAACACACCCCCGCAGTCGAAGCGGGAGGAGGTCGAATGCTGAGACTGTCTCTGAAATCTAGGAATAGTTGGCGAGGTAACCCTTTTGTGAAAATATTTGCATACTGATATGAAGACGGAACATGTAAGACCTTGATCTCACCAAGAGCGACTTTATCGCGTACAAAATGAATGTCCATCTCAATGTGTTTGGTACGTTGGTGTTGTACCGGATTAGAAGATAAGTAAACGGCAGAGATATTATCACAATAGACCAAGGATGCCCGTCGAATAGGGCAATGTAACTCAAGAAGTAGGTTCTGGAGCCAACATAATTCAGAAACAACATTAGCGACACCTCTATATTCTGCTTCGGCACTTGATTTGGACAATGTAGCTTGTCGTTTTGCTGACCAAGAGACCAGATTGTCACCTAAATAAACACAATAACCTGAAGTGGAGCGTCGAGTGTCCGGGCATTCTGCCCAATCGACATCTGTGTATGAAGTAAGTCTCGTAGGAGCAGAACGGTACATATGTAGACCATGATCATAAGTGCCTTTAATATATGTGATAATACGCTTAAGAGCGTTAAAATGAGGTTCCCTGGGAGCATGCATAAACAGACAGATCTGCTGGACAACATAAGCAATGTCAGGTCTGGTAAAAGTAAGGTACTGTAGAGCATCTGCAAGGATCCTGTAAAGAGAGGGATCCTTCATTAGCTCACCATCATGAGCACTAAGTTTTGACTTAGTGTCGACTGGAGTGACAACCGGCTTGCAACTGTCCATTTTTGCCCTGTGAATAATTTCCTTAGCATACTTACTCTGACAAAGGATCATGGAGTCCTTTGTTCTGGTTACAGAAACCCCCAAAAAATAACTCAACTTCCCCAGATCAGTCATGGAGAATTCGGACTTAAGAAAAGCAATAATATCACATTTGAGTTGTTCGGAGGAAGCTGTAAGAACAATGTCATCAACATAGAGCAAGAGATATGCAACATTAGCACCATGTCGCAAAATAAAGAGGGAATTATCACTTTTGCTGCAAACAAAACCAATATGCAAAAGATAGTTAGCAAATCTTTGGTACCAAACCCGAGGAGCCTGTTTGAGACCATAGAGAGATTTGTTAAGCCGACAAACATGTGTGGGAGCCTCGGGATTTACAAATCCCGGTGGTTGATGCATATAAACGGTCTATTTAAGTCACCATGAAGAAACGCATTTTTGACATCTAATTGATGAATGGGCCTGTCCCTACCCAAAGCAATACTCAAAACAGTATGAATAGTCGCCGGTTTCACCACAGGACTAAATATCTCATCACAATCCACACCAACCTGTTGAGACTTGCCATTCATAACAAGTCTTGCTTTGTGTCTCTCCAAATCACCATTTTCCCTGTATTTGTGTTTAAATAACCACATATAACGAATAATATTGACCCCTTCCAGTCTTGGAACAAGGTCCAAGTATGCTGTTTAGTAAGAGCATTAAATTTCTCATTCATGGCAGCATTCCAATTATGGTCAAGCATGGCTAATTTCGGGTTTTTAGGAAGTGGGGAAATAGAAGGAACCGTAATATCAGCTTGATATTTGGGGTTCGGCTTAAAAATTCCGTCTTTAGCACGTGTGGTCATAGTGTGGGAAGACCGAGAGATAGGCCGAGAGTGAGGAGAGTTGACCGGGGTGGGGCTCGGTAGTGAACCGAATTGAATGGAAGGTGAAAGAGGAGAGTGAGGTGGGCTTGTGTGATATTTTGATAGGCAATATCAACCGACGGTAAAGGTTTTTGAGCAAGAAGATGGGTACGAATCGATGCATAATGATCCTCCAAACCGATCAAAAAATAATGAAGATAATCTTCTTCTCTAATTTCCTCAACTTGAGCAACAATGTTGCAAGTACACTTCCCACACTCACACTTGGGCACACGTATAAATGTGAGAAGCTCCTTCCACACTTTCGAAAGTCTGCCAAAATAATCAGCCACAGATTCATTAGAACCTTGCTTGAATTCACCTAAAGTTGTCTTCAATTGGCACACACGGGTACCACTCACCACACAAAAGCGATTCTTCAAATTCGTCCACAAAGTACTCGCATCATCATAATCACCAATCGTCGATCGCACCTTCGGATCAAGAGTATTTGTTATCCACGACACTAACATAGATTGCATAGCAATCCAATCATCTACCTTCGAAGCAGGTTTTGCCGGTTTTGGGATTGTCCCATCTACAAAATCGAATTTTCACTTAGCCATCAAAGCCCTAGGTAATAGATTAAATCAATCGGAGTTTCTCACCCATCTCTCACTGAACAAATTCTCACGGATTTTTTTTTTTTTTAGGGTTTTAACCTTGGCTCATGATACCATGTCAAATTGAGCTTAAATTTCTGATCTTCTAATTCATTGTTATGAAATATTTATACAAAGTTATGCCTTGGGGAACAATTCACCTCACAAGATATTATTTACACAATATATTCTTTCCTATCTTATAATAAGATATATTCTATCTTAACATTAGCTTTAGAATTATTTTCGTTCAGCTTCGTAATTTTGTAGTCTCACTGCTATTACTTTTATTAATCCCTTTGTTTTTACTTTTGTTTATTTTTATTGTTTCTTATTTGTTTCGTTATTATTGTCTTTATTATGCTTTATTTAATTGCTTTGTTTAGTTTAGTTTTAATTATGCACGAGTAGTTCTATTTCTAGGGTTGATGGGGATCCATAAATAATATGAAGGGGTAGTTTATCGTTGTTAATTGTCAATGCTAGATTAATTTCCTATTGATTTATTTAATGCTCTGTGACTAGATTAGGCCTGATCTTTTATGCATTGAGTTTGACAATATTGATTCGAGATTCGACAGATGAGAATTGATGTTTAGGTCTAGTTTCAATAGGCAGGTTAATTTATAAATGGTTAAGTCGAGATTCGAAAGATGAGATTTAATACCGGTAAATTAATTGTGTGATTGTAATACGTAGCGAAAGCCCTTTATGATCTGATTAATTATGCATTGATGAATGATTATTATATTCAATCCTGGAATATTATTTATTGGTGAACCTATGCCCTAGATCCTTTTATATATTATTTTCTCCTTATTCTTGATCTCCGTAGTTTAGTTTATTATTCAATTATAAATATTGGTTACTTAGATAATTTAGATTATAATAATTAATTAGGAGTAGAAAGATTTGTTTCCCTGTGGAGTTCGACCCTACTTCCCTATCTACTTTAGTTAGAGGACTTAGGTAATTATTTTTGATTAGGGGATACGACTTTACCTTGTCAAAATTTGGCGCCGTTGCCGGGGAAACGGTTTTATTTTTATTTCTGATTGTTTTTGTAGTCTAGATTATTTTCTCTTGTCTCAGAGAACGTTAGTTCTTTGAGGCAATTCTCATATTTGTCTTTTAGTTCTTTGTTTATGCCCAGGTGTTCCAGATCAGGTTACTTTCCATTCGATCCTGAGATCGAGCGCTCTTTCCATAAACAAAAGAATCTCTACAGACAAATCCTGGCGGGCTCTGAGGAAGACAATAATCGAAGAGACCCTCCAACTGATTCCAGTGATTCAGAAATACTTTCAGATCCAGAATCAGAGATGGCGGTACCTAAGAAGCTCAGTGATTATTTGCAGCCAAAGCTCACAGATTTCCCGCACCTTACTCCCACTCCGGCTCTAGATGGAGTTCAATTTGAGAGCAAACCCCAATTTATCACTATGATAGAGAGGAAGCAATTCAGTGGAGCTAAGGGTGAAGATCCCAATCTTCACATTGTAGATTTCTGCCAATATTGTAACACCATTAGACAAGTCGGGGTCACGTAGGACCAAATCCTGGCGGGCTCTGAGGAAGACAATAATCGAAGAGACCCTCCAACTGATTCCAGTGATTCAGAAATCCCTTCAGATTCAGAATCAGAGATGGCGGTACCTAAGAAGCTCAGTGATTATTCGCATCCAAAGCTCACAGATTTCCCGCACCTTACTCCCACTCCGGCTCTAGATGGAGTTCAATTTGAGAGCAAACCCCAATTTATCACTATAATAGAGAGGAAGCAATTTAGTGGAGCTAAGGGTGAAGATCCCAATCTTCACATTGCAGATTTCTGCCAATATTGTAACACCATTAGACAAGTCAGGGTGACGCAGGACCAAATCAGGGAGATTCTTTTTCCCTTTTCATTATGTGGCAAAGCTAAATTATGGTTTAATGGTTTGAATAGAACTGCACTTGATATTACTGATTGGGAAACTCTTGCTTTGAATTTCTATAATAAATATTACCCTGCAGAGAGAACAACTGTACTAAGGAGTGCTATTCAGAATTTTGTCCAGGAAGCCGATGAAACTCTATATGAGGTTTGGGATAGATTCAAGGAACTACAGAGAGAATGCCCCCACCATAATCTGGCACAATGGCAGTTGATCCAAGCCTTTTACAATGGACTAGGAAATTCATCTAGATCAATTCTAGATTCTGCAGCTAGTGGGAGATTCATGAATCTTAATGTGGAAGATGCAGGACAGGTTGTTGAAGAGATGGCTATTCATCCCAATATGGGAATCCCAGAGGGTTTGCAAACAAGGGAAAATACCAAGTCGATTTTATATCCTTTTTGCAGACACAATTGACTTCTATTAGCCAGAAACTAGACAATATTAATAATTCTAATTCATCTTCCGTTGCTATTGGTACTAACTCTACAATATTTTGTGAAAATTGTGGTCTTGTAGGTCATTGGGCACATGACTGTAGAAGTTCAATTGAGGAGATTAATGCTTTTCAAGCCTATAAGCAAATTAGTCCATACTCTAACACCTACAATACAGGGTTGAAAAATAACCAAAATATGTCGTACAATAGTACGAATGTGCTTAACCCTCCACCACAGGTACAACAACCACAACAGAGGTACTACCAACCTCCACATCAGAGACCACAAGAGGTTGTTACTCCTCCATTTGATTCTGGCCTATCAGAAATCAAAACGATGTTAGCCAATATGCAGAAGCAGATACAGAGTAGAGATGCCCAAATTGACTCACTAATAGCGCATAATAAAATAATAGATACTCAGATTGCGCAACTTTCCTATACTCTACAAACTCGCCAGCAGGGAGCCCTACCATCACAGCCAGTACAAACAACAAAATACGCAAATGCAATTACTCTGAGGAGTGGTTCACACTATGATGGGCCTCCTATGCCCAAAGATGATGAACCTGCTACAACAAAAATTGTTAATCTTGATTCTGTTAAACCAAACAATGTTATTACTAGCCCTGCAGGGCTACAGGGTAAAACTAACTTTTTCTGATAATTCTTTGCAGGGTAAACCCCAAGATAAGAGTGGAGATGTGCAGGGTCTTGCTATCAAACTTCCATTCCCTAATAGACATTTAAAGAGTAAGTTGGATAAGCAATTTGGTAAGTTTCTTGAGGTTGTGAAGAATTTGCAGGTAACAGTCCCTTTCACAGATTTAATTACTCAAGTCCCTGCATATTCTAAATTTATGAAAGAAATTTTAACTAGAAAAAGATCTATTAGTGAGATATAGATTGTTGCTTTTACTGCAGAATGTAGTGCTATATTACAGAATAAATCTCCACCTAAACTAAAAGATCCGGGTAGTTTTTCTATTCCATGTCATATTGGTAATCTGATGATTGAAAAAGTTTTATGTGATTTGGGTGCTAGTGTAAGTGTTATGCCATTATCTGTGAGATCTAAATTAAATATGGGTAAATTAAAATCTACCAATATTGCTCTGAAAATGGATGATCGTTCTGTTAAATACCCTATAGGTGTTTTAGAGGATGTTCCTATTAGAGTAGGTAAATTTTATATACCTGTTGATTTTGTTGTTCTTGATATGAAGGAAGATTTGCAAATTCCGATTATTTTGGGTAGACCATTCCTTCATACTGCAGGGGCAATAATAGATGTCAAAAGTGGTAAACGTACATTATGTGTAGGGGATGATAATATTACTTTTAATCTAAATAATGTCCCTAAAAGCCCAATGTTAGAGGAAAAGTGTTTTAGTATTGGTGTGGTTGATGTACATAATTTTTCTAATAAGCCCCAAGCTCCCGTTAGAGATCTCTTGGAGGCGGTATCTTGTGTTGCATCTTCTGCAGGAAAAACTAGTACATGGAAAGATGAAGTGGATGCTATAGAAAGAGCTTTAAATTGTGTTGGACTCGGGTTTGAAGATGAACTAGTGGAGATTGAGAAACAAGTTGTAGAGTTTGAGCCCGTAGTGAAAGGTCCACCCGATCGAGTGATAAATGCTCAATCTTGTGGAAAAACGAAGGAAATCAAATATAGAAAAGAATTTCGAGCAGTAAGTAAGAAGAAGACGCCAGTTCGGGCCTTAGAGTCGGGCCCGACCGGGCCACGCTCGCCCGATCGGGCGCGAGAGCGATACAGCAAAACTGCTCAACTTCGGCAGGCCATAACTTTTGCGTTTCATAATGAAATTTTGCGTGTGACCTATCATTAGAAAGATCTTCAAGTCTACTTTCCAATGCAATTAGAATAATTTAATTATCATTTTTATAAAAAATGTTATGAGCAAAATAGTGGACCTGACTCGTTTTTGCTTCTTCTCTTACTAACACTTTGTTTCTTTTTTGTCCAAAATTGTACCAAGGTGATGCATTGCAATGTTTGGGACGGTGGTGGATACAAGTTTGATGATGAGGGGTAGTCACTTGGATTACTAGCTTCCCTTTAAGCCAATGAGGACATTGTCTGATTTATCTTGGGGGGGATTTCTTGTATATATAGGTACTCTTTCTTTTCCTTTTTTTTTTTTTTTTTTGGTGTGTTTAGTTTAGTTTCTTTGCTTTCATAGTTTAGATTTTATTGCTTTCTAATATAGTTTTATTGCTTTCCTATTTGAAAAATACAAAAAAATTGAAAAATAAAAAAAAAAATCCAAAAATATTTCAATGAATAATAAATCATGCTTCCTTGTACCCCTTGATGAAAATTTTTCGAAATTGTTTTGATTTTTGGTTGTTAATGATAAATATTGAGGATTAGTTAATCATGATTTGATGTTTGATTGCCTTGAAACCTTAACATACGTCAATTTTGTCCAACTACTTGTGAATATAGTGCTTGACTAGTTGATTTGGTTAGGAATGTGTGATAGTTCCATAGTTCCTGGTATGTCAATGAATTTGAGTATTTGTTTGCAACTATTAGTAATATTTATATGATTCATTATTATGCACATTGAGGAGGACGGAGACATTTGTTCTTTTAAATAGCCTCCAGATGATTGTAGATACATTTGTTCCCTTCTTGCTACCCATGTTTTTGCCTTGACTTTTTGTTGTTTTATTAGCCACATTACAAGCCTATTTTTCCCCATTGGTTACTAGTCCCAAGCTTGGCTTGGGGGAGCTATTAGTGAGTGAGGTGAAGGAGTTTGTAGTGTGCTTATTATTTGCACAATTTGGGTGGGTTTTTGAGAAGTAGTTTTGTTTTTTATCATGTTTATTTTTGATGAGTTTGAGTGTTATATTTTCTTGGAAAAATAAAGCATGATGTTATGAAAAAAAAGAGAAGTTCAAGGAAAAAAAAATGAAAAAATGTGAAAAAAAAAAAAGTGAACTTCAATAGAAAAAAAAAGGAAAAAATGTTCAATGTTCAAATGTTCTAGTTGGAGGTTGATCAAAAGAAAAAAAAATGGAGCTTTTATGAAAAATTCAAGTTTGGAAATAAAGTTTGTTTATTCACTCCACTTCTTCACTATTATATTTTTATGAGTGAAATTGTAAGAGTTGAGATTGTTTTTTATGATTGGAGTATGTTTGGTGGATTTTTGTTAGAGTTGGTTGTGTAGGAGATGTTGATCATTATTTATTTTGATCATGGGCTTTATTAGTATTTGCTCCCTTAATGCATAGCTTTTCTCTCACATATTCCCAAATTTATCCTACCTTTTACCCTAGCCTTACATTACAAGCTTTAAAGACCTTCCGACCATTGTGCATAGAATTGTATGAATGTGAAAGTGTTGTTTATCAATGCAAGTTATGATTTGACATATTTCGAGTTGACTAGTAGGTTGAGCGTTCATTGTTTTATACACACGAGAGTGTGAGTTGGGAGGGCATTGTTCACATAAAGGGGTGGTTGGAGAGTGATCAAGTACATCTTTTACTCGCCACATAAATGAGAGTTGAGTGTGTGAGTACTAGTCTTGAATTCTATAATCTCTTGTGGTTTGCTCTATTTGACAATTGTTAGGGAATATTGGTAGTTGGATGGATTTGATTGGTTGACTTTGATACATGTTTTTCAGAGTTACCTTGAATTATATTTATTGATTTTAATCGTATTTGGGGTGAAGTATTGTTTTATTTATTCATTGCTTTGTTTAGGGACAAGCAAAGGTTTGGCTTGGGGGAGTTTGATGAGTCTATTTTATATGTAATTTTATTCCCCGTCCCACGGTCATATTTGTACTTATTTGAGCTTTACGGAGCTATTTTTATTACTAATATACGTTTTCTAGTGTTTTTGTAGAGTTGGTTTTATTTTGTAGGAATTTGCAGATTTATGATAATTCTCGAGCTTATTAACCACTACAAAGACATTGAAGTTTGATTGTATTTTATGACCGTATATTTAAAACTCAAGACCGAGTTAAAGAAATTTAGTTCGGTGATTAAGGGCTCGATTAAACACGAAGGTCCAAGTTACTACCATGAGTTCAAACAAGTATGAGGGAGCAAATTTATCATAATGGACGAATTAGTGATAGGCCCAAGTAAAAGATGGCCTAATTCCAAGACAAGTTGTTGGGCGTGAGAGAAGCAGGCCCGATCGGGCGATCTTGTTTTCATCCACCGACTTTGTTAAGTCGGTCTTCGTATTTTGAGTGGGATATAAACCCGTATATTGGAGGAACAAGGGGGCAGTTTTTGGTTTTATAAAAAATTCTTTTAGCTTAGTTTTAGGAGCAGCTTTTCATTAGTACTCTTTTCAGTAGTTTTCACATCTTTAATAGTTCTTAGTTTCTGGAATTAAGTAGGGGTTGACTTTAGTTTAATGTTTTTACGTAATTAGTTCTTAAGTTCTTTAATTGAAGCTTTTCTTTAATTACAATATTTTAGATCTTATTAGTTATTAGCTTTAGAATTATTTTCGTTCAGCTTCGTAATTTTGTAGTCTCACTGCTATTACTTTTATTAATCCCTTTGTTTTTACTTTTGTTTATTTTTATTGTTTCTTATTTGTTTCGTTATTATTGTCTTTATTTTGCTTTATTTAATTATTTTGTTTAGTTTAGTTTTAATTATGCACGAGTAGTTCTATTTTCAGGGTTGATGGGCCGGGGATCCATAAATAATATGAAGGGGTAGTTTATCATTGTTAATTGTCAATGCTAGATTAATTTCCTATTGATTGATTTAATGCTCTGTGACTAGATTAGGCATGTTCTTTTATGCATTGAGTTTGACAATATTGATTCGAGATTCACAGATGAGAATTGATGTTTAGGTCTAGTTTCAATAGGCAGGTTAATTTATAAATGGTTAAGTCGAGATTCGAAAGACGAGATTTAATACTGATAAATTAATTGTGTGATTATAATACGTAGCGAAAACCCTTTATGATCTGATTAATTATGCATTGATGAATGATTATTATATTCAACCCTGGAATATTATTTATTGGTGAACCTATGCCCTAGATCCTTTTATATATTATTTTCTCCTTATTCTTGATCTCCGTAGTTTAGTTTATTATTCAATTATAAATATTGGTTACTTAGATAATTTAGATTATAATAATTAATTAGGAGTAGAAAGATTTGTTTCCCTGTGGAGTTCGACCCTACTTCCCTATCTACTTTAGTTAGAGGACTTAGGTAATTATTTTTGATTAGGGGATACGACTTTACCTTGTCAATTACCCTAAACCTGTTTATCTATGTTGGTTGAATATAATGCACAAATAAAATTATTATTGGCGATCACTTGAATTATAATAATATTAACCCTAAACAAGATTATTAATTATCTTATTAAGCGTAATTACAAGTACAAATTCCCTTTAAACATGCATAAAAGGTGTGATCAAGCAATAAAAATAAATATAATCAAGCAACATAATAATAATAATCAATAATAATAATTAAAATAATCATAATCATCATCATCATGTTAAAGCATAATAATAGCAAGATCCTAGGCATGATACTAACAAGATTAACAACAAACCCTAGCATGTCACTAAACATATAAAAATCAAAGCTTTAACCCTAATATGATACTAACATCATAAATATTAAGAAGAACATAGGAAGCATCATAATTGTTATATTTGATATTAAAGTTACCCTAGACATGATACTAGGAATTATAACAGCCTAAACATGATTTCTACATCATAATAACAATAAACCAATTAAAGCACTTACTTGGATGCGTCATACCTCTTTCTAATAACAAAATACACACTTTAGGGAATATTTCAAGCGTTAACCCTCTAGCTTGAACCCCACTGTGATCATACACTAAAGTACGGTGGCGTCCAAAGGGAAAGAAGATAGAGCAAAAGAGTCGCCAACAAGTTTTTTAGGAACTTGTAAACCGTTCACGAGGTGAAGGTTACACCCCTTAACGATCCAAGAGATCGTCAACTCCATAAGGTCTTGAACCAAATAGGGTTCGGGGATGAAGGTACAAATCCAACCTAAAAGAGATTAAACCTGCCCTAATAATAGGCCTCTACTTTATTTAGATCGTATTCATGTGCGCTTTCTGACTAACATGCAACCAATAGGAATAACCCTAAACCTGTTTATCTATGTTGGTTAAATTTAATGCACAAATAAATCTATTATTGGAGATCACTTGAATTATAATCAAATTAACCCTAAATAAGATTATTAATTATCTCATTAAGCGTGATTACAAGTACAAATTCCCTTTAAACATGCATAAAAAGGCGTGATCAAACAATAAATAATCATCAAGCAACATAATAATAATCATAACAATAATCATCATAATAATAATAATTAAAATAATCATAACAATTATAATAATAATCAAAATCATATTAAAGCATAATATTAATAACAAGATCCTAGACATGATACTAACAAGATTAATAACAAACCCTAGCATGTCACTAAGCAATAAAAATCAAATTTTAACCCTAACATGATACTAACATCAATAAATATTAGGAAGAACATAAAATGCATCATACTTTTAATCATGCTTGATATTAGAAATTACCCTAAACATGATACTAGGAATCAAAACAATAACAACCTAAACATGATTTCTACATCATAACATCAATAAAAACCATCAAAATACTTACTTTGATGCCTCGTACCTCTTTCTAATAACAAAATACACGCGTTAGTAACTTCAAGGAAAATAATAAACAAAACAATAATTAAATTAAATAATTGAAAGAGAGATTTGGGACCAAACCCTCAGAAATTAAAACCTTTCACGTCTAGGGCGAAGGCAACTTCGAATTTGGCTAGGTGTTTCTAGATCTAATGAATGCGGAATTTTGTATATGAGAGAAGGCTAATTTAGAAAAGAGAGAGAGAATAATCAAGAGAATCTTAATGAGAGTTGGTGAAAATAGAGAGAATCGGTGATTGTAGGTGAAAACTGATGATTGTGGGTGATTGAAAACGGAGTTTTTACGACGTTATTTATAAAGAAAATCAACCAAAAATATAATATATCAAAACAGAGTTCTGACGCAAAAAACTGAGTTGGCGCCAGACGCTGACCTTAGCGCCAGGCGCCAATCGTAGCGTCAGGCGCTACAGCTGGCTTTTGGCGCTGACTCAGAAATCCACGCGTTTTCTTAAAATCAGATAAAAATTGCCGTACAGGAGGATAAAATCGTATCTTCCTCAAAAAACTTCTTTGATTTAATTAAAACTTTGAAAAGTCAACAAAAGTCAATTTATCAATGCTAATTGAATTAGGAATAAAAAGAACCTTCTAGAAGAATCTAGAAGACTAAAACCGTTCCTAATTGCATTAGGAATGATAAATCCATATGAGGCCCTCCTCTAGATCATTGGGCCGCATATAAGGCTCAAACCGGGCCCAGTTCAATAATTTTGCCATAACTTCCTCAATATTCATCGGAATTGGGCTTATAATATATCGTTGAAAAGCTCTTGTCAAGTGGTCAAGCCCCATCCAACTACACTACTATTGGACCCATATTATGGACCAACCAAACTGGATTGGTTGTTTTCTTAAAATAAGTTTTCAAAAACAGAGAGAAGAGAAAAGAAATTAAAACTATCCGCAACACTAAACTTTCCACACTTTCACTTCATTCGATTATGATTCGACGCGAAAGGTACTCATCACCAGGTTTGGTTTTAGGGAGACTCAAATGGGTGTCTACACACACGTTAGTAACTTCAAGGAAAATAATAAACAACAATTAAATTAAATAATAATTGAAAGAGAGATTTGGGACCAAACCCTCAGAAATTAAAACCTTTCACGTCTAGGGCGAAGGCAACTTCGAATAATGCTAGGTGTATTTAGGTCTTGTGAGTGCGGAATTTTGTAAAAGAAAGTAGGTTTAGAAAAGAGAGAGAGAAGCTTCTAGCTTAGAGAGAAAGAACTAGAGAACTAAAGAGTTGATGATTGTAGATGAATGAAAACGGAGTTTTTAGGAGCTATTTATAGAGAAAATCAGCCAAAAGATAGAAAATCGAACCAGTGTTCTGACGCGAGAAAACGAGGTTAGCGCCAGACGCTAATGTTAGCGCCAGGCGCCAAGCTTAGCGCCGGGCGCTAATGCTGGCGTTTGGCGCTAATTAAATTTTTGATGCGTTTTCTAAAATCAGATAGAAGTTAACCGTACAGGAGGATAAAATCATATTTTCCTCAAAAACATTCTTTTATTCTGATTAAAACTCTAAAAAGTCAACAGAAGTCAATTTTTCAATGCTAATTGAATTAGGAATGAAAAGAACCTTCTAGAAGAATCTAGAAGACTAAAACCATTCCTAATTGCATTAGGAATGATAAATCCATATTAGGCCCTCCTCTAGATCATTGGGCCGCATATAAGGCTGAAACCGGGCCCAATTTGCTAATTTGGCAATAACTTCCTCAATTATTCATCGGAATTGAGCTTATAATACATCATTGGAAAGCTCTTTTCGAGCCCTATCCAACTACAATATTATCGGACCCATATCATGGACCAACCAAACTGGATTGGCTGCTTTCTTAAAATAGATTTTCAAAAACAGAGAGAAGAGAAAAGAAATTAAAGCTATCCGCAACACTAGACTTTCCACACTTTCACTTCATTCGATTATGATTCGACGTAAAAGACACTCATCACCGGGTTTGGTTTTAGGGAGACACAAATGGGTGTTTACACCGGGTAAGGCCACTTGGGCAACTTTGGACTTCGATTGGGCTCCAATCCTTCTACCCAATCCAGGTTTCCTCCTTGGGGCTTGACTTCTTGGTCCAAATGCCTCGGTATAGTGGTCGTGCTCCTCCAATGCTCGTAGTCACTTCATATAATCCCGAAAAAATGCTCCAAATGTGCAAATCCCTACAAAACTAAACCAAAACTATGAAAACGCTAGAAAACACCAATTATTAGTAATATACGTGGCTCTAAAGAGCCAAAAACACTACCAATTATGACCAAGGGATGGGGGTAAAAAAAATGTATAAAATAGATATATCAACATAGTAATAAAATTATATTAGATTGTGAAGTATATTATTTTAACCGATTAGTATATATTAAAAATGGATGTTTTACGGTTTGAACTACTTCCTTCGCTCCAAAAAATATTATGATATAAAAAATAAATTTATATGTTTATTTTTTAGAATTATAATCTTAAATTTGTTTTGAATAAAATTATCATTCAATTTGCACATCTGAAATATTTATATTTTATCAAAAATAAAACTCTAAACTAACAACTTTATCCTAAAATTCTCCAAATTTGATTGAATATAGAATTCTAAACTAATTTTTTTTATCCTATGAAATCTATCTAAAAATATCTAATGTGGCTCGACACTTGGAGAAAAGTTGGAATACCAATGCCAGGCCACAAGACAACAACACTTGGCATTCCAACTTTTCGCCAAGTGTCGGGCCGCATAGGCAACAATTAATTATTCATATGACAAGTACGTAGGATTTATTTGAATATATTATTTTTGAACAATTTTATAAAAAAAGTTGAATAGATTCAGTAGGATAAAAAAATTATTTTAGAATTTTATTTTCAATAAAATTTGGATGGATTTATATTATTAGGATAAAAATTTAGTTTATAGCTTGTTTGGCATTGTTTTTTGCTTTCAGTTTTCAGTTTTTTGAAAAAAAAAAACCAAAAAAGGAAACAAGAAAAAGGTGTTTTTTTTTATTCTGCTGTCAGATTTTCAAAATTAGCATGATTTTAATAGGTTTGACTATTTTTTGATTCATTATATGACATATATCATACAATTTTAAAATACAAAAAACCAAAAAAATGAAAACCACAACAATGTTAACGAGCCCGTAGAGTTTTGTTTTCAATAAAGTTTTGGTTTAGAATTTTATTTTCAATAAAATACCAATATTTCTATACAAATGACAGATCTTGAGATGTACAAAACGGAAAAAAAAATCAAAGACCTATGATTATATATAACCGTTCCTTTAAGTCTTAACAGGTAATCAGTTTTTCCCAAGATATTTAGAGAAAATGAAAAGTGAACACAACTTCAGATGACCGTTCATTTTTTGTAGTACATTATTAATACCAATAAACGGACAAGTATGATTGTCAAGTTATTATTAATTCATGTGTAGAAAATTCAAATAACATATACATTTTAGATTAAAAGTTGTAAATTAAAATACGATAAACAACTCGGGTATCGTACGGGCACAAAACTAGTAAAAATATATAGTTATAGTTATAGATTTTTGTGTTAAATTCAATTTGATGCAATATAAAGTAATTTTTTTTATTTCCTGTTATAAATTAAAATCATGTGATTTTAATATATCAGAAATATCGCAAATAATATTAATACTAGTTTTGTGCCCCGTACGATGCCCGGGTTGTTTATTGAATTTTGAGATAAAATCAATTACATACTACTAAAAGCGAATTTGAAGGAACACTTGGTAACATATTATTAAAAAAATTCCCGCCAAAATTACTTTCTAAAAAAATCATTATTATATAAAAATAAAGATTGCATTTAGTTATGACTTTTTTTTTATATAAATTCTAAAATAAACTTTCTAAATTATCAACTTGCACATTATAACTATAAATATTTTATCTCACATGTTTTAATTGTTTTAATATATTTATATTTCCTGCACTTTAATACCTGATGAATTGATTCATTAATTTTTATATAACTATATTATTATCATAATTATTCAATAACCGTGCATTGGCACGAGGTTTAACCTAGTATAATCTATATGTCAAATTTTAAAGGAAAAGTGGAAAAGAAAAATCCAACCTTTGGGCGATCTGACAATAAAAATCCAGCCTTTAATTAATCTCATAAAAATCCAACCTTTATACCCCACCTTCTTTTACAAATCCGTTTGACTTTAAACCTGTTAAACTGGTTATTATTATATTTTTTTTCCCTTTTTTTCTTTCTCCTTCCTTTCTCTTTCCTTCTCCTCCATATTTTCCGGTCACCGACTATAACCACCCAAATCACGACCACCCAGCCATGACCACCGAGAATCCACACCCTAACCCATCCCCCCCAAAATTCGAGCCACCCTAACCCCTCCCCCATGAAAACCGACCACGCCAACCCCCTCTCCCATGAAAACCCAACCACCCTAATCCCCAAATCGACCACCCTAACCCCCTCCCCTAAAAAATCCGACCATCCCTCCCCGTCCCTTGCAAAATTCGACCAACCCCTCTCCCATGAATTAATTTGTGTAAAGTTTGGTTTTTTTTTTTGTTATTGTTAGTTGTTGAAATTGGATTAAAACCCATGTAAATGGCTAATTTTGGGTGTTACAGGTTTCAGCAAAAGTGGATGGGATGGGTTACGATTTTCAGGCGAAATGGGGGATGTAGTTTCAGGTGGTGGTCGAGGTATAGAAAGAGTCGGGACAGGCCGCGGGTAGGGGTTGGGGGTCGGTTTAGGGTCGAGGTGGAGAAAGGATCGAGACAGGGTAGAGGATTAGGGTTGGTTTAGGGTCGCCGACGATTGGAATTTGACAGTGGGTGAGATGGGTGGCTCGCGTTGCTCACGCGGGGGAAGGGGAGTTGCATGTCGGGAAGGGAGGGGAGGTTGCGCGCGAGGGGGGGTGCGGGGAGGTGGAGAGGGAGTGGTGGCAGGGGAAGGTGGTAGTGGTGGCAGGGGAAGGTGGTGGTGGTGGTGGTGGAAAAGGGGATCTGATTTTTTTTTTTTATTATTTTTGTTTTAATTTTTTTTAATAATTAAAAAAACAATTGACCTATTAGTAGCTGACACGTGGCATATAACTTACAAAAATCAGTCATCAACAGGTAATGTATCTTTAGATGAAGGTGGGGTATAAAGGTTGGATTTTTCTTAGATTAAACGAAGGTTGGATTTTTATTTGTCTGACCGCGCAAAGGTTGGATTTTTAATTTCCATTTTTCCAATTTAAAAATATACTAATGATACAAACTTAATTAGAAATTGATGTGCTTTTTTTGATGATTTGCTATCTAGCAGGCATGTAATGACTAATAATAATGTTGGTGGAAATATTCGATTTAATACTTTTAAAAAAAATCAGCAAAAAATAAATTAAATAAAATAAATGTTCAAAGCCCATTGGGTTGACTTGAACCCAAAACTTTGGGCAAGAGTTGAACATTCTTGAAGTGAACTAATCCAATATGACTCATGACCCGACTCTATTGACAGGTCTACATAGTAACAAAATTCTATTAGATTAAGAAGTACATTATTTTAACTTATTAGTATATATTATAAATGGATGTTTTATGCTTTGAACTACTTCCTTCGCTCCAAAAATTATTATGATATAAAAAATAAATTTATATGATAATTTTTAAGAATTATAATCTAATAATTTTTTTTGAATAAAATTATAATTCTATTTGTACATCTAATCTAAAACACATTATCAATGACACGTGTCAATTTCTGGTGTGTCCTTAGTTTTTTTATTTAATGAAAAAAATCTTTTATATTATATGAAATTATTAAATACAATAATAATTGTCATAGTTAACTGTATAAAATAAGTAAAATATCTTTTACATTCTATAGATGGATATACAACTACTATAGGTATGTGTTTTGGCACATATAATTACTTAAAAAAGGCAATCTTTGAGAATCTTTTTTTAAGAATATATAATCTTCATATACTTGACAAGAATAATAATTACTGAATTAGGGAAAAAAAAGCATACATATATAATTTATAGGAAAAATTGCCTCCATTAATCTGAACTTTGCCTCGTCCGCCGAAAATAATCCCAACTTTCGTTTATTATCTATCACTCCCAACTTTAGGGGGTATTAATTTTTGTTGCACCTAACAGGTCATCCAACCTGATGTAGCAGGTTACCTAGACACGTGTCAGCGTATGATTGGCTTAAATTTTTTTTAAAAAAAAAAACCCCACAAACCACCCATGCCAAGCAGCTGCCACCACACCCCCACCCCCACCCCACCGGAAAATCACCTCCACCCCCGAAAAACCCCTCCCCTACTACCGGAAATTGCCGCCCAGTCTCCCCCCTTCCTCGAAACCCACCCCTTCCCTTCCCCCACCCCCGAAAACCCCTCCCTCGCTCCCGAAAACCGCCGCACAACCCTCCCCCTTCCCTCAAAACTCACCCTTTCCCTTTACCCACCCCCGAAAACCCCTCCCACACCCCTGTTTTCTCCGCCACTCCCCTCCCCCCCGCCGTTTAAAGTCCCCTTCCCTTTCGTTTCCGACCCGAATCCCCTTCCCCTTCGTTTTCGCCGTTTCCCCCTCTCCGTCGTTTTCGCCCCGTTCCCCTTCGTTTCCGACCCAAATCCGGCCTCCCTTCCTTTATCCTCCCCCAATCCCGCTGCCATTAACGGTGGCTGCCGTTAAGGGGTGGTGTAGGGAATATTTCAAGCAATACCCCAAACTTGAACCCCACTGTGATCACACACTAAAGTACGGTCCAAAGGGAAAGAAGATAGAGCAAAAGAGTCGCCAACAAGTTTTAGGAACTTGTAAACCGTTCACGAGGTGAAGGTTACACCCCTTAATAATCCAAGAGATTGTTAACTCCAATAAGTCTGGAACCATGACTGGTAGTTCGGGGATGAAGGTACAAATCCAACCTAAAAGAGATTGAACCTGCCCTAATAATAGTACTCTACTTTATTCTGATCGTATTCCTGTGCGCTTTCTGACTAACATGCAATCAATAGGATTAACCCTAAACCTGTTTAATCTATGTTGGTTGAATATTAATTCACAACTAAAACTACTATTGGCGATCACTTGAATTATAATCATATTAACCCTAAACAAGATTATTAATTATCTTATAAAGCGTGATTAAAAGTACGGATTCCCTTTAAACATGCATAAAAGGTGTGATCAAGCAATAACAATAATAATCATCGAACAACATAGTAATAATCATAAAAACAATTACAATTACAATTACAATAATAATCATCATAATCATGATCATAATCATCATAATAATTATAATCATAATATTCATGTTAAAGAATAATAATAGCAAGATTCTAAGCATGATACTAACAAGATTAGTAACAAACCCTACCTTGTCACTAAACAATAAAAATCAAAGCTTTAATTTAGCCCTAACATGATACTAACATGATATCAAGAAAGACAATAAAAGGCATCATATATAGAAATCATAATTGATCTAAGGAACTTATTCTTTACCCTAAACATGATACTAAGAAGATCAAAACGCCCTAACATGACACTAGGAATCAAAATAGGAACCTAGACATGATTTCTAAATCATAATATCAACAAATCAATTTAAAGTACTTACTTAGATGCCTCGTATCTCTTTTTAATAACAAAATACAGGCGTTAGTAACTTCAAGGAAAATAATAAAATTAAAGAATTAAATTAAATAATTGAAATAGAGATTTGGGACCAAACCCTCAGAAATTAAAACCTTTCACGTTTAGGGAGAAGACAACTTCGAATAATGCTAGGTGTGTGTAGATCTTGTGAATGCGGAATTTTGTATGCAAAAGGCTAGTTTAGAAAAAAGAAAGAGAGAGAGAGTAATCAAGAGATTCTTGATGAGAATTGGAGAGAGAGAGAGAGAATTGAGAATTGATTGTTGTTGATAGAAACTGATGATTGAAAATGGAGGTTTTAGGAGGCTATTTATAGAGAAAATCAGCCGGATGTGATAAAAAACAAATCAGAGTTTCGAAGAGAATAAAACAAATTGGCGTCAGACGCCAAGCTTGACGCCAGGCGCTGGTCCTGACGTTAGACGCTAGAAAACAGTTTCCACGCGCTTTCTTAATTTGATAAATTTTAGCCGTACAGAAGGAAAAAATCGTATTTTCCTTAAAAACACTTCTTTTATTCTGATAAAAACTCTAAAAAGTCAACTAAAGTCAATTTATTAATGCTAATTAAATTAGGATGAAAAGAACCTTTTAGAAGAATCTAAAAGACTATAATCAATTCTAATTGTATTAGGAATGATAAATCAATATTAAGCCCTCCTCTTGATCATTGGGCCGTATATAAATATCAAACCGGGTCCAGTTTAGTAATTTGGTCATAACTTCCTTATTATTCATCGGAATCGGGCTTATAATATATTGTTGGAAAGCTCTTTTCGAACCCGACCCAACTACACTACTGTTGGACCCTTGCCATGGACCAAAACAAACTGGATTGACTGTTTTCTTAAATTGGTTTTTAAAAACAAAGAGAAAGAAAAGAATTAAAAACTATCCGCAACACTAGACTTTCCACACTTTCACCTCATTCGATTATAATTCGACGTGAAAATGTACTCATAACTGGGTTTGGTTTTGGGGAGACACAAATGGGTGTCTACAGGTGGCTGCCGTTTTGGTTGGCTGGTTTTTTTTTTTTAATTTTTTTTTAATGTTGTTTTTTTATTTGACCATTCATGTAGTGACACGTGTCCAAAAAAAATCTAACACACAAATGTTGACCGGATTAACCTGTTGCAGGTAAGTTGGGTGCAATAGAAATTAATACCCCCTAAAGTTGGGAATGATAGATGATAATCCAAAGTTGGGATTAATTTGGGCGGACGAGGAAAAGTTCAGATTAATGGGAGAAATTTTTCCTAATTTATAAATACTTCTTTGATTTATAGTAAGAAATAAAAAAGGATACATCAATTTTGTCTTTGAAAACTCAAAATTACCCATACGATCAAAGACCATACAAGAAAACGCGTTTTTAGCGATCAATATTACCGACGGGTGTCAAATCAGTCGGTAAAATGAAATATCAGCGAATGGTTTTAAAAACAGTCGCTTATTACCGTCCGTTTTAAAAATTAGTCATTCGACATAATTTTAATTTATTCATTTGACTAAAGTATTAAACAACTCTTTCATGTGATATTCAATATTTAAATTTTTTTAAAGACATGAAATAAGGAGAAAATAATTAGATTTTGGTAAAAAAATTGTTTACAATTGTTTAGAAATTTTTTAATTAAATGTAATGCTAATTTAATAATGAAAATTAAAATATATCGTGCATGACACGAGACCTAACCTAGTTTAATAAGAAAGTGACACATAGATAATGATAACATCAATGATTGTTACTTTAATTAATTAATTTATAGATTGGACAGATTAGGCCGGGTAAATCTGTACTTTATGGTTATTAATGGATGGTTAAAGATGACGAGCTGGATTATGGAGGGTATTTTCGGCATTTCAGCTATAGTGGGCTTAGGACATTGACTAGGCCCAAACAAAATTATTTTTCTTAGAAAAGGTTTTACGTGAGACTGTTTCACGTAAGTCCGATTTATAATACACACACCCATTCCCCCACCCATTGCCACTGCCACTCCCTAGCCACTTGTCGGCAGCCGGCGACCACCCTCCCCCTCCCATCCCACAGCGCCTGTGACCCTTCCCCACCCATTCCCCGAAGCCAGTGACCCCACCCCCTCTCTCTCCGTGTTTATGGTTGTTTAGTACATTGATGGAATGGGTATTTCTTCAAGAGACTGCAATTGCTTCAACCTCAATTTCTATTGCTTTTGGGGATGTTGGACCTACAAACACAAGAGATAGAGCTACAAAGAAAAATAAAGGGCTAACGCTTGCATCAATGTTGCGGAAGAAAGTGACAACAAAAGATAGATTAGCTTCTAGTTTCAAATATTTTTTTTATTTTTTTTAAACACCCTGTTTCATATATTCTGATCAATGTTGTCTAATATCTGATATTTCTAAACCAATATCTGACTATTATTATAATTTAATATTTGATAATTATAATCTAATTTCTGAAAATTATAATCTAATATCTGATAATTATAATCTAATATCGATCTATTCTAATCTAATTTTTGACAACTAAAACCTAATATCTGATACTTATAATCTAATAACTGATAATTATAATTTAATATTGTAAACACAAATTTTAAATCTGCAAAATATAGATTCAAAACAAATGCAACAAGGTGTTATTTTTATTAATTTGATAATTTTGGGTACAATCTCTAATTTGATCATCTGATTCGATCTCCACTTTGACTTTGACGTAATTCACGAATTGACTTGATTCTCGAACGAGGGCCGTCGAGGCTTGATCTCGATTGAAGATTTGATGCAGAATTTTGACTTTATTGTTGATGTAAACCTTTGACTTGTTGTTGATGTAAACCTTTGACTTGAATTCTTGATTGAGGGTCGACGAGGCTTGATCTCGATCAATGACTATTTGATGTAGAAGTTGAACTGGTATTCTTGATTATTTGAAGTCCTTCTTTCCTTCGTGTTGAGGGCCGTCGAGGCTTGATCTCTTCCACGAGTGATCTTCTAGAGTAGAATGGGACGTCGAATGCTTGTTATTCTTCTTCTAGGTTTTGAGAGGATTTATTTGGAGAAGTTTAGGGTATTTTATGAGTGGTTTTCTCTGGAGAGGTTTAGAGTATTTGATGAGAGGTTTTCTCTGTATTTTGATTCTCTCTGTTTTCTCTCCAGGTTTTCCTCCCCTTTTTTAGGTTTTTCCTCCTCCTCCAAATGAAGTAGAGAGCCTCTATTTATAAAGAGAGACACCCTTAGGGTTAGGGTTTGACATGTATTGGGCTTATGACTTAATTATGACTCATTTACAATAGTTTAACCCATTTTAATAGGTTTTCACTATTAAATAAACAAATTAATTAAAAATAATTAAAATGGGCTAATTTAATTTATTTCACCCAAAATAATTAAGTTTAATTAATAGTCAAATAAATAGGAGTCAATACTTTGACTTTTGACCCATATAATATTTAATGTGGCACTTTTATAAATTTTTTGTGCCTACAAATATCTGACTATTATTATCTAATTTCTGACGTTTTTGATGTAATATCTAATATTTTAAAACTTAAAATCGGACCATTATTATCTGATTTCTAACAACTAAGATTTTTTTTTCTCTTCTTGTATGATTGTACTCACGTGAGTCCATTCTACACAGTACTTTCAATTTTCTTAACTCACTCTTCTTTAACTTACTGTTTTTAGAATTACTCTTGAAATACTAATATTTCTATATGTCACTTCCATATTTTACTTTTACTTCCCTAACTTTAAATGCTATTCTTAGCACCGTGTTTATTTTTTTCACCATATTTGATTTTTGCATATAAAGTAACAAAATCAAAATAATATTTCTAACCAAAAAAAAAAAGGTTAAATTTCTCCACAATAACCAAAGATAAGATCAAATAATGCCTTAAAAAATTCAAAAACACAAGACAGAATCACAGAATGATGGTAGTCTAGAAGATCGGATCGCCAAGTAACCACTTGAGCCAAATTCTCCTATATTAATGCATGATGAAACCACCAAAACCCCATTAATTTAATCATCTCATCTTAAACACATTCAAACACAACAATAATCCCTGAAATTATCTCTCAACAACGAACAGCCATGATAATTCCATTATACAGAGTAGCTGGTCCATCAGAGTACTTAGCCATAACAGGATGGAATGTTGCAGATATCAAACTAGCCAAAAAAGCTCTCATTCTTCCCGGCCAACGCTTCGTTCGTGTCAATGTTTCTCCTGTCAATTACACATTCGAGGTGCAGGCCATGAGCGCAGAGAAGCTCCCTTTCTTGCTGCCTGCTGTGTTCACTATTGGACCTCGTGTCGACTCTGATGATAGTCTTGTGCTTTATGCTAAGCTAATGGCACCCCATGACATGTGTTCTAACCATGTTAATGAACTTGTGCAAGGTATTATTGAAGGCGAGACTCGTGTTCTTGCTGCTTCCATGACTATGGAGGAGATTTTTAGGGGTACTAAAGAGTTTAAGAAGGAAGTTTTTGATAAGGTGCAGTTGGAGTTGAATCAATTTGGACTTGTTATCTATAATGCTAATATTAAACAGCTTGTTGATGTTCGAGGACATGAATATTTTTCATATTTGGGTCAGAAGACTCAGATGGAGGCTGCTAATCAGGCTAAGGTTTTTTTTTTTCTTGGTTCGAATGATTTATTTGATTTCAGATATAGCAACATATGATTATTTATTTGTCCTGGTCGAAATTTTACATCCATTTTTAACTTAATATTCTTGTTAAAAATTGACCTGACTCATGTTTTGGTGATTATTTTTGTATCAAAAATATTGTTTCGATAATTAATGAAGATAAGAGATAATGAGAACATTATTGCAAATAATGGAAAATTCCCTGTTTCACTTATAGGGCATTTTCATGAATAAATTAACAAATTTTCTATAATTATGGGCTCCACAATTGAATAAAGTTTAATAAAGTTTTGTTTATTTACGAAAATGTCATGTGAGAAAGTGAGACATCCTCGCAAGTAATAGGTTTTCTACTGGTATTAATATATCAATAATATCATGTTTATGCATGATTAGGTAAATGGTCCTAAAAAATCTATTAACATGCAGTGTTGTGTATGAACAAGAATTGTTTGGCCTGAATAATGATGTTATAATTATGCCTGCAACAATCATGTTATTATGCTATGACAGAATTTAATCTGCCATTTACATACCATGAAACTTGATTTTAGTATTTTGCTTTAAGGTGGATGTTGCTGAGGCAAAGATGAAGGGGGAGATAGGTGCAAAGCTGAGGCAAGGGCAAACAGCACAGAATGCAGCGAAAATCGATGCAGAAACCATGATCATATCCACACAAAGGGATGGAGAAGGGCAAAAGGAAGAGGTCAAGGTTAAGAGTGAGGTTAAGATATATGAGTACCAGAAGGAGGCTGATGTTGCAAAAGCCAGTGCCGAGTTGGCTGCACAAAAGGCCGGGTGGGAAAAGGCAGCCCAGTTGGCGAAAGTCGAGGCTAAGCAGGCAGTTTCCATTCGAGAGGCTGAGCTGCAGGTTGAGGTTGAGAAGAAGAATGCTCTCACTAGGACTGAAAAACTCAGGGCAGAACTCCTTAGTGAGGCTACCGTTGAGTATGACATTAAGGTATTAATTTTGTTAAACTTTAAATGACATCTTTCTGTTTTTTGTAATGATATTTACTACTATGAATTAGTTGACACAAGTTCAGAATGCGTGCACTGCTATCTCCTACAAATTAACTTACACAGTTCTTTATATTTTGTTCATAAATTTATTTTATATACTTAATTTATGTGCATAAATGACATAATCTATTACTCTGTATTATTTTAATTAGTTGCCTTAAAATCCATTTAAGGGACGGGCTATATATAAGAGAAAAGCATTACACGGACTTAATAAATTTCATTGTATTTATATACTTCGTATCATACATAATTACTAAAATAAGGTTCATTGCATGTATTTATATGAATTATACGGAGTATCATTTAACTTGTACATACTTGTAAATATATGTGCACAATATTAATAATCTTACTACTACTAATTAAATTATAGTACGTATTGTTATACTTATAACAATTGAAAAACCATATGCAAAATTACAAAACAACTTTTTTTTTAGCACCAAGTTTCAAATTTATATTCCGTATCATCAAATAAAAATTCTCAAATTAAACTACTTGTAGTATACTTTGTATAGTCTAACATAACAACACTTGAAGAAATTATTTGATTTTAGAAATTAAAATAACTACCATGAGAGGAGTTATCTTTCTAAATTTATGGAAAAGTTAAAAATGAAAGTTATTTTTCAAAGTAATTAAAATTTTAATTTTTTAAATAGTTATAATAAATTATTTAGAGGGTAAAATGGTCCATTAAAAATTCCCAACCAAAAACCCCTCTTCTCTTTATATACTACGTATTACATAGATTCAATTTTTTGGTTAACAGGTCCAAGAAGCTAACCGAAACCTATACAACAACCAAAGAGAAGCGGATGCAAATCTGTATGAAAAGCAAAAGGAAGCTGAGGCAGAGAAGGCAACAGCAGATGCTGCATTCTACTCTCGCCAGCAAGCAGCTGATGCAGACCTCTATGGCAAGAAGAAAGAGGCTGAGGGAATTGTGGCCCTTGCTCAAGCCCAAGGATTTTACATTAGTACCCTACTTAAGGCTCTTGATGGTAATTATGCTGCATTAAGGGACTACATGATGATCAATTCTGGAACGTTTCAAGAGATGGCGAGAATTAATGCTGAAGCTATTAAGGGTTTGCAACCAAAGATCAGTATCTGGTCTGGTGGGGCAACCTTGGAGGGCAGAAATGGGTCTGGTGGATCAATGAAAGATGTGGCCGAGGTCTATAGCATGCTGCCTCCTCTTTTAAAGACGGTACATGAACAGACTGGGATGCTGCCACCTACTTGGCTTGCCACTCTAACTGATGCTGAAGGAAAAGGTTATGTTGCTGTAGTTGACAAGTGAACTATTGAACTGGCTTATGATTGGGTTCTTGAACATCACATCATTTTGCTAGTCTAGTTTCTTGTTAATATGCTGCTAAACTTGGACTAATATTTCTAAGAATAATTTGCTTGTTTTGATATTATGGTCCTACAATTTTTGCTCTTTATTTAATTTTTTTTTGTTGCCAATTTATTCCGAGGGCTGCCCAGTTGATCTTTATGATTGATTTAGTTTGTCAATCTTATTTGCCAAGTCAACCCTCGTCATTAGGTTGTGATGAGTCAGTAAACCAACGCAGCAGTACTCATTTATATATAATGAGTCAGTTGATGACAGTGCTCACGGAAGGCCCAAATGGTGTTAACATCGCAAGCTGAAATGTTAACGCGGTTGATTGTGTTTCTTGATGGAGAAGCTGGATATTGAATTCGTTATTTTCTTGTGTGGTTGGTAGGTTTATTGTATAGCTATATAAAACATTTCTTGGGTAAGAAGATTTAACCAAAAAAAAAAAAAAAAAAAAATGTTTTTACATATAATTTTTATTTCAAAAATAAATCTTAGCATAGTGATACCTCCATGAAGTTGTAGTTTTAGATCTCAAGTATGGTTTGAACCAAAGATCGGATCCGTTCATGGTGAAGGCAAGGTTTTATGGCGTATTGATTTCATCCTTATGGTATGCGCATAGACATGACTACTATAGCACGATTAAGTGTGAAATTGAAATCGAAAGAATAATAGATTGGAGGGAGGAAGATGCAGAATTGGAAATTGTTCTGTGTATGGAATTGAAGTCGAAAGAATGACGACATTAGAAACGGTGAATGTAGTTGAGTCGATTGGGAAATGGTGGATGAGCAGTCCGTGTAATCCATGTCATCGTGTACGTGGACTGAGGTACAGGTCAGTGAGTACTAAAGACCGTGAATTTCCAAGGTTATCCTTCAGTAAGTGATGCGAAAAGACAGAAATGACCCTAGATTGACGAGTTATAGCAATCATAAAGATAAACTGGGAATTTGCCATTTATTCCTTCAGTACAGTTGCATGCATGGTGAATGTCAAATGACAAATGTGCTTGGATTTCTTGCAGTATGTTGTCTGTGATCACAGTTTGCGGTTTGCCAAAGATGAAGGCTATACATATAGACTTGTTTTGTGGTGGCGTACACAAAAATATAATCCAAAAAGAAGAATGATTATAGGTTTAAACATCAACAATAATGTTCTTTTTAAAAAAAAAAAAAAAAAAAAAAAAAAACTGCCCGCCATAATCAAAACGCATACATTTAGAAACTAGCAAATTATTGAATATGGATATATGCAGGTACATGTAGAAACTAGCAAATTATTGAATACGGATGCTATTCATTAATCTCTCTTTAGAAACTAGTCTAGAAATATTACTTGCGTGCATGGACTTTCACAACTTTATACAGCTTCTTCAAGTTGATTATCAATAAAATACTCGCATTCTGAGCATCATAAGCAACTGGTACTAGGCTCTTAAGCAGCAGGCCATTCTTCGGTGGTGGCAGAGATTTCCTAGGCTGACATCTCCTATTAATTAATCACTCTTTAACTGCTCGCCTCAGCTCTACGTACTATAGGTAATGGAAAAGGTTTCTTTTCCTTCTTTGAGTTATCTTTAGGAAAAAGAGCATTTTAGGGATAAATAATTACAAAAATGCATGTAGAATGTAGAATGTATAATGCAGTGTGATTAGAAACCACACAGCACCATTGGATCATGAACTAAATTATTAATTCTAGATTACCTGGTGTTGACAGGGTAAAATCGTATCTCCTAATCAAAAGTATTACCTAAGTCCTCTAACTAATGCAGATAGGAAAGTAGGGTCGAATCCACAGGGAAACAAGTCTTTCTACTCCTAATTAATTATTATAATCTAAATTATCAAGGTAACCAATGTTGTTGTAATTAAAGACCATGCTACGAAGAATATAATCAGGGAAAATAAAGTAGGGAGAAATTAAATATTAAAAGGCCTAGGGCATAGGTTCACTAATAAACAATATTCCAGGGTAAATCATAATAAGAAATCATCAAGCATCAATTAATCAGATTATAAAGGGCTTTCGCTACGTATTATAATCACGGAGTTAATTTACCGGTATTAAATCTCATCTGTCGAATCTCGACTTAACCATTTATAAATTAGTCCGCCTATTGAAACTAAGCCTAAACACCAATTCTCATCTGTCGAATCTCGAATTAATATTGCTAAACTCATACAATTAAATCTGGCCAAACCTAATTGCATAGCATTAAATCAATCAATAGAAAATTAACCAAGCATTGATAATTGTAGGCGTCGCTCGAAGTGCGCCTACGTTAAAAGCATGTGGTGAATATGCTTGGCACTCATAGGAAGTAGGAATTGACATAATATGATTAGGGACAAGGAAAGTAGGGAACCGCCAACAAATTTTTAAGGAACTTGTAAACCGTTCACGGATCATAAAAAGGCAACCACGATAAGGGACAACGATAGGCAACAACGATTGGCCCGTGAAGGTTACACCCCATTCATAATCCATGAGATTACTAACTCCATATGGTTCGGAACCAGGAAAGGAGGATCGGGGATGATGGTACGAAGTGAGTCATGGAGTCACATTCGCCCGTATTGGCCTCTACTCGATTCTTAGATTGAAAAGCATTCCTGTGATCTCAAAGGCATACAAACAATAATTCAATTTGCTCCAAACTATTATTTAACTAAATTGGTTTAAGATTAATGCACACATAATTCTAAAAATTTAGTGATCACTTCAATTAATAATAAGATTAAAAAGGATCCTAAACCGGTTGTCCAAATTATCTTATTAGGCGTGATTTTCAATTACATATTCCCTTTAAACATGCAATATGGTGATCATAAAAAAAATAATAGAACAACATTAATATTAAAACCAATTTAATCACAATTCCAACAACATAAAAATCGTTAGAAAAATAATAATAAAAATAGCATGATCCTTACTTTGAATCTGTTTGCTTGCAACTACACAATAATAAATGAGTTAGTAACTTCAAGGAAATAATAAAATAATAACTAAATTAAATTAAATAAAATAAGGTGGATTTTGGGGCCAAACCCTCAAACGACTCTACCTTTCACGCCTTGGCTTAAGGACAGAACCTCGAGTAAAATATGGACTCCTTTGAGTGTTTGAAGAAAGGAATTTTGAAGTAAAAAGGGTAGGCTAGTGTTTAGATTAATAGCATAGAAGAGAGAAAATAAGAATCATAAAATTCTGGTTACCCCGTACATCAGAAATGAGGGGGTATATATAGGGAAAATGTGCTGAGGGAGCACACGGAACCCTAAATTGATAAAAACCCTAAAAAAGTATCTCGTGACACGGTCAGACTGTACCGTCAGACGGTACACTTTCCCGTGACACGGTACAGTTTTGGAGTGACGCGGGAAATTTTCTGAAAACGGAATGAAAAACGCGTTAAGGGTTTACGCGGAAAGGACACGGAACGTCCCGTGTCACGGCAGACCTCCCGTGTCACAGGAAATCCCACCGTCAGACGGGAAGGGTTCCCGTGACACGGTTAGACTGTACCGTGACACGGTCACTTCTAGTCCATTTTTCCGTCTAAATTCATTTTTAACCCTAATTTTTTTCGGCTTTTTAAGTGCCGATTGATAATTTCGGGCTTTTTTCTGACTTTTATTACTCGGGCTAAAATAAGAAAATAATAAAATAAAAATAAATAAAATGTTAGGGCCAAAAATATATAATAAAATAATAAAATAAAAAGGTTTGGGCTTAAAATTAATTAATAAGCTTGGGCTAAAATTAAAACTATGCTTTTACCAAACATCAAGACTAATCCATGGACCTTTCAAAGGTATGAATTTAATAAAATACAATTTTTTAAGCACTCTCGGGATTAAATAGAGGCGGTGAAAGGTTATTTATCATCGGGTTTGGTTTTGGGGAGACATTTTTAGGTGTCTACAGAAGCCCCCACTTTGACTGAGTTTGTAGAAACGTTAGTTTCGAAAACAATAGTCAAAGTAGTCGATAGGGACGGAGAATGATTTAAGACGTTCTGCGATCCTAAATCATTCTGTATACGCCGATACCTGCAGAAAAATGTTAATTCCACAGATAAAAGAGTAACGGGATAGAATACGTATCTGGCACCAGTGTGCCGGTGACAAACGAATTTGGCAGCTTCCTAAGCTTGAAGGAATCTACCGAGTGACATTGGTTGAAACGCTTTCCATGCTTGAGGAAAGCCGACTGAAGAGTTTGGCAGTTTTCTAAGCCTGAAGAAAGCTACCGGATAATACCTTCCATGCCTGAGGAAAGTCGACGAACGATTTGGTGTCATTCTATGCTTGAAGAATTCCACCGATAATGCCTTCCATACTTGAGGAAAGCCGACAAAGGAATTTTGTGGTTTTCTATACTTGAAGAAAAATCCACTGATGATGCTTTCCATGCCTGAGGAAAGCCGACTTGGCGGTTTTCTATACTTGAAGAAAAATCCACCGATAACGCTTTCCAAGCTTGAGGAAAGCCGACTTGGCGGTTTTCTATACTTGAAGAAAAATCCACTGATAACGCTTTCAAGCCTGAGGAAAGCCGACTGATGAATATGGTGTCATTCTATGCTTGAAGAATTCCACCGATAATGCCTTCCATGCTTGAGGAAAGCCGATTTGGCGGTTTTCTATACTTGAAGAAAAATCCACCGGATAATACTTTCCATGCTTGAGGAAAGTAGAAAGATGATGAGATTGCAAGTCTCTGTGTATCGAGAACCTTGCGTCATGAAATGATGGTGGTCCGCTTATCCCCGGACGTGGGCTGTAGATGGTCCACTTGTCCCCGGACGTGGGGTGTAGATGGTCCGCTTGTCCCCGGACGTGGGCTGTAGATGGTCCGCTTGTCCCCGGACTTGGGCTGTAAATGGTCCGTTTGTCCCCGGACGTGGGCTGTAGATAAAACCTGCAAAAATAAATTTGCCAATGGACTTGTATATACTGTGATTGACTTGACCACTAACTTGACCAAGTTTGACTTGATGTGACATGACATGTGTATGACTTGTGAGTGTGTGTGTGTATATGTGTGTGTGCAGACACAAGCAAACGAAGATGCAAAAGCAAAAATTTTCCGTCAATTTTTGTCATAAGTGGAGGGTACCGACTTTCTCCCGAAAAAGAAAGATGTGAAAACTGAACTTTTATTTTCGAACTTCCTTCCAAAAGAAAAGACGTGAAAAAAGGAAAGAATTTTTGAGCTTCCTCCTTGAGCAAGACGAAATGAATCGTATGGATTGAATTGCTTGTCCTGAAAATAATGTATGCATGATGCATGTTCTTAGGCCAGGAGGCTAAGGACAATTACATCATGTGACACGATAGATGAATGAACTTAAGTCATGGAGCTAAGCATCATATATGGTGTAAAGAAGCGATTTTGAACGTCACTTAGGTCTGGAAGCTAAGCACGTATAGTAATTATTGCATAATGAACGTTGCTTAGGTCAAGGAGCTAAGCACGATATGCTTTGTATGATTAAAAATCATTGATATATAAATGTTTCTTAGCACATTATGAGAAACAATGAACATTGCTCAGGTCAGGAAGCTAAGCAAGTATACAATGTTTCTTCTACTGAATGTTGTCTTTAAATATGATGAAACATGCACTGTGTTGAAACAAGATTTCATGATAAAGGGCTCTTAAAGGGAAGGATGATTGATATGGATATGGATGTGTGAGTGAAGTGTGTGAATGTGATACTAAGGCTGGCTGCAAGGGTTATAGCGATGGAAAGAGATGTGAGAAGAGTTAAAGATGATGACTCTTCAGGCTGGGTAAGCTAATGTGATTTGGGTTCAAGCCCCCAAGTCTAGCTCTAAATGGGTAGGGATAAGCATTGGATATTCTTTGCCTCAATCATGCATGGATATGAATATGATTGTGGCCGCACCTCGATGTGAGGTTGCCTACGTATCCGTTAGGAATCAGGCCGAACGTAGCTCTAACCGAACTTTGCACAAGTGTATGTACACCTCAAAGAGGTCTTTCAAGGGTTGTAATGTGGTTAAGTTGATGGTTTAAGGAAGAAAGGGGTAAAAGGCTCAAGACCCGAGAGAATCCCCAAGATGTGTAATTTTGAATTTGAAAATTTTGAATTTTGCAAGTTTATTTTCAACTTTTTTTTTTGTTTTTTTTTTATTCTTTTGAATCAATGTAGACAATCTCAGATCATGCGGTCCATCACTCACTTAGCATTCATGTTTCTCAGGCACGGTACCAAGCACTCGATGAGAGACGCAATTTGAGATGTGTTCATATCAAAGACATTGGAACACTTGCCTTTAGACAGTGTTTTATTGTTGCCTTGCTGCTTTTTTTTTTACTTGCTTTTTGAATGTTATACAATTACACATCTTCCAATCCCAGGGTTGAGTGAATGTGGGTTGAAGAAATGAAGGCCAAACGTTAGACGAGGCTCAAAGTGGTTGATGAAGAACTGGATATGTGATTGAGTGGTTAATGGGGAATGACAGGGTTGCAAAGGTGCCTCAAATCATTGGTGTACCTTGTGTTAAGTTCGGCAAATTTTTTTTATTTTGTATTTTATTTTATTTTATTTTTTATTTTTTTTTGCTAATCACATGATCGAATGTAAGAAAGAGATGCTCATTTATGAAGAAGGTAAGAAATGTGACACATAGACACATGGATAACGGGAACCTATGCTAGACTTATTGGGGGAGAGGGTCGAAACAAAAGAATAAAAAAAAAGCATGAAATCTTGCACGAAGGATCTGTGTGCCTTGTTTTCCATTACTTCTTGCCGCCTGGAGGGACAGGAAGTTTATTTGCATCCATCAAGTCTTGAATGACGTCCTTCAAATTCCAACATTGCTCCGTAGTGTGGCCCCTTCCTTAATGGTACTTGCAATGGGCATTGGGATTGCATTTGGCGCTCCTTTCTTCAGGTTTTAGCTCTGGAAATGGCCCAATAGGTGTGATCAGGCCTTAACTGTAAAGGCGATCAAAGGCCGCATCATAAGTAAGTTCTTTTCTTCTTGGGCAATGGAGTAAGAGCTAACACTTTATTGAGATCAAATTGGCTTATATTGTTGGTAGTATTTTCGTGCTTAGAAGACGAAGAAGAAGGATGGTCGTTCTTCTTGTTTTTCCAAGTGTTATTATTGTTACTACCAGCAGTCTTTATTAGCTCATCCTCGATATTGATGCCAATGTCGTATACAACTTCGAAAGTGTTCAGTGGAAGAAATTTGAGATGTTCCCTATATATATGAGTCAGATTTTGAATAAAGAGGCGAACCATCTCTCTTTCTTTGGGGGGATCTACCAAGAGTGAAGCTGTTTCCCTCCACCTGTTCAGGCTAGCGGTGAAGCCTTCATTCTCTTTCTGTTTGAGAATGGAGAGTTCACGTTCAGAAGTTTTAGTTTGAATATTACACTTGTAACGATTCATGAAACTTTCGGCGACATCTTGCCAAGTCACAGTACGCTTGGCATCTAGGGAATAGAACCATTGTTGGCAAGCAGGTTCTAAGGAGAGAGGGAACACCATAGGGAAGAGTGTTACGTCCAATCCCTTAAGAGCCATGGTTGCAGAGAACGCCTTCAAATGAAATATTGGATTGTCAGTAGGTTTGAACTTTGGAATATCAGCAGTGGAGAACTTTTCAGGGAGTCTGTCCTTCACAATTCAAAGGAGTGGGAGGCCGTTCCACATAAGTGAAATCCTCAGAAATCTTACTCATTTGTTCCTTCAGTTTGTTAAGGGTGGAAACAGTGACCTTGTTTTGTTCCATGGTAGTGACCCTAGTGGTAAGGGTTTGCATCATGGAAGACAGTGCCTCAATGGATTTGTTGATGTTCTCAATGTCTTCTTTAGTGGCCATTGAAAGGTGATGAGTAACGGAGATGACAAAGTTCTCTTTGAACGCCTATTAGATCTGAGAGATTGTTGCGGTAATGGCTCGAACCGTATTGATCTATCTCTGTTCCTTGAACAAGTACTGTGAAATAAAATAATTCACTTAATTGTTTGACTCATTGCTCAAGATAGGAAAGGAAGGAAAAAAATAGACATTTGAAAACAGGTGAGAAAACTCCACTCATTTTTATTATGACGAAAAAAGGGTGCATGAACCTAATATACGATCATAAACGACCTGGTGCACGACTCGAGTCGGAACATAAAGAAAGTGTGTGGACTATACTTGACTCGTGAGCGACTAAGTGATGTTATAAGACTCGTGGTATGATCGTATGGCTAGACATGTAAACAATAACCAAAATGACTGACGCGAGGACCAAATTAACATGGAAGACTTGACTGACGCTTTTTTTTTTTTTTTTGCCGTGACACGGGAACTTCTCCCGTCAGACGGGATAAAATCCCGTGTCACGGGAATTTTTTTTTTTTTTTTTTTTTTTTTTTTTTTTTTTTTGTCGTGACACAGGAACTTCTCCCGTCATACGGGATAAAATTCCGTGTCACGGGGATTTTTTTTTTTTTTTTTTGCCGTGACACGGGAACTTCTCCCGTCAGACGGGATGAAATACCGTGTCACGGGAATTTTTTTTTTTTTTTTTTTTTTTTTGCCGTGACACGGGAACTTCTCTCGTCAGACGGGATAAAATCCCGTGTCACGGGAATTTTTTTTTTTTTTTTTTTTTTGAAAAAAAATCTATAATTTAGAAATTCTACTTGTTTATTTTTAAAGGGAGGATACCATCCGACTTACTCCAAAAAAAAAACGACACAAAAACAAGACTTCCCTAAAATACGGTCAAAAAAGTGGTGCACGACTTAAAGCAAAAAGTGTGTGAACACGACATGTGAGTGATTAAGTGAAGTTATAGACGCGTGTTTTGACCGTATAGCTAGACACGACTCAAAACTGGACACAGCATTCGCACAAAAATCGAGAAAAAGACTGACAGGACACTTTCCTGGGCACCGTGTCACGGTGTAGTCTACCGTCAGACGGTAAACTTTCCCGTGTCACGGCACTGTTCACCGTGACACGGCAGAACATGCCGTGACACGGTGCGCAGTTCCAGGTCAATTTTGTGATTTTTTTCAGATTTTAATCGATTTTAAGTTCGTACTAATTACTATGTGAGAATAAAAACCCTCGATCATGGGTTAAACAAAAAGAGCAAACACATTAGGGTTAGCACCAAACAACCACATAGCATTTAGGCACAATGATAAAAAAAAAAGTTCGCAACCTAGAGTCGAGATCTATGTTCAACTATTGGTCAAGCTTTGGGTGTCAAAAGGGTACCATGGTTAAGAGTTTGGACGCGTTAGCAAGGCAGCCTCCCTTAAGGGTGTATGCCAACGGGCGGCTCCGCGAGTTCGTGATGAAATCGAACCCGACTCCATGGTTTGGGTGGATTTAATGACTTGGATGAACCCTTATTGCCATGAGCGTTTTTGGGTCGATAGAGCTTAAATTCCCCGGGGCTAAGACGCATGTAGAACACATACGTTTGTTCAGAAAAATTGAAGGAAGTCGACTGTGAGAAAAGAAAATAGGTCACCAGACTGATTTTAGGACTGCCGTGACACGACAGTCAGAAAATCTGACTGGTGCCCTGTTTGCTTTTGCGCGCAACCAAGTTATCCAATTTTTCCTACGGGACAGACCTGAATGCGACGTTAAAACGTCTATGCAGATGCAAAAATGCCAAATTAATCTAAGGAATATTTTTTCAAGAATCTTTCAAGTCTCATTCACTCATCTTAATTAAATACCGATCACTCAAATCGATAAATAATTAAGAATCCTCCCCAGTAGAGTCGCCAAATTGTAGGCGTCGCTCGAAGTGCGCCTACGTTAAAAGCATGTGGTGAATATGCTTGGCACTCATAGGAAGTGGGAATTGACATAATACGATTAGGGACAAGGAAAGTAGGGAGCCGCCAACAAATTTTTAAGGAACTTGTAAACCATTCACGGATCATAAAAAGGCAACCACGATAAGGGACAACGATAGGCAACAACGATTGACCCGTGAAGGTTACACCCCATTCATAATCCATGAGATTACAAACTCCATATGGTTCGGAACCAGGAAAGGAGGATCGGGGATGATGGTACGAAGTGAGTCATGGAGTCACATTCGCCCGTATTGGCCTCTACTCGATTCTTAGATTGAAAAGCATTCCTGTGATCTCAAAGGCATACAAACAATAATTCAATTTGCTCCAAACTATTATTTAACTGAATTGGTTTAAGATTAATGCACACATAATTCTAAAAATTTAGTGATCACTTCAATTAATAATAAGATTAAAAAGGATCCTAAACCGGTTGTCCAAATTATCTTATTAGGCGTGATTTTCAATTACATATTCCCTTTAAACATGCAATATGGTGATCATAAAAAAAATAATAGAACAACATTAATATTAAAACCAATTTAATCACAATTCCAACAACATAAAAATCGTTAGAAAAATAATAATAAAAATAGCATGATCCTTACTTTGAATCTGTTTGCTTGCAACTACACAATAATAAATGAGTTAGTAACTTCAAGGAAATAATAAAATAATAACTAAATTAAATTAAATAAAATAAGGTGGATTTTGGGGCCAAACCCTCAAACGACTCTACCTTTCACGCCTTGGCTTAAGGACAGAACCTCGAGTAAAATATGGACTCCTTTGAGTGTTTGAAGAAAGGAATTTTGAAGTAAAAAGGGTAGGCTAGTGTTTAGATTAATAGCATAGAAGAGAGAAAATAAGAATCATAAAATTCTGGTTACCCCGTACATCAGAAATGAGGGGGTATTTATAGGGAAAATGTGCTGAGGGAGCACACGGAACCCTAAAATGATAAAAACCCTAAAAAAGTATCCCGTTACAGGGTCAGACTGTACCGTCAGACGGTACACTTTCCCGTGATACGGTACACTTTTGGAGTGACGCGGGAAATTTTCTGAAAACGGAATGAAAAACGCGTTAAGGGTTTACGCGGAAAGGACACGGAACGTCCCGTGTCACGGCAGACCTCCCGTGTCACGGGAAATCCCACCGTCAGACGGGAAGGGTTCCCGTGACACGGTCAGACTGTACCGTGACACGGTCACTTCTAGTCCATTTTTCCGTCTAAATTCATTTTTAACCCTAATTTTTTTCGGCTTTTTAAGTGCCGATTGATAATTTCGGGCTTTTTTCTGACTTTTATTACTTGGGCTAAAATAAGAAAATAATAAAATAAAAATAAATAAAATGTTTGGGCCAAAAATAAATAATAAAATAATAAAATAAAAAGGTTTGGGCTTAAAATTAATTAATAAGCTTGGGCTAAAATTAAAACTATGCTTTTACCAAACATCAAGACTAATCCATGGACCTTTCAAAGGTATGAATTTAATAAAATACGATTTTTTAAGCACTCTCGCGATTAAATACTAAACCCGACCAATAGAGGCGGTGAAAGGTTATTTATCATCGGGTTTGGTTTTGGGGAGACATTTTTAGGTGTCTACAATAATCAACAATCACAAATTACCCCTTCATATTATTTATTAGATCCCCATAAACCCTAGAAATAAAACTACTCAAGCATAATTAAACCTAAACTAATCAAATCATTAAAGCAAGACATAATGAATGAATTAAATAAAATAACTGAAATTAAAAGAGAAGAAATTGTTACCAAAAGAAATCTGGATTAATGAATGTAATTAAGAACAATGTTGAGAGAGTTTAAGAGAGAGAAAATATTCTAAGTAGAGAGAGAAAATCTAAAAGAGAAGGTAATAAAAAATTACGTACAAAAATCGTACTTAAACATCCCTAAAACAAATCCTTAAACGAAAACTAATCAGGTTCCTAAAAAACACGCGCCCGATCGGGCGAAGGGCCGCCCGATCAGACCCGCCTTTTTTTCTTCGCCCTTGCTGGTGTGCTGCGCCCGATCGAGCCTACTCTCACCCGATCGGGCGCACCTTTCTTCTTGATGCTGCTTTGCGCGCGCCCGCTCGATCGGGCGTATGCTTTCCCGATCGGGCCCGTCTTCTTCTTCGAGGCTTGGATTTCGATTGGGCTCGATTTCTCGGCCCAATCCGGATTTCCTCTTCGGGTCTTGATTACTTGATCCAATTGCCCCGATATCACATATCGAGCCCTTAATCACCGGCTCTCACCGGTCCTGGGCTTCAAGGATGGTCGTGTCCTCCTAATGCTCGTAGTTGTTTTGTGAAAAACCCGGAAAACGCTCTAAGTGTGCATTTTCCTACAAAACTCAAGCAAAACTACAAAAACACTTGAAAACACAAATTAGTAATAAAAGTGGCCCTAAAGAGCCAAAAACACCACTACTTATGACCATGGGACGGGGGTAAAACACTATATAAATTGGACATATCAGGTGTGCAAAGCAAAAATTCAGATAACCAGTTTTCATAAGCTCGTGGGTGGCGATGTGTGCTTGTGGAGGGGATAATAGCGAAGATAGTAAGGGAAATAGGAGAGGGAGAGAAGGGAAAGAAAGAACAAAGGAGGACATAGAGGTTTGAGAAGAGAAAAGAACAAAGGAAAAGAAGATCAGGAGGATAGAGAGAAAGAAGATGAGAGAGAAAGAAAAGAGGGGAGGAGGAGAGAGAATAGAGATGAGAAAGAAACAAAGGGGGCGGCGGCTATATGGTATTTACGGTAAGAGGAGTTATGGGCTTTGACGGTTATCCTTCCTATTTGTAACTAACTATAAGTTTTCCATTACAAATAGGATGTATTTGTAACTAACATTATGTTGTCTGTTACAACTAAGATGTATTTGTTGTTGTTGATACTTCACAAAACTAGTATTAAAAATCAAATAATATATATATCAAATATATAAAACAAATCAAACATTACACATACCTTTATACTTGATTCAAATGTAAAATATTATGACCCGAGCCCAACAAATCATGTTGTGTCCTTAAGACAATTTTGCTCCCTCTACGATACCCAAGGTTATTAAGCAATTGTCTCCCAGGATAGAACGGGTTTCGTTTCTTATAAAATGGTATTGTAATTATAAGAAACCAGCAAACGAATTAGATTAGAGTAACCGCAATTATATGCATGTATATCTTGAGAGAGTAAATAAAACTAATATTCTATCTCCACAAATCAAAACAACCAACAACTATTTATAGACAAAGAAACATGAATGAAAAGATGCAAGTAATGAAAAGATACAATTATCCATTATAGCTAATGAATAGTTAATAATGAAATAATACAATTATCCACATTAACAATGACCAATGAAGAGTTACAATTATCCAAATATACAATCCAATAGTCATACAAATTGTCATACGACACTACTCTACATAATTCTTCATTAATACAAAATATTTACAACATAAATATCCAACAATCCCCCACATTAATGAAGAATTTCTCATTCACAAACAACTGAAATCTAACAATCATCCCCCACATTAATGAGAAAGACTCATAATGAAACATCATGGTATGTAGGGATGGCAACGGATCCGTGGATCCATATCCGTTTTCATGGATATAGAGCTTCAAAATCTGGACCCGACGGATCCGGGTCGGATACGGATCCTGTGCTAAAAAACGGATCTGGGTACTGGTCCAAATAAAATACCCGTATCCAGATCCGTTTATCCGTTTTTTTTTAAAAAAATATACTAAAATATAACTCATCACTCATGTAATAACGTAAGCAAGCCCAACCCACTAACTCTTAGCTTAAGTCATACCTAACACTCGCATTAATCAATCTCACATTCCCACGGCTCTCCCCTATCCCTAATTCTATCTTCTCTCTTCTGCCCCCTAAACTCCAAAGGCAACTTTCTGTCTCTACACTAAAAAAGCAAGTCTAAGAACTGAAATCAACTCTACGGCAACCTTGCCGCCCAATCTCTTCAACATTTCTCGGCGACCGCAACTCTGATATCACACTCCATCAACGAAACTTCTTCTCGCCAACGTACTAACATCAAGCCCTCTTCTCTACATCTGAATTCTTCACTTTGATTATGTTAGGTTCATGCATTAAAGTAGTGAATTTTTTTGTTGTTGTATCACTCAATACTCATGTCAAGTAATTTTAATAGATCTACTATTTGAGTTGCTTGTTTGACTGATTTCTTAAGTAAATTTTGTACTTCGGTTATGTTGTACTTAATTTGTGAATTTTGAGTTGCTTTTTTTTTTTGTTTTTGTTAGTAATACACGCTGATTAAGTGGTTATGTTGAGTTAAATGCATGTTTTTTTTATCCTTAAAACTATTCATTATTTTTTGGACAAATTTAGTAAAATATGAAGGATCCGTATAGGATCCGTTTTGGACCCAGATCCATAGGATTCAACGGATATGGATATGGATATGGATATGGATCCCTAGTTCTTATACCCGAAAGATCCGGATCGGATCTGGATCCAGGTTATAAAAACAGATATGGATCCACCTGGAGCCGTTTCGACCCGTTGCCATCTCTAATGGTATGTTATGCAATTTGCGGTTACTCAACGAAAAATATGTGCATTGGGATTAGTAGTCAAAGACTTTGAATCACCCCTAGTGAAGTCCATCGAGCTTACTCAGTTGATCAGTAGTATTTTTCAACTTTGAACAGCCAACTTTCAAATCTAAGCTAAGACAATAGAAATCACACAAATATCTAAAACATTTTGTTCTCATGTTCGTGTCCGTTTTGGCCATGGACACACCTGGTTCTGCAAGTGTGTTAGAGATTTCGACCTCTAAATTCTCATAGAGGAGGCCCGTCCTCACACTCACATAGGTGGCTTCTATACCTTCCAATAGAAATCATTAAAAATTTAAGCTTAACCAACATTATGCTGTCCGTTACAAATACTATGTTAGTTACAAATATAGTATTTGTAACTAATACGAAGTAAATTTTTATTATTTTTTTTTTATTTTTTGTTTGAAAGAACTAATAAAAAAATTGTTGGTTACTAGTAAGGTGTTATAAATAGCATTTTTTCTAATAGTGATATAAAATATTGGTATTTAATCGAAAATAAAACTCTAAATTAACAATTTTATCTTAGAAAGTCTATTTAAATCTATCCAACATGGTGCGACACTTGATAAAAAGTTTGAATCCAAGTGTCGTTGCTGGCTAAAAGTTTAGTTTTATATATTAGTTATATGATTAGAAATAATTATATTATATTTTATTTCTATTAATCCTATATGTAAACTAAATATATGAGTATTTCTTTAATATATGAGTATAATTTTATTGTATTAAATAAGTTTTCAATCAAAAACATATAAAAAGAAAAATAAAGTTAGCTTTTTTTTTTTGGAAAATGTTTTTTGGAGGGAAAAACGATACCAAGAAGTGACATGTGTCAATCCAAGTGTCTGCTTTAATATTACGTTATTGATTGATTTTGTCAGTGTGTTGGACATTAAGGGTTTGGATGTTATACTCGTTTGCTGCCATAACCTGTGAGGTTGGACACAACTCTTTTTGTCTGGTAATATTTTCTCAATTACTTCCTTTGTATAATAGCTCTTAATGGTTGTTGGTGGTGGTTAGATTGAGTACCCACTTTGAGACTTAAAATTGTTTTTATTTTTTACAAGAAGATAAAGGATTATATTAATAAAATATAGTCAAATGATACTTACAAACCATTCTTAAGAAATTAAAATTTCCAACACAAGTACAAATCACCTTAAAACTAGTTACATCGCAGATTCAATCAACGATCGCCTAGATGAAAAACTTTATTCGAAGCAATATAATATGTGAGTTAGCACTAATTCAGCTTGAGATCCACTGATAGATAGATAGTTAGTTGTATGAGTGAAAACTTATATGGTATTCTAGATGCTTCCAGAGATTATGAAATCCTAATCTTCAATTCTCGACAGACGAACAAAAAAAGAAATTAACCCATATAGAAATATAGAATACTCACCATCTTAAAGACGAGATCCACTTTTTTTAGAAGCAATTAAAAAGTTTGTTGGGGTTTACCACCGGTAAAAACACTAGTGGAAGCCTCTAAAAAGTTTCACAAATGAGACCAGAATAAAATAGATGAAAAAGGAAAAGAGAAAAGGAAAAGTGAAGGAAAACCTTAAAAAAAAAAATCTAGCAATAGAGACTTGGAAAAAACTTCCCAAGGAGAAATGCTTAAGAGAATAGATTAAATCCCTTCCCAATGAGACTCCTTAGAGGGAATCGACTTAAATTGTGTTTGCATAACATTTTTGTATCATAATAAGAGAAATTGAAATAAAAGGTTTGAGAATCTCACATAAATATTTCCATAATTTTACTCGTAAAGTGTATTTTCAAAATTTAGACTTAACTAAGTTACTTACCCAACCCCTCTATGTAAGACAAAATAAAGGAAGTTACTTATTCAACCTCTTTAGGTAAGTAAAAATTCCCATGATTTAATTTACAACTTTCTTCATGTCAACCAAACAATTTTAAGCAATTCCTAGAAATTAGATATAGACATTTTACTCATATAAACTAGTTTTGCATTCATTCCATTATTTACAACCATTATATATATATATATATATATATATATATATATATATATATATATATATATATTTAATACAATGAAAAATATATGTGATTAACTTAATTGTTAACCATATATTTTTTGAAATTATGAGTAATATATCCATAGACATAATTATATGTGTTAATCATATGCAATATAATATAGGTGTACATTCACGTAATTTATTAATCTATAAATAATTTTAATACAATTTATTTTATAGTTGTTGATTTATAAATAATTTTAATACAATTTATTTTATATTTTTTGTAACTTAAGTATAAAAAATGCTAGATTTACCACTAACGCAAATAAATATATTCATAAGGTATATGACTATGTTCAAGGGGGCAATCCTTTTTATGTTAATTATTTCAATCTGATTTGGCGCATGAATTAAGTATTTGAACATATAATGAAAACGTAATTCATTGTTCTTCAAAAGATAGAGGATTTCTTTACAATGGTTTTGGAGCTTGGAAGAAAGGGCAGAAAAAGTTGTAAAGATAAGGGTGTTGAAGAAACACTTATTTGAATGATACTGACAAGCAACATCCAGAAAATATTCTAGCGATGATTACTTATATTGCCCGTTAGTTGAGGATATTTTTATTAATGCTGCCAACATACACTTTAAAAGACATTGCAGAAAAGTTCAATCAATAATTGTTCAAGACACCTTGTCTCTAACACTAGATTTGAGCTGGGAGCCAATGGTAAATTAATTTTAGTTTGATATAACTAGTAGCTCAGGTATTTAGATGCAAAGGAAAATAATGTTAACCGATTGTTATTTTCTCATTATAAATACTAATAAGTATAATACACTTTTTTTTTAAACCGAAGTTTCAAAGAAAGACTAAGTATTACTACGTATTAAGGAGAAATTGTAATAAAAAAAAAGACAATCTTTCAATTGTCCATCAAAATAAGTCAACCTTTTGATTATTTATAAATAACACAACCTTTGAAAAATATTTTTTTTTAAACCAGATGTTAAGGGTAAAAATACCCCGTATACGTGGACCAGTCCCGTAGTGACACGTGGCCCAGTTATAGGGTGACACGTGTCACCATGGGAAGATGCCACGCGTTCAGCTTAAGAGCGCCTAAAGTTTCCGGCCAAACTCGTGGCGACACGCGGCCCAGTTTGGGGGAGACACGTGTCGTCACGAGAAGATGCCACGTGTTTAGGGCATGTGTTCCCCTTTTATCAGCACGCAAAAGAGGCCTAACAACGACAGGGCCCAAATCCCGAGAAATATCAATAAAAGCCGCAAAGCGGCGCCCCCAAAGTAACACGTGGCATCCACTGATTGCGCAGCCAATCACGTCACGCAATTCTAGGGTACAAACCCTGGAATGGGGCACGAGTCCCACCCCTATAAATACCCCAATCATTTATGATGGGAGGGGTGGATTGAGGCATTTACAAAAAACAGAGCATTAAATAGCTCCAACTTCTCTCTACTTTCTCTCTCTAGCCTTTCCCGTTCCGATCACTAACTTGATCGTCGGAGGCGAATATTCCGTCAATCGAAACATTCGTTGTTTTGCAGGTTGGACCGTCTCGTTGCCAGGAGAGCGTGACCAGTATCCGAGGAAATCCAAAAAACACCCGAAACATTTGGCGCCGTCTGTGGGGATACTCGTACGTTATGGCTATAAACGGTCAGACACCTAATCCAGGCGAGGATGGACATGTAGAGGATATAATCCCTACAATCCGTACTAGCGATCCGCTGATAGCCACATTTCAAGAAGCTGATGACCCTTCTGTTATCGCAACCTCTCTTAAGGCCGCGCTTAACAAATTCAGAAAAGAGATTGAGAGCAATGGAGCCTCTACCTCTAGGCAGCCGCCCAGGAGAGAGGAAAAGAGGGCTCCAAAGAAGACACACAGCAAAGAAGTCCATGCAACGGACGCTGGAAACACTCCCTTTCGAAGGCCAACTGGAAGGTCCCCGAGGGTACCACAGACTAATTTCTCTAATTTGCTGGCGAAAACACAGTCGGCTGGGGGGAGGGGTAGGCAGCCTCGAAAAGAGGAGCCTGAGCCGTCCTGACGATGGAAGGATGCAAGGGATTACCTTCGGCATAAGCAGCGGGAGCGTTCCACCTACTTGGACACGGTCTCAACCCCAACTATGCCGGATGATTTTTTACATCATTCTCTCTCCCAACATACCAACACGGCCATCTCCAGTAGAAGTCAGGCGGTCCGCACTCCAACTCCTATTCCAGTCATCCATACTCCAACTCCTATTCCAGCCCAATCACTTCAATATCAACCTCCTCATGGGTTCAACGGCTTGATGCAGCCGAACCCCCAAGCCTATGGACAATATGGGCCATATGGGCAGGTGTACGGATAGGCTCCTTACTTGGCTGGAACGTCCGTGCAACCACAACCCATCGATTGGCAGATGCGCCTACTTACTCTGGAAGATAAGCCGCCTCCGTTTTCGCAAGATATTATAACTGCCCCTCAGCCGCCAAAGGTGAAGAGTGTACTTGTGAGAGCCTATGATGGCACGGGCAACCCAGAAGAACACATCACCTCGTACAGGAACCTGATGTACTTGCAAAGCGTAGATGATGCTACTTGGTGCAAATGTTTTCCGGCCACTCTGAAAGGTGTGGCGCAGGATTGGTTCAACAGTTTGCCGGCCGGATGTATCAATTGTTTTACTACTCTTAGTTTGTTGTTTGTGGGAAACTTTTCATACAACATACCGCCTTGAAAGACTAGCCTTAACTTGGCGACAATCGTCCAAGGGAAGAATGAAGGCCTACACTCGTACGTCCAACGATTTAACCAAGAAAAAGCCCAAATTCATAATCTGCCGGACAAAATGGCATACTCTGAATTTCTCCGGGGATTAAGGCACAATGGTTTTAAATTTGACCTGGTAAGGAAAAAGATTCGGACATACGCAGATGTCTTGCGAGAAGCCGAAGCTTATATTGAAGCGGAGGACTTTTGTTCGCTCACAAAATCAGAAGCGCCGGCCAAGAGGGCTGAGAAAAAACTTTCTCAGCAAGACTTGGCTGGCCAAAAGAAAGAAGGAAAAAAGAGAAAGGAAGTCTGGGTGGATGATGCCCAGCCACAGAAGTCCAAGAAGGTCAAGACGTATGAGCCTCAGTTTGAATTCAACAAGGATTGTTATTCTATCTTGATGGAAATCAAGGATAAGTTTGAATTTGAGAAGCCACATCCACTGAGATGCCCGGCTCAGTATAGGAACAAGAACAAGTACTATCATTACCACAAGGACGTGGGGCATGACACAAACGATTGTATCAACTTGAATAGATTTCTGGACAAGCTAGCTGAGAAGGGCATGCTGAATTCGTATGTGATGAAATCCAAATTCACTTACACACGGACAAACAACACGTCCGAGCAAAGACAGAAGAATGATAAGAATAAGGATAAGGAAGATGATGGGAATAACACTGATTCAGGCTTTGTGGCCGTGATATCAGGAGGATTTGCTTCAGGTGGCCCAACTATGAAAGGGATCAAGCAGGACGCCCGGAACTTGGGAAAGGTGATGCAAATGGACTCAGTAAAGGCCGAACCCTTCCAAGAAGTAATCATCAGTGAGGCTGATCGGGGGAGGTCAAAGCCTTACACAATGATCCCATGGTATTCATTATGAAGATAGTCAATTTGAAGGTCGGACGAATATTGATTGACACGGGTAGCGCGGCTGATATCATCAGCCTGGCCGCCTTGAAGAATCTAAGCTTCCCAGAGGATGCTCTCCAGGACATCACTCACCCGTTGGTCGGCTTTGGGGGGAATGTCATCCACCCGGTGGGCCGAATAGATTTACCTGTCCGATTTGGGCAAAAAAGGGAAGGAAGAGATATGGTTGTCTGCTTCTTGGTTGTGAAAGAGCTAACTGGATATAATGTCATACTCAGCCGTCCTACACTGAATGCTGCGAAAGCAGTCATTGTACCTCACCTAATGCTGCTAAAGTTTGAGAGGACGGACGGGAAAATAGGTACAATCCAAGGAAGTCAGAAGATGGCAATGAAATGTAATCAGTTGGCGGTTAAGCCTACAGCGCGCGGACCAAAGGCGTCCGAGCCAAAAGAAGAAGGAACCTCACTCCCAACGCACCAGGTCGGCTAGAAGCGTAAGGCGGCCAAGATACAACAAGCATAGCAGCTAATGACTGTCGGTCGGCCAGAAGACTTACGACCCCAGCCGACCGGCAATCACCAAGATATAGTGCTTGACCCCGATCAACCAGGTGAGACGGTTAGTGTGGGCACTATAGTTTTGGGTGTGCTTGGGGATGAGTTAATTCAATTGCTGAAAGAGTTCAAAGATGTATTTGCATTTGATGTTGGCGAGATGCCAGGTATAAGCCCTGAACTGGCTGTGCATAAGTTGGCAATAAACCCAGCCATTAAGCCTGTCCGCCAGAAGAAAAGGAATCATGGAGAAGAGAGGAATCAGGCGGCCGAAGATGAAGTTAAAAAGCTGCTGGACGCCGGTTTCATTTGGCAATGTTATTACCCAGACTGGGTGGCCAATGTGGTTCTTGTGAAGAAGCCGAATGGAACTTGGAGAATGTGTGTGGATTACACCGATCTGAACGGTCGGGCATGCCCTGATGAGTTTTATGGACGCATACTCCGATTCCATCAAATTCCATTATGGGAGGAAGATCAAGAAAAAACAACGTTCGTAACTGAGCAGCGGTTGTACTGTTATAAAGTTATGTCATTCGACCTTAAGAACGCCCCAGGCTACCTTTCAACGACTCGTAAATACAGTCTTTAGAGATCAGCTCGGCCGTAATATGGAGGCGTACATTGATGACATGATTGTCAAGTCAAAAGAACCGGCCGACCATTTGAAGGATCTGCGACAAACTTTCACCGAACTCAGGCGGCATAAGATGATGTTAAATCCAAAGAAATGTGTCTTTGGTGTTGAGTCCGGTAAATTTCTCGGATTTTTAATTGATCAGTGTGGAATCGAGGTTAACCCTGAAAAGATCCAAGCTGTCATGGACATGAAGTCACCAAGGACAATTAAAGAAGTACAAAGATTCACCGGCTGTTTAGCAGCACTTGGTAGATTACTGTCAAGATCAGGGGATAAGTGCCGTTATTTCTTTCAAACCATAAAAAAGAAAGCCATGTTTGAGTTGACAGAATTGGCCGAGGAAGCATTCGTACAGCTAAAAGGCCACCTTCATACACTGCCTCGGCTTGTCAGTCCACTCAAGAGTGAGAAGCTATTTATCTATGTTGCCATCTCTGAACACTCTCTAAGTGACGTCCTGCTTGCTGAACGGGACGGCCACCAGATCCCAGTCTACTTTATCAGCCATGTACTTCACAACGCTGAGCTGAAGTATCCCCCTATTGAAAAATTTGGCTTGGCATTATACATGGCATCGAAAAAGCTGCGGCCATACTTCTTGGCACATTCAATTGTGGTCTACACAGACCAACCTCTGAAGAAGCCATTTACAACTCTAGAGGCAAGTGGTCGTATGCTTAAATGGGCCTTGGAAATGAGAGGCTTTGACATTGCATTTGAGCCAAGAAAAGCAATCAAGGGACAAGCCTTTGCTGATTTTTTAGCTGAGATGACTCGGCCGATCTTCAGCCGGCCGGAGACCAGATCTGGAAGGTGTTCGTGGATGGTAGTGCAACAGCTACTGGTTGTGGCGCAGGTGTCATATGTCAGTATCCTGAGGGAGATAAGTTTGAGTACGCTCTGAGATTCCAGTTTCAAGCCTCTAATAATGAGGCCGAGTACGAAGCCCTCCTGGCCGGCCATAGAATGTGTAAGGCGGCAGGAGCAACAAAAATTGATGTAAGCTCGGACTCCTTACTTGTAGTCGGCTAGGTGAATGGAGACTTCAAGGCAAGGGAGCCGGCTATGATGAAATACTTGAAGATTGTAAAGGAGGAGGCTAAGGGCCTAGATCATTTTACTCTACAACAGGTTCCTCGTTCGTCCAATCATCAGGCGGACGCCCTCTATAAATTAGCATCCTCAGCTTCATGTGATACCCCAGGTCGGTATTTTAGGAGGTAAAAGAAAGGAGGAGTATTGATGCTGAGCCGATACATATCATTGATAGAAGCTCCACTTGGATGGACGGGATCATATCTTACCTAAAAGATGGACTACTCTCGTTCGATCCTAAAGAGAGCTGGCTGATGAAAAAAAGAGCGGCCTGGTTTGAAATGAAGCAAGGAGAGTTGTTTAAAAAGGCATTTGTGAAGCCGTACCTGAAGTGTATCACTCCTGAGAAAGGGAATGATGTCCTGGACGATCTTCACCAGGGGCAGTGCGGCTCTCATATTGGAGGACGAGCCTTGGCTGAAAAGGCTGCCCATCTGGGCTACTACTCGCCGAGTTTAAGTCGGACGCCATGAAAATGGTAAAGAAGTGTGACAAGTGCCAGAGATTTGCAACCTTGATCCACCGACCCGCCAACAGTCTTTCGGCCATCAGTAGTCCGCTCCCCTTTTCCAAATGGGGGATGGATATTTTAGGTCCGTACACACCAGCATCCGGTCAAAGGCGTTATGTGTTTGTAGCAGTAGACTACTTCACAAAGTGGGTGGAGGCCGAGGCTGTACGGGGCATCAAGTGGACGGATGTTTCAGCCTTCATATGGAAGAGTATCATTACACGCTTTGGCGTTCCCCAGTCTATGGTGTTCGACAATGGACCCCAGTTCGAAATGCCTCAACTCAAAGAATGGTTGGAGGACCAAGGCATAGTTCATTGCTTTGCTTCAGTCGGCCGACCACAAGCCAACGGTCAGGTGGAGGCATACAACAAGTTGATCTCCAATGGAATTAAGCGCAAGCTTGAAAGGGCAAGCGGCTTATGGGCTGATGAGTTGGTTAATGTGCTATGGTTTATACGAACCACGACCAAGAGTTCCACAGGAGAAACTCCATTCCTCCTGGTCTATGGCACCGAGGCTGTCCTCCCAATTGAGATGAATGAGCCCACCCTTAGGGTGATGCTATATGATGAAGCGGATAATTGGGAAGCCATAAAGACTGCCCTAGACTTCCTTCCTGAAGCCAGGGGCAACGCGGCGCTTAGACACAAAATCTATCGTCTAAGGGTGACAAGGGCATATAATCGCCGAGTGTCAAAGCGACCGATTAAATTAGGAGATCTGGTCCTAAGGAAGATGGAGGCTGTGGGACGAGCAAATGAATATGGAAAGCTGACCCCAAACTAGGAAGGGCCGTATCGAGTCAAGGAAGAAGTCCGAGATGGGACTTACCATCTTGAAGCCATGAACGGCCGACCTATTCCACGTACATGGAACACCGACAATTTGAAGAAATATTATGTTTAAGTACTTAGCCCAAAAGCTGTATATACAGCTAGGTTTGTTGACCGAGCAATGTAAGCCGTACGACCATAACAATGTAATTTTGACAAATTAATGAAAAGTCAAACATTGTTTTCCTCTCTATTTATGCTTATTTGCACGGTCATAGTCTACACAGAAATTCCGCGTGAAATTTGTGAGTAGGTTGCTTGCAACATAGCAACCCGGTCGCATAATAAAGTAAATTAAATAAAATAAAAATGAGCGATTTGACCCTAAGTCGCATGTATACGTCCGTCCCTCACGAGGCGGACAGAAAAGGTAAGGTACCCTAGGAAACCCATTTAATGGGGCAAGGGCATACCTAGGCATTCCAGCCCAGCCAACCTTAGAAATTTTAATTGAGATCATACTTGAAATTTTCTAAGCACGTCCGAACGATAGTTTCAACGGACAAACTCGCATAAAGCCAATCGGACGGCCAAATAATATGTTGATTCGGCGTACCACCTAGTCTAAGGGCAATTATTACTATGATTTGATTGACTTACTAGTAGTCATACCCCCAAGGTATAAATTCTACCAAGTCAATCAAACCACTTAAAATATGGACTAGGCGAACGCCGAATAAAGGGGCATACCCCCCCCATTGTACGAATGTACAAAAACGTAAAAAAGTACGCGTAAGAAAAAGCAAAATTTGCAAAATATGAAGCAAAATAGAAAAGCTGAATTAATAAAAAGACCGCACAAAAGGCGATAAAGTATCTTACATAAAACCGCTCGAAAAAGGCGGCAGGAAAAGTAAAAAAAAAATAATATACATAGAACTTGAAGGCAGAAAAAGCTGAAAATCAGGGGGCAGCTGGGGTTGAAGCTGGATCGGTTGAAGCTGGATCCTGGACTTGGGCAGGATCTTGAGAAGCGTCAAGAGATGCGTCCTCAGCTGGTGCATCTTTGCTCTCCACTTCACCATCATTACCGGCCGGCACTACTTCATTTTCCTCATCTTCTGAGGTTGTTGGTGTGGCGTCCAGCTCTAGAGAAGGTTGTCCAGCCTTCTTAGCTTCTTCCCCGAGGCAGACGAAGTTGAGGCGTTTAGTGAAGCGCTCTTGAAAATAGGCAGCCTCCACTTCGTCCACCATGAGCTCGAACGCCTCAAAGAAGTGGCTCTTCAGCCTGTCCTCAGCGTTCTGCTCAATGCGGATGATCTCGTCTGTGCTAGGGGCTCGAGGTGTCTTCAGCTGAAAAGTCAAGTCCTCAACGGACTTCTTCAAGGTCTCCACCTCGGCCCTAAGAGCATCCGCCTCGTCTAGGGACTCTTTCAAATGCTTCTGGGCCAAGGACACCTCACTTTTGAGCTTCTCTGAAGCCTCAAACCCTTCTTTCCAGCGTTGGCCGTCAGAGAGGGCCTGATCCCTCTTCTGCCTCATAGTGTCCCTGGCTAAGGTCTCTTGTTCGAGGGCCTTACCCAGTTTCACCAAATCACCTTAAGCGCGTTGATCTGGGTATCAAAATATCGGCGCTGGACGGTCGTTTCCCCAGTAACAGCATCCTGGGCCTTCTGGACTTTTTCCCAGGCGCGCTTAAGCTTTTCGTTTTCTTTATCCTTCCATTCAAGGAAGGCAGTCAGCCGCAAGAAAATTTGCGCACCAGAAAAACGGGTTAGTGAATGAGGGAACAAAGAAGGGTCCTCAATTTGAGGGTTGAAAATTACCTCAGCGCTGCAATTGATCATGGGGCCAAGGAAGCCCTCGTGTATTCCCTGCAGCTTATCTCGCTGCTCAGCTGGGACGGCCCGGGCCATGGCTTCCCGCACGGCCTTCCTGTCCGCCCCAGTAAGGGATTGGCCAGGCAGCTTCATCTGTAGCTCCTTTGTAATATCTACACACGGATGCAAAGAGTTTAATTTAAGCGCAGTAAAAAAAACGAAGTAGAGAATTCAAAATTACTCGAACTGACCTTCAGAAAAGCTTGGAGGGGTAGGAAGGTTGAAAGTGAATGACGGGGGCGGCACAGGCTCGTCACCCTCCTCCCCCGTCCGGCCAGGCTGATCACCGGCCGACTGAAAGGCTTCAAGCCAATCAGATTCGTTGACTCTTTGTACGGGCGGAGTCACTTCTGGCCCGGTTGGTTTTGCCGGTGTCGACTTACCCCTATCGTTCGACTTCTCGGACCTGTCATGATCCGGCATGGCGGCCGGATCTATGGCCTTGGAGGCCTCGCTATCACTCAGCCGGGGTTGTTCTCCTTTGGACTGCTTAAAGGCAGTCCGCGACGTGGTCTTGGCCGCAGTAGTGGAAGTGGTCTTGGATGTGACCGTCTTCCTTTGCTTGGACGCCCTACCATCCTTGTCCGTCTTGGATGCAGGGGACGATTGCTTCCGTTTGGACCTAGGGGTCGGAGTTGATAGCTGAAGAGGCAAAAGTTAGCGAAAAGAGATCAAGATAATACAATTTATTGGCCGTGTCTAGTTAGGAAGAAGATCTCTTCTGTAATGCCTATACGGACGAAAAGAAGAAGGCCGTGTCTAGTAAGGAAGAAGATCTCTTCCGTAATGCCTACACGGACGAAAAGAAGAAATGGAGATGGGTATACTTACTCCTTTAGATTTCTCGTACAGCTTTTGACGAGCCTTGTAGCGAGCCAAGTCAATCTCCGACATGTTTACATCCCCTTTCTGCTCTGAGTCAAGCATCTTGTACGCCTCAGCTGAAAAAGAAAAGGAAAAAGTGTTAGAAAACTCTTCAACGTTAAATAACCTATGTATGTGTAAAAATATGCGTCCACCTTGGGGCAAGTTCTTGTAGAGGCCATAGGCGGACATGAACGTGGGATCCCGCAGCCAACTGGATAAGGGGACCCAGTTGCTTGGAACGCGCTCACTTTTGCCGTTCCTCTTCACCCTCTTGAATTTGAAGTATTCCAGCTGGTGCTCTTGGTTGGGGGGACGGGTGGCTTATCAGGTTTAAGGTCCATGCGTCCAAGCTGAATTGGTTCAGCATTGAACCAATTCATCCGCAGATTGAATTCAACGTCTTTTATCTTGATGCGGTAGAATCAGTGCTTCCAGTCACGCCATTTGGAGACGCAGTCGACCACCATCATGTAGTCCCTGCTGGAACTCAGAATAAGCCAGTCGTCCGTTTCAGCGTCTAGCTTGGTCAGTGAGTGCATCTCACAGAAAACTATAAAGTCCGGCTTGAAGCCTTTGCAGATGCAAGTCACCAAGTACCCGAAAATGTTTAACCAGCTGTTCGGCATCAGTTGGAAAAGAGCAATGTCATATTCGTCCAGAACGGTGCGGACGAAGGGGTGGAGAGGAAAGCGCAGTCCGACGTCTAGGGCTGCCCTGTAGACGCTAAAAGACCTTTGGCGCGGCCTCTCTTCCTCCCAGGCAGCCACGACATGTGACTTCCTTGGGGGCTGAATTTCAAACCCCTCCTCAAGGTGGAGGAATGCCTTGTACTCCTTAAAGTTGTCATTTAGGTAGCCCAAGGTCGTGCTACCCACCGTAAAGGCGTACGGGTCCTTAAAGTTGTCGGCGTTGGCGACGTCTTCCTCGGCCGCCGCCTCGCCCTAGGCCACTTTCTCGACCTCTCCCTCCCCCATTGAGGAGCGCTCCCAAACTCAGAGGACAACACTCTGTCCAGATCGGCTACCTCCGCTGAGCTGCGGCTCCTAGAGCTATGGCCGCCCCTGGGGGAGATAATGTCTTCTAGGGGCCTTTTTCCTTTGTCTTTGGCATCGGCCGCCTGACTCCCAGTAGGAGGTGCTCTGCGAGGGGGCAGGTCGGACGGTTCATTAATTGAGACCCCAGTTCTTGGCCTGTCCGACCTGCCATATCGGAGATAGATTTCTGAGGGAGTAGGGACGGACGGATCAGCGTCTGCTCGAGAAGAGGAAGTAGGTCCTTCACAGGGTAGCAACTCAGCCCCATCCATGACCAAGTTAGCATATTGGGGGAACCTCAACCCCGGAGTACGCCCGGACGTACCCCTTGCAGAAGCGCCCTGAGTTCTTTGGCGCTCCTCGAAAGAGGAAGTTACTTCCACGGCCGAGCAGTGAGTGCCCATGGAAGCAGTTGTAGGAGTAGAAGAAGGGGTCTCTAAGTTAGTATTATTAGGGTCATAAGGAGGCCTAGGGTTCACCAGACTACCGTCTGGATTTCTGGCCGCATGACGATTGTAGACACCTAAAAATGTCTCCCCAAAACCAAACCCATTGATGAACACCTTTCAATGCCATTATTGGTCTAGTTGATTATTTAATCTTTGGAGTTCTTAAATCCATGTTCTATCCAATATATTTCATAAACCAATCCAATTTCTAGCTCATTTCCCTAAACCATAACCTATTTTCCACTTTTCATGTCCACTGAGAGAAATTGATTTTATGGATATAAAATTTTGATCCAATTATTATTTGTTTGGATAGGCCTTTAAATAATCTTTCTAAACATATATCATAAGACCAATTCCGAGTTATAACGAAAAAGATATGAGCAAAACACTAAACTCGGCCTAAAACCGACACCCTTCCACTAAAACGACCATAACTTAAAATTTACATATCATTTTGACTTGATTTTAATCGTTTTCAAAAGTAGACTTGATAATATTTCCAATGATATATTATATGCCTTATTCCGAGTTACGGATCAAAAGTTATAATGGTTTTAAAAACAGGAATCACCGCGCACAGTGCAATTCCACCGTGTCACGGGAAATTGCACCGTCTGACGGTGGAATCCCCGTGAAACGGTGCCCTTGCTGTGACGTGGGGCTATTCCGTGTCCTATTTGCGTTCTTCGTACCTAAAGAACTCCCGCGTCACGGCATTTTCCACCGTGTCACGGGAATTTACTCCGTCTGACGGTGGGATTCCCCGTGACACGGAGCTGTTTCCTTGTAATTTCCGCGTCTCCCATACCGTGACACGGTGTACAGTACCGTGTCACGGTGGATACTGCCGTGTCACGGTACCTGTGTCGTGTCACGGGACATTCCGTGTCTTTTCCGCGTAAACCCTTAACGCGTTTTCACTTCCCGTAACCTAAATATTTCTCGTGTCACGCAAATTTGTACCGTGTCACGGGAAAGTTTCCCGTCTGACGGTGGGATTTCCAGTGACACGGTACACTTTTCCGTGTCGCGGGATACTTTTTTAGGGTTTTTATCATTTTAGGGTTCCGTGTGCTCCCTCAGCACATTTTCCCTATAAATAGGACCCCCCTTTATGCAGTTCAGTGCACCAATAATCATTCTCTCTCACCTTACACCAAAAATCATTCCCTTCTCCCTCTTTAACCTAATTTCTAGCCTCATTATTCTTCCATAATAATTCACCTAAGCACTCCAAGGAGTCTATACTTAACCCGAGATTCCATCCTTAAACCAAGGCGTGAAAGGTACAAATAACTGAGGGTTTGGACCAAATTAACTCTACTTTTTATTTAATTTAATTTAATAATTTTCATTTGCTTTTATATTTTTATTGAAGTTACTAACATTTTATTCATGATGTAGTAAATTAAAGGAACGCGCGGAATGTGAGTAATTAATCAATTTAATTACTCTTATTTTATTTTAATATTGCTAGTATCATGATTAGGGTTATTTTATATTTGATTTGACTAACGCTATTATTGTTAAATTGCTTCCAATATTAATGTTTATTCTATTGTTTTTATGATCACTATATTGCATGTTTAAAGGGAATATGTAATTGAAAATCACTCCTAATAAGATAATTTGGACGACCGGTTTAGGTTCCTTTTTCATCTTGTTATTAATTCAAGTGATCACGATATTTTAGAATTATATGTTGCATTAATATTCAACCAATTTAGCTTAATAATAGTTTGGAGCAAATTGAATTTTATTTGTATGCCTTTGAGATCGCAGGAATCACTTTTCACTATAAGAATCGAGTAGAGGCCAATACGGGCGAATGTGACTCCATCACTCACTTCGTACCATCATCCCCGATCCTCCTTTCGTGGTTCCGAACCATATGGAGTTAGTAATCTCATGGATTATGAATGGGGTGTAACCTTCACGGGTCAATCGTTGTTGCCTATCGTTGTCCCTTTATCGTGGTTGCCTTTTATGATCCGTGAACGGTTTACAAGTTCCTTAAAAACTTGTTGGCGGCTCCCTACTTTCCTTGTCCCTAATCATGTCCCTAATTGTAATGTCAATTCCCACTTCCTAAGAGTGCCAAACATATTCACAACAGCTCTAACGTAGTCGCACTTCGAACGACGCCTACAATTTGGCGACTCCACTGGGGAGGATTCTTGATTATTTATTGATTTGAGTGATCGGTATTTAATTAAGATGAGTGGATGAGACTTGAAAGATTCTTGAAAAAATATTCCTGTGATTAATTTGGCATTTTTTCATCTGCATAGACGTTTTAACGTCGCATTCAGGAAAAATCTGCCGTGTCACGGTACAGTGCACTGTTTGACGGTGCATAGTACCATGGCACGGGAATTTTTGCCGTGTCACGGCAGTCCTAAAATCAGTCCGGTGTCTTATTTTCTCTTCGCACAGTCAACTTCCTTCGATTTTTCTGAAAAAACGTATGTGTTCTACATGCGTCTTAGCCCCAGGGAATTTAAGCTCTATCGACCCCAAAACGCTCATGGCAATAAGGGTTCATCCGAGTTATTAAATTCACCCAAACCATGGAGTCGAGTTCGATTTCATCCCGAACTCGCGGAGCCGCCCGTTGGCATACACCCTCAAGGGAGGCTACCTTGCTAACGCGTCCAAACTCTTAACCACAATACCCTTTTGACACCCAAAGCTTGACCAATAGTTGAACATAGATCTTGACTCTAGGTTGCGAACTTTTTTACATCATCGTGGCTAAATGCTATGTGGTTGTTTGTGCTAACCTTCATGTGTTTACTCTTTTGTTTAACCCATGACCGAGGGTTTTTATTCTCACATCGTAATTAGTACGGACCTAAAATCGGTTAAAATCTGGAAAAACCACAAAACTGACCTGGAACTGCGCACCGTGTCACGGCATGTTCTGCCGCGCCACGGTGAACAGTTCCGTGACACGGGGCTCACTACCGTCTGACGGTAGGCTGCACCGTGTCACGACAGTATGCACCATGACACGGTGCCCAGGAAAAGTGTCCTGTCAGTCTTTTTTTTATTCTTGTGCGTACGTATGTGGATGTTGTGTCCGGTTTGGTGTCATGTCTAGCTGTACGGTCAAAACACGCGTCCATAACCTCACCTAATCACTCACATATCGTGTGCACACACTTTTTTCTTTAGTCGTGCACTACTTTTTGACCGTATTTTAGGGTAGTCTTGTTTTTTTGTGTCGTTTTTTTTCGGAGTAAGTCGGATGGTATCCTCCCTTTAAAAATAAACAAGTAGAATTTCAAAATTATAGATTTTTTTTTTATTAAAAAAACAAAACAAAAATCCCCGTGCCACGTCAGCATCCACCGTGGCACGGTGGAGTTTCCCGTGGCGCGGTAACAGTCTCGTGCCATGGCACAGTCCACCGTGGCACGGCGGACCTGCAGCAAAAAAATAAATAAATAAAAAAAAAAGAAGTTTGTCGTGCCACGGGAAACTCTACCGTGTCACAGCAAATTTTCACCGTGACACGATGTATTTCCAATTTGCCGTGACACGGTGTATTTCCAAAAAAAAAAAAAGAGAAAAAAACGCGTCAGTCAAGTCTTCCGTGTTAATTTGGTCCTCGCGTCAGTCATTTTGGTTATTGTTCACATGTCTAGCCATACGATCATACCACGAGTCTTATGACATCACTTAGTCACTCACGAGTCAAGTATAGTCCACACACTTTCTTTATGTTCCGACTCGAGTTGTGCACTAGGTCGTTTATGATCGTATATTAGGTTCATGCACCCTTTTTTCCGTCATAATAAAAAAATGAGTGGAGTTTTCTCACCTGTTTTCAAATGTCTATTTTTTCCTTCCTTTCCTATCTTGAGTAATGAGTCAAACAATTAGGAATTATTTTATTTCACAGTACTTGGTCAAGGAACAGGGATAGATTAATACGGTTCAAGTCATTACCGTAACAATCTCTCAGATCTAATAGGCGTTCAAAGAGAACTTTGCCATCTCAATTACTCATCACCTTTCAATGGCCACTAAAGAAGATATTGAGAACATCAACAAATTCATCGAGACACTGTATGCCATGATGCAAACCCTTACCACTAGGGTCACTACCATGGAACAAAACAAGGACACTGTTTCCACCCTTGACAAAATGAAGGAACAAATGAGTAAGATTTCTGAGGATTTCACTTATGTGGAACGGCCTCCCACTCCTTTGAATGTCAAGGATAGACTCCCTGAAAAGTTCTCCACTGCTGATATTCCAAAGTTCAAGCCTACTGACAATCCAATATTCCATTTGAAGGCATTCTCTGCAACCATGGCTCTTAAGGGATTGGACGTAACACTCTTCCCTACGGTGTTCCTTCTCTCCTTAGAAAATGCTTGCCAACAATGGTTTTATTCCTTAGATGTCAAGCATACTGCGACTTGGCAAGATGTCACCGACAGTTTCATGAATCGTTACAAGTGTAACATTCAAACTAAAACTTCTGAACGTGAACTCTCCATTCTCAAACAGAAAGAGAATGAATGTTTCACCGCTTACCTGAACAGGTGGAGGGAAACAACTTCACTCTTGGTAGATCCCCCCAAATAAAGAGAGATGGTTCGCCTCTTTATTCAAAATCTGACTCATAAATATTGGGAACATCTCAAATTTCTTCCACTGAACACTTTCGAAGCTGTATACGACATCGGCATCAATATCGAGGATGAGCTAATAAAGACTGCTGGTAGTAACAATAATAACACTTGGAAAAACAAGAAGAACGACCATCCTTCTTCTTCGTCTTCTAAGCACGAAAATACTACCAACAATATAAGCCAAGTTGATCTCAATGAAGTGTTAGCTCTTGATACTCCATTGCCCAAGAAGAAAAGAACTTACACTCCTTTAGGAATGACTTATGATGCGGCCTTTGATCGCCTTTATAGTCAAGGCTTGATCACACCTATTGGGCCATTTCTAGAGCCAAAACCTGAAGAAAGGAGCACCAAATGGAATCCCAATGCCTATTGCAAGTACCATCAAGGAAGGGGCCACACTACGGAGCAATGTTGGAATTTGAAGGACGTCATTCAAGACTTGATGGATGCAAACAAACTTCCTGTCCCTCCAGGCGGCAAGAAGTAATGAATACAAGGCACACAGATCCTTCGTGCAGGATTTCATGATTTCTTTCTTTATCATTCTTCTCCATTCCCCCATTCATGTCTAGCATAGGTTTTCCACTTTGAATTTTTTTTATATGTTTCATGTGTTTCGTTCACCTTTTCCATTAATAAAATGAGCAATTTTCCTTTACATCTCGATCATAGAATTTTTCAAAAAAAAAAAAAAAAAAAAAAAAAATCAATTACCGAACTAAACCCAAGGTACACCAATGACTTGAGGCACCTTTGCAACCATGTCATTCCCTGTTAACCGTTCAATCACATTCCATTTCTTCATCAACCATTTTGAGCCTCGTCTAACGTTTGGCCTTCATTTCTTCAACCCACATTCACTTAACCCTGGGATTGGAAGATTTGTAATTGTATAACATTCAAAAAGCAAGTAAAAAAAAAAGCAGCAAAGCAACAATAAAACACTGTCTAAAGGCAAGTGTTCCAATGTCTTTGATATGAACACGTCTCAAATTGCGTCTCTCATCGAGTGCTTGGTACCGTGCCTGAGAAACATGAATGCTAAGTGAGTTATGGACCGCATGATTTGAGATTGTCTACATTGATTCAAAAGATTAAAAAAAAAAGCAGAAAAAAAGAAATTCAAAACAAAAAAAATAGTTGAAAATAAACTTGCAAAATTCAAAATTTTCAAATTCAAAATTACACATCTTGGGGATTCTCTCGGATCTTGAGCCTTTTACCCCTTTCTTCCTTAAACCATCAACTTAACCACATTACAACCCTTGAAAGACCTCTTTGAGGTGTACATACACTTGTGCAAACTTCGGTTAGAGTTACGTTCGGCCTGATTCCTAACGGATACGTAGGCAACCTCACATCGAGGTGCGGCCACAATCATATTCATATCCATGCATGATCGAGGCAAAGAATATCCAATAATTATCCCTACCCATTTAGAGCTAGACTTGGGGGCTTGAACCCAAATCACATTAGCTTACCCAGCCTGAAGAGTCATCATCTTTAACTCTTCTCACATCTCTTTCCATCCCTATAACCCTTGCAGCCAGCCTTAGTATCACATTCACACACTTCACTCACACATCCATATCCATATCAATCATCCTTCCCTTTAAGAGCCCTTTATCATGAAATCTTGTTTCAACACAGTGCATGTTTCATCATATTTAAAGACAACATTCAGTAGAAGAAACATTGTATACTTGCTTAGCTTCCTGACCTGAGCAATGTTCATTGTTTCTCATAATGTGCTAAGAAACATTTATATATCAATGATTTTTAATCATACAAAGCATATCGTGCTTAGCTCCTTGACCTAAGCAACGTTCATTATGCAATAATCACTATACGTGCTTAGCTTCCAGACCTAAGTGACGTTCAAAATCGCTTCTTTACACCATATATGATGCTTAGCTCCATGACTTAAGTTCATTCATCTATCGTGTCACATGATGTAATTGTCCTTAGCCTCCTGGCCTAAGAACATGCATCATGCATACATTATTTTCAGGACAAGCAATTCAATCCATACGATTCATTTCGTCTTGCTCAAGGAGGAAGCTCAAAACTTCTTTCCTTTTTTCACGTCTTTTCTTTTGGAAGGAAGTTCGAAAACAAAAGTTCAGTTTTCACATCTTTCTTTTTCGGGAGAAAGTCGGTACCCTCCACTTATGACAAAAATTGACGGAAAATTTTTGCTTTTGCATCTTCGTTTGCTTGTGTCTGCACACACACATATACACACACACACTCACAAGTCATACACATGTCATGTCACATCAAGTCAAACTTGGTCAAGTTAGTGGTCAAGTCAATCACAGTATATACGAGTCCATTGGCAAATTTATTTTTGCAGGTTTTATCTACAGCCCACGTCCGGGGACAAACGGACCATTTACAGCCAAAGTCCGGGGACAAGCGGACCATCTACAGCCCACGTCCGGGGACAAGCGGACCATCTACAGCCCACGTCCGGGGACAAGTGGACCATCTAAAGCCCACGTCCGGGGATAAGCGGACCACCATCATTTCATGACGCAAGGTTCTCGATACACAGAGACTTGCAATCTCATCATCTTTCTACTTTCCTCAAGCATGGAAAGTATTATCCGGTGGATTTTTCTTCAAGTATAGAAAACCGCCAAATCGGCTTTCCTCAAGCATGGAAGGCATTATCGGTGGAATTCTTCAAGCATAGAATGACACCATATTCATCAGTCGGCTTTCCTCAGGCTTGAAAACGTTATCAGTGGATTTTTCTTCAAGTATAGAAAACCGCCAAGTCGGCTTTCCTCAAGCTTGGAAAGCGTTATCGGTGGATTTTTCTTCAAGTATAGAAAACCGCCAAGTCAGCTTTCCTCAAGCATGGAAAGCATCATCGGTGGATTTCTTCAAGCATAGAATGACACCAAATTCATACGTCGACTTTCCTCAAGCATGGAAAGTATTATCCGGTAGGTTTCTTCAGGCTTAGAAAACTACCAAAATTCTCAGTCGGCTTTCCTCAGGCATGGAAAGCGTTCTAACAGACGTCATCCGGTGGATTCCTTCAAGCATAGGAAGCTACCAAGCTCATTTGCCACCAATACACTGGTGTTAGATAAGCATTCTATCCCTTTACTCTTTTATCTGTAGAACTAACATTTTTCTGCAGGTATCGGCGTATATAGAATGATTTAGGATCGCAAAACGTCTTAAATCATTCTCCGTCTGTATCGGCTACTTTGACTATCGTTTTCGAAACTGACGTTTCTACAAACTCAGTCAAAGTGGGGGCTTCTATAGACACCTAAAAATGTCTCCCCAAAACCAAACCCGTTGATGAACACCTTTCACCGCCATTATTGGTCGATTTGAGTATTTAATATTTGGAGTGCTTAAATCCATGTTCTATCCAATATATTTCATGAACCAATCCAATTTCTAGCTCATTTCCCTAAACCATAACCTATTTTCCACTTTTCGTGTCCACTGAGAGAAACTGATTTTGTGGCTATAAAATTTGATCCAATTATTATTTTTTTAGATAGGCCTTTAAATAAGCTTTCTAAACATATATCATAAGCCCAATTTCGAGTTATAACGAAAAAGATATGAGCAAAACACTAAACTCGGCCTAAAACCGACACCCTTCCACTAAAACGACCATATCTTAAAATTTACATATCATTTTGACTTGATTCTAATTGGTTTCGAAAGTAGACTTGATAATCTTTGCAATGATATATTATATGCCTTATTCCGAGTTACGGATCAAAAGTTATAATGGTTTTAAAAACAGGAATCACCGCGCACAGTGCAATTCCACCGTGTCACGGGAAATTGCACCGTCTGACGGTGGGAATCCCCGTGAAACGGTGCCCTTGCTGTGACGTGGGGCTATTCCGTGTCCTATTTCCGTTCTTCGTACCTAAAGAACTCCTGCGTCACGACATTTTCCACCGTGTCACGGGAATTTACACCGTCTGACGGTGGGATTCCCCGTGACACGGAGCTGTTTCCGTGTAATTTCCGCGTCTCCGATACCGTGACACGGTGTACTGTACCGTGTCACGGTGGATACTGCCGTGTCACGGTACCTGTGCCGTGTCACGGGACATTTCGTGTCTTTTCCGCGTAAACCCTTAACGCGTTTTCACTTCCCGTAACCTAAATATTTCCCGTGTCACGCAAATTTGTACCGTGTCACGGGAAAGTTTCCCGTCTGACGGTGGGATTTCCAGTGACACGGTACACTTTTCCGTGTCGCGGGATACTTTTTTAGGGTTTTTAACAATTTAGGGTTCCGTGTGCTCCCTCAGCACATTTTCCCTATAAATAGGACCCCCCTTTCTGTAGTTCGGTGCACCAATAATCATTCTCTCTCACCTTACACCAATAATCATTCTCTTCTCCCTCTTTAACCTAATTTCTAGCCTCATTATTCTTCCATAATAATTCCCCTAAGCACTCCAAGGAGTCTATACTTAACCCGAGGTTCCGTCCTTAAACCAAGGCGTGAAAGGTACAAATAACTGAGGGTTTGGACCAAATTAACTCTACTTTTTATTTAATTTAATTTAATAATTTTCATTTGCTTTTATATTTTTATTGAAGTTACTAACATTTTATTCATGATGTAGCAAATTAAAGGAACGCGCGGAATGTGAGTAATTAATCAATTTAATTACTCTTATTTTATTTTTAATATTTCTAGTATCATGATTAGGGTTATTTTATATTTGATTTGACTAACGCTATTATTGTTAAATTGCTTCCAATATTAATGTTTATTCTATTGTTTTTATGATCACTATATTGCATGTTTAAAGGGAATATGTAATTGAAAATCACTCCTAATAAGATAATTTGGACGACCGGTTTAAGTTCCTTTTTAATCTTATTATTAATTCAAGTGATCACGATATTTTAGAATTATATGTTGCATTAATATTCAACCAATTTAGCTTAATAATAATTTGGAGCAAATTGAATTTTATTTGTATGCCTTTGAGATCGCAGAAATCACTTTTCACTATAAGAATCGAGTAGAGGCCAATACGGGCGAATGTGACTCCATGACTCACTTCGTACCATCATCCCCGATCCTCCTTTCGTGGTTCTGAACCATATGGAGTTAGTAATCTCATGGATTATGAATGGGGTGTAACCTTCACGGGTCAATCGTTGTTGCCTATCGTTGTCCCTTTATCGTGGTTGCCTTTTATGATCCGTGAACGGTTTACAAGTTCCTTAAAAACTTGTTGGCTGCTCCCTACTTTCCTTGTCCCTAATCATGTCCCTAATTGTAATGTCAATTCCCACTTCCTAAGAGTGCCAAGTATATTCACAACATGCTCTAACGTAGGCGCACTTCGAACGATGCCTACAACGATCGTACGTCTGCATCGTCCGTGCCATGTTCGACTGCAGGGACAGAGAAGAATGGGTGGAAGTGAGTTGGTACACACTAGAAATGGACCCACTCCATGAAGAAGACAACTCGTCTCCGTCCACTCTAGACTCCTCAATCCCAGGCGAACGGCCGGCCTCATGAGGAGAAACGGACGAAGCCGAGTGTTGAGCCAGATTTTAAATGAAGAATAAAGAAACAAAAATGCAAGGAAAAGAAAACAAGCGGCCTACCTCTGTACGTGTTGAAAACTAGGAAGTCTTGAAGGTTGACCGGAAAACTCAACGAATGTGCCCGGAAAACTCAAAAGCACGGCGGAGCTCTCGAAGATTCAAAGGAAAATACACTTTCTCTCTCTAGAAGCTCTGACTTCTCTCTAGAAAATGTAAAGTTCCAAAGTGCGAAAATGAGGTCAAACCCCTTGTATATATAGGCAAAATTTATGGGGGTAAGACAGTAAATTCATCTTTCCCGCCTAACAAAATTGAACGGTTATAATTTGAAAATTTAACCTAGAATTTGGAGAGGCAAAGAGCAACGCCGTTAGAATAGGCGGAAAAGAAGACGACCTAATAAACGGCACGTCCAAAAATAAGCTAATGGAGCTAAAGCTCCCTCCGCAATGGCAAGACAGCCGCAACTCCCAAAAGCGAGACGACCTACCGTTGTCCGCGCCATTCGTATGGATAGGCCTTCACTCTAAATTAGCAAGCGGACATAAATATGTCAAAAATCTAATACGCTTGTACGCCCCAAGGCTACTTGAGGTCAGAGGAGTCGGCCTGTATGCGTACGAGCCACCCCCTCTGAGGGGCAAATGTTGAGGGTAAAAATACCCCGTATACGTGGACCAGTCCCATAGTGACACGTGGCCCAGTTATAGGGTGACACGTGTCACCATGGGAAGATGCCACGCGTTCATCTTAAGAGCGCTCAAAGTTTCAGGCCAAACTCGTGGCGACACGTGGCCCAATTAGGGGGAGACACGTGTCGACACGAGAAGATGCCACGTGTCTCCCTACTTTCTCTCTCTAGCCTTTCCCGTTCCGATCACTAACTTGATCGTCGGAGGCGAATATTCCGTCAATCGGAATATTCGTTGTTTTGCAGGTTGGACCGTCTCGTTGCCAGGAGAGCGTGACCAGTATCCGAGGAAATCCAAAAAACACCCAAAACACCAGACATTTCAACTTCAACACAAATGAAAAAAAAAAATTTAAAAGTAAACGAAACTCTGATTAACTTTTATTATTACTAACAAAAATCACCCACCACTATTCCCACAAACCCCACCACCCTCTCCCCACCCCTACTCCTACTCGCCGCCCAAACCTACTTCCTTTGCTCACGCCGATCGACCGACTAACCTAGCCCTACCTTCCCCCTTCCTCGATTCGACCCTTCTCTCTTTCCCCTCACCGAAATGAATCCCTAAAACTCCCAACCTAAACACCCTAACTAATTGGGGTAGTTTGGGCTATAAGGTTTCGGGTTTGGGTTGGGGTTTTAGGTTTGGGGGTGTCGGATCGCGGTGGAGGAAGGGGAGGAGGTTCGTTCCAGTTAGGGTGAAGGGGAAGGGGTCAAATCGGGAAAAGTGAAGGGGTGGGGATAGATGGGGTTGGGCTCGTCGACTGCCGGTCACGAGTAGGAAAGAGGAGTTTTGGGGCATGGGCTATGGGCTTATGGTGGTGGGGAGCTGGTGGTGGGTTGGTCGTGTTGTGTCGGTTACAGCTTAGCGGAAACGGGACAAGTGTGGACCACGTTGCAGGGCTATTGGATTTGGTTTTCTCCCTTGCTCCTTTTCATCATTAAGGGAATTAGACAAGGAGGTTGTTGCATTGCTGAAGCGGGTTATAACATTCTATAGGACTCAAGATATTGATGCTCATGCAACTGCTCACATCTTCAGCGAGATCGGTTCACTATAACTAGAAGGGTGAGGAACTAAATTGTATCTCGGCTCTATAATTTGTTTGTAGGTTGTATGACTTTATCTGTTTTTGAGATATATAATAGTAATGATGATGATAATGATGATGATGATGATGATGATAATAATAATAATAATAATAATAATAATAATAATAATAATAATAATAATAATAAAAATATAACTATAATAATAGTAATAATAATAATAGGTTTTTTTAAAAAAAATAATTATAATTATAATTTTAATAATTATTATAATAATATTATTTGAATCTTTATTAAATTAAAAACTGTAAAAAAAAATTTGTCAAACCAATAAATTGTTGACACATGTCCTATATTACCTGCGAATCAGGTTACCAACTAGTGACTATAGGCGTCGTTTACCTACGTCAAGCATGTAGTGAATATGCTTGACACTCATAGGAAGCGGGATTTGACATATACGATTAGGGACAACGATTAGGGACAAGAAAAGTAAGGAGCCGCCAACAAGTTTTTAAGGAACTTGTAAACCGTTCACGGATCATTTAAGACAACCACGATTAAGGGACAACAATAGGCAACAACAATTGACCCGTGAAGGTTACACCCCATTCATAATCCGTGAGATTACTAACTCCATATGGTTCAGAACCACGAAAGAAGGATCGGGGATGATGGCACGAAGCGAGTCATGGAGTCACATTCGTCCGTATTGGCCTCTACTCGATTCTTATAGTGAAAAGCATTCCTACGACCTTAAAGGCATGCAAACAAAATTCAATTTATTCTAAACTATTATTATGCTAAATTGGTTGAATATTAATGCAACATATAATTCTAAAATATTCGTGATCATTTGATTAAACAACAAGATTAAAAAGGAACCTAAACCGATTGTCCAAATTATCTTATTAAGAGTGATTTTCAATTACATATTCCCTTTAAACATGCAATATGGTGATCATAAATAATAATAGAATAACATCAATATTGGAAGCAATTTAACAATAATATCGTTAGTCAAATCAAATAATAAATGAAACTAATCATGATACTAGCAATATACAATAAAATAAGTAATCAAATTAATTGATTACTCACATTCCGCGCGTTCCTTTAAATTGCTACATTATGAACAAATTGTTAGTAACTTCAATAAAAATAAATCAAATTGAAATTAAATTAAATAAAAAAATAGAGTTGATTTTGTACAAACCCTCAGTTAATTCTACCTTTCACGCCTTGGTTTAAGTATAGAAATTTGGGTCAAGTACGGGCTCCTTGGAGTGCTTAGGAGAAGTATTATGGAAGAATAAGGAGGCTAGAAAAGGCTAAAGAGGGAGAAGATAATGATTTTTGGGTGTAGGGAGAAAGAGAATGATTTTTGGTGCCCACAAACTGCAGAAATTAAGTCTATATTTATAGAGGAGACGGATAGGGGTGTGTAGTGAACCCTAGAAGAGATAAGATCCATAGAAAAACCCTAATTTGGGCACCGTAACACGGTGTTGGGCACCGTGGCACGGTCAAGTACATTGTGGCACGATCAGATACACCGTGGCACGGTTAGGTACACCGTGTCGCGGTGTAAATTTAGTCCAAAAATGCATCGACACGGTGAAAAATACCGTGTCATGGTAAAAAACACCGTGCCACGTCAGCTCATACTGTGGTGCGGTGTTTTACACTCTTGCGCGGTAATTCTAGATTTTTACGCGTTTTCAAAACTATGATAACTTTTGATCCGTAACTCGGATAAAGCATATAATATACCATTGGAAAGATAATCAAGTATACTTTCTAATTCAATTAGAATATAGTCAAAATAATTTGTATATTTTAAGATATGTCCATTTTAGTGAAAGGGTGTCGGTTTTGGGCCGAGTTTAGTGTTTTGCTCATATTTTCTTTGTTTTAAATCGGAATTGGGCTTATGATATACCGTTGGAAGCTTATAAAAAGACCTATCCAAAAAAATAATAATTGGATCAAAATTATATAGCCACAAAATCAGTTTCTCTTGGTTTTGTGATGTGGATACAAAAAGTGAAAGTAAGTTATGGTGTGGGGAAATGGGCTAAGAATTGAGTTGGTTTATGAAATGTATTGGATTGAACATGGATTTAAGCACTCCAAAGATTAAATACTCAACCCGACCAATAATGGCGGTGAAAGGTTGTTCATTATCGGGTTTGATTTTGGGGAGACATTTTTAGGTGTCTACAGTGACTACCAGTCATAACTTATTTAGAGCGGATACACTCTAATGGTTTTTTTTTTTTAAATAATCAAAAGTTGACTTTTTTTTTGTAGACCTTTGAAAGGTTGTATTATTATTGCGGATGTGGCTAACCAAATCTCTAGGGCATGGGAATGTGAAGTGAAGCATGTTAGGCGCAAAGCTAACAAAATGGCTCATAAATTGGCAATAGAAGGAATGCAGATGCATGTGACGACATTAATGTCTACAACTTGTTCCATATGTATGGAGAGCGAGGTAGCTAAGGACTTTGAGGTTCAACCATTTAGAGAAATGCTTAGCTCTAGACCAGAGTATTTGATCGTTTTCTGTTGATTTGTAATGTATTAAGTTGTTTTTTTTCCTAATTCCAAGCAAGCTGTTAGGTTGAACATGACAATTTATGTAAACAATATGAACTATTTATGAGATATTATTAATAACACTTGGTGAATAAATAGTCCCGTTACATAGTGTAATGGTATTATAATATTTTTTTATGGTATTAATATATCATGATATTTTTCTAGTAGTATAAATAGAGTTTTATGGACTAGGTAAATTTTAATGATATTAATGTGATACCATTAAGCCTCAAAAGGTCGTATACAAGTGTATGTTTCTAACGGTATATAAAATACTTCATATAACTTTGAAATTTAAAGTTTCACAACAATCACAAGAACAACATACTTCAATTTATCTCAATGATAAACATGGGGGCATTTATCTAATGGCACAGTAAATATAACGCGTTGGGAGTCGTGTTAGAGCATTGGTTTTTTTTTTTTTTTTGTTTTTTTGAGCTTTGAATTTAATTGGACGGCTTTAACTCCTTCACCTCCCACCTTCTTCTTCCACCGATATGCCGATCACCATTTTCATGGCAAGGTCAACCCCAAAGGTTGGTAGGGGGGACATTTTCCCCCATTAAAGCTTATTCCTGAGCTTGAAATTTTGTAATTGAAGTTTCTAAAATTCCAGTAAAGCTGTCGAATTCAATTTCTTCCATTAACAACTTTTCTCAAGCTTAATGGTGTTAATTATTGAAATTACAAACTTATCCATATTTAAATACGCAAATGAACAATTATAGCCTTATACAAACGCTTTAGGTTATTTTCTCATACACGAGTATTTAAAATCCCCAAAAATCAAGGGATGGGAGGAGGATTATTTTAAGTATTAGGAATGATTAGTAATTTTTGGTTCGCGAAATATAAGTATGAGGTATGAGTTTAGAATGACTAAAAACTCATATCATAGGTTTGATTGTCAAAAATAAGAATTTTAAATCCATATCTCAAACCTATCTGAAATGGGGTTTAAAAACTTTTAGGGAGACGAGTTTGACTCATCCATTTTCTTATAAAAAGGAGAGAATAATGAGATATTCTATTCCAAAATTAAATCAAGCACCATAATATTAATTATTAAGTATCCATTTCCAATATAATATTAACCCCATTTTTTATTCCAACCTTATACTAATTTGCGAATCTAAATGTCCCCTTTAAAAGAGTTTGGAGATGGATTAGTGGAAACCAACGGTAACCAGTAAGCATTAACACCCCACTTCTCTCCTCCACCATCATCGCAATTCAGTATGCAATTCCTCGCTAACTCTCCATCCCTAATTCTTCTACCATCTTCCAACCCCAAAATTTCCACGAATTCTTACTTATTCCCTCATATCAAAGCAACAAATCATATTTTTCCTTGTTTTTCTACTAAAATTACAAATACCCAGTTCAATTACAGTTTACGGGCTCCTCGAAGCTCTATTAAATCTTGTAATTATTATAGCTACAAAAGTATAAATTTAGGGTTCTATGGCACAGAAAATCACACACCAAGTAAAAAATTTAGGGTTTATTGTGTTAATTCTGTGAAAATGGGATTTGGGTTTGATGGGGTGGATAGAAAAAAGGTGGGAATTGAAGATAGGTTAAGAGCAGTGATGAATGTTGATAAGACAGTTGAGAGAGAAAGTGGTGAAGGTAAAGAAAGGGAGAACTATGATGCAATTGTGATTGGGTCTGGTATTGGTGGGTTGGTTGCAGCAACACAGTTAGCTGTCAAGGGTGCCAAGGTTTTGGTTTTGGAGAAGTATGTGATCCCTGGTGGTAGCTCTGGGTTTTATGAGAAAGCTGGCTATACTTTTGATGTCGGTTCGTCGGTAATGTTCGGTTTTAGTGACAAGGTTTGTGTCCTGTGATTCTCTCTGTACTTTGATTTGCATTGCTTTGAGTATTTCAGCATTGAGGCTAACTAGAATTTAGTGATATTTTACTGTGGTGTTAGAACTTTCAAGGCATTGATGTGAATTGATTAGACTATTAGAACCCTTTTTCGAGTTTAATGATTATTGTGCAAGCAATATGTGCTCTATATTAATATAGATATGAAAGATTATGATGGTAATGATGAATTGGTGATGTTACTTATTTTCGTTTTATGTAATAGTGTAGAGAATTGGATAAAATGTTATGCATTTTGCAAGAGCAACATAGGAGTGATGTTGTAACAAGTTTTATCTCAATGAATATGTGCTTTATGTGTTAACTCCTTAATATAATGATCCATTATGTGACAATGGACATAACAGTTGGCTTGTTGATTCCATTATGTTTCATATTCTGCGCTGTATTGGCTATAGTAGCGTTACCATAGGTTGTCACAATTTTGTTTCATTAAGATACAATGTGACACTGATAGATACTATGTTCTTATTAAGCATGCTATTTTGTAAAAATAATTTCCTTTGTATCCTATAATGCTTTGGCCTTTTTGCCTGCTTGTTAAAGTCTCACAGACACCAGATGCGTCAATGGGTTAAAGCTTGTTTATAAAGTTTTTGTTTGTTGTTTTTATTCCAGTCTTGGAATTTGATGTTAAGGGTCTAATCTATTTAACTTACGAAGTATTTTGTTTGAACTTTTATTGACTGAATATTATTTTTACTTATTTTGTTTAAACTATTATGTATTTGTAATTGTCTGAAAATTGTCCTTTTTTTTTTCTTAATTTGTTTTTCTGAACATGACTTATTTATCCTGAATTTATTTGAACTTAATTTATCCAAATTTAGTCAAATGGAATAAGGCTCAAGTGAATTCTCTTGCAATTCCAGATGAATTTGTGTTGAATGGATTTGGGGTGGGGGTTGTGAAGCAGGAAGCTTAATGTTACTATGTTTATTTGAGCATACGTGATCAATTTTGAGCTCAAGTTTATGAGATGATGGTAGTAAAATATGATGATTTTGCCCCATCCAGATGATGATTACAAGGGGCATGAGATAGACGTGGAAGATTGAGAGCCTGGGAGGGAGGGAAGACAGATAGTCAGGCAGCTAGAAAAGAGAGAAAAATTTGTTGCATTATGTTTTTTTATTAACAATGTATTTACCTTTTCATTTGCTATATTTTAATTTGTCAGTTTACTTCCCCAGTACCTCTTACTCTTTATCAATGCCTTAAATTGGTCAGGGTAATCTGAATTTAATCACTCAAGCATTAGCTGCAGTAGGATGTAAGATGGAAGTCATACCAGACCCGACTACTGTTCATTTTCACCTCCCAAATAACCTTTCTGTTCGAGTGCACAGAGAGTACAGTGATTTTATTGCTGAACTAACTACCAGATTTCCCCATGAGAAGGACGGAATTTTGAAATTTTATGGAAAGTGCTGGAAGGTCAGTTTTGAGTTATGCTTCTGTGGCTAATCTTGAACTTGGGTTCTTCCGTTGTCGACCATTGGTGTTATTAATAGTATGAATTACGTAGATCTTTAATGCCCTGAATTCATTGGAGCTGAAGTCACTTGAGGAGCCAATCTACCTTTTTGGGCAGTTTTTTCAGAAGCCCCTTGAATGCTTAACCCTTGGTAAGTACTTACTTGAGATCCTAGAAACAATTTCATCAAATAATGAAGATAAGTTTAGGATGGTGGAACTATGAGTTTCTACTTTGTAGTGACCAAAAAGATCTGATATGTTTGGGTGGTACTATAACCAAAAAAAGATATAATGTGCTGAGTTACTTTGATTCTTCCTCCATGAGTGTTGAAACTTGAAAATAATTGTGGTTCTCTTTGCATTTAACTCTGTGCTACTAAAACAATTTAATTACTGTGGTTAGCTAGGCCTTGGCTAGTCATGACCGTGGTTGATCTTAGGCATATACCTCATGTTCGAGTTTTATTGCTTAAGGATTCTTTTATCTATGCATGTGTTTTTCTTTAAGCGGACCAGTCTATCGGTTTCTTTTGTGCAAAGTAACTTGGGGGAATTTGATAAGTGGTTTATTTGTCCACTTATGTGCTGATTTTAGCCCGATTTTGTAGTTATTTTCCATATTTAATCCGATAGATATGTTATAGCGGATGTTTGTAATGGAACGATTTGGGAATTCACCCTCAAACACGAAATAGAAATGTTAGCAAAACACGATAATTAAAGAGAAAATGTTTATTAGGAATTTAGATTTCTTCCCCTTAAACAAAATACTGTTTTATTAAGTTCCTACAAAATAAGACAATAACCCTCTTGATGATTTTCCTCCTCAATAAACCATCATTATATTTACCCTGATAAACCATCATTATTTTAACCCTCGTAATGATTTTTCCTCATCAATAAATCATCATTTAACTTTATAGTAAGCTTAAACCATGTTATATAGGCCAAGCTAGAAACCCACATCAATTAGGATATTTTACTTGCTCCCAATCCTAAATAATCCTAGATTGATTATACCTAAAATCTATTTAGTTTCCTAATTACAAATGTCATCTAATTAGGAAAGCATAAAAGATAGAAATAAATAAAATCTACATAATATCTTTTTCTCAAAACAAATCTCGTTCGTTAAAAAAAAAAAAAAAATCTCGTTCAAAAAAAAAAAAAATCTCTTTGGTATTTGGTAAGTTTAGTTTATTTCTTTACAAGATCAATACAATTGACAAATATGAATCAAACTTTGGTGATGAAATGGGATATCAACATTGTCTTCTTTCGAAGTCACAGCACTAAGCACCCCTAAACCAAAACTCAACTAACAAGATAGGTCAACCAAGTCTCAATGATCAAAAGTAGACTACTAACTCGGGTTTGTCTTTCGGTCGGTTTGAGAAAGCAATAAGGCACAAATAATTGGGATCTCTCACCTAATTATTTCAACTAAGACTACTACATCTAAATAAGGAACTATAATCAAGAAAAAGCTCACAACTAAACCTCATCATTCAATGCAAGCATAGAAGTGAAGACATGACCAATTAGTGGCCACCTAATTACACATGCAAATAACCAATCCTTTAACAATCAAATATCAATTATCAACCCAAGGTGAACATGCAAGCACTTACAATTCATCAACTCATGGTTTGGTTGGGTCTTAACCTAACCCCTAGCTAAGGAACTACTACTAATCATGGTGAAGAACAACATAGCTACAAGTTCTAATTCTAGCATTAATTTAAGAAGTTGAGAGAAGTGATAAGGTGGAAGTAGATTGAACATACAACAATAATAAACAAAATTAAAAGAGAAATTAACAATTCAAAGTAAATAAAAACATAAAAGAAAGAGAGTTAGAGGAAATAGATTACTTAAGAAGCTTCAAAGTTGAGAGGAGTTGTTGAAATCAAGAACACAAACTTCAATTAAAGTAGTACAAATGATTAACTTTAGAGAAATACTCAGAAATTAAGCTAATTAATGAGAGTTTGAAGCACTAACTACGAGATAAGGGCCTAAGAAAGCTAAAGGGAAAAGAGGATCCGTAAAAATGAGGCCAAGGGTGGTAATTATACCCCCGAAAATTACATAGAAAATTCCGTCGAGAAAACCGGGTTTACAGGAGGAGTGTCCGCTCTAGGGCTAGGAGTGCTCGCTCTTGGACTCCTTGCACACCTGCTCTTACTGCAGTAGGCTGGCAGAATATGAAGGATCTGGGAGGATTGCTGCTGCTCCTGTAATGCGTTCCTGCTCCTTGGAATGCAGGGGGAGGCAGAATGTAGTTCAAGAATTAGGAGTGCCCGCTCCATAAGAGTTGCACGCCCGCTCCATAAGAGGTGCACGCCCGCTTTACTTAGATCAGGCCAAGGCAGTTTGTGGTGCACAGAATAGGAGCGACCCCTCCTATTGTTCACGCCCGCTCCTTGAATGGTGCATGCCTCCTTAAAGTAGTCCTCATGTTCATGCTAAATCCATAATTTCTCGTTGCATCTACAAACCCGAACACACACTTAAAAGGGATCGGGGATGCCAAAGGCTACAATTATATACAAAAAGGAGTTACAAAGGGAATTAAATAGGGAAAACAACAACAAAATCGGGTTAAAATAACCACAATAAATGGACAAATAAACCACTTTTCATAAAGAAGGGAGTATTTTTTTGCTAATTTACTTATCAATTGATTAGAGTTGAATTTATGCTTGTCTTTGTGTCTATTCTTTTGAAAGATAAAGAGAATTTCTTGGCTTTTTAGAGATTTAATTCGATATTATGGATAAGATAGCCAAAATGTAAAGTAAGTGCCACTTTGCATTGCTCTTGAATTTTATGCTGAAAAAAAAGACTTCAATTTTCATACCATTCTTTGCTCATAGACATGTAATTCCCTAAAGCTATAATGACATTCTGACTTTCTAAGAATAAATCATGGTTTTTTGGAGTTAATTTCTAGATGCCAATTGCACTTGCAGCCTATTATTTGCCTCAAAATGCTGGAGCAATTGCCCGTAAATACATCAAAGATCCTCAACTGCTGTCTTTCATAGATGCTGAGGTAACTCAAGTTTGTTAACTTAAAAATTCAATCATTGGCATGCCTTATAACATAGTGTAGAAGATTACAGTTTGATATAATGGGTAATCATGTTCTGCAGTGTTTTATTGTCAGCACTGTTAATGCTATGCAAACTCCTATGATAAATGCAAGTATGGTAAGATATTTCATTTTCCTTTTCCAGTTCTAATAATTTTGTTTAGTTTCTTTATCATTTAATATGCTTTATGATAGGTTTTATGTGATAGGCATTTTGGAGGGATCAACTATCCTGTTGGCGGCGTTGGTAAAATTGCCAAATCCCTGGCACAAGGTCTCGTTGATCACGGAAGCAACATTCTTTACAAAGCAAATGTTAAAAACATCATTCTGGAGCATGGAAAGGCTGTAAGTTCTGAGTTAGCTTAAGATGCGGGAATATTGTTAATGATTGGAGACTTGGAAGGCAAACTAGGAAACTCAGATTGGTGGCTTCGTGTTAATGGCATTTATGTATTAATTTTACAGGTTGGAGTGAGACTGTCTGATGGAAGTGAATATTATGCCAGAACCATCATATCAAATGCTACTAGATGGGATACCTTTGGTAAGTTTGGGCAAGGAAGAAGGAACTCACTCCTTTAATTGGAAGTTGGCAGTTTAGCTTTTGCATCAGTAACATTCACTAATATCTTTACTATAGGCAAACTTCTAAAAGCCGAACATCTGCCAAAAGAAGAGGAAGATTTTCAGAAATTATATGTTAAAGCTCCATCCTTTCTTTCAATACACATGGGAGTCAAGGCTGAAGTATTACCTCCAGATACAGATTGTCACCACTTTGTTCTTGAGGTGATGTGTCTGATGACATACATTTAGTTATGGACCTTATGGTGCTATATTGAGGCACAAATCAACTAATGGTGCTGTTTCTTTGCTTACAGAGTGATTGGAAAAATCTAGAGGAGCCTTATGGCAGTATATTCTTGAGCATTCCCACCATTCTCGATTCTTCATTAGCCCCAAGTGGACATCACATTCTCCATATATTTACAACTTCCTCCATTGATGACTGGCAGGTGCACCTTATGACTTTGTTACTTATTCTAGACTTATTTATTTCCTTTTTTTAGAGGAGATTGCATCTTAATTTATTTATTTTGATTGTAATTCTTTGTTCCTTTTAAATTCTAAAGTTTCTAAAAGTACTTGGAACATATTGAAATCTTAATATGTCCGAAGGGATTGGGTGAACCTAATAATCCAGTTTTTGATGTCGCAGGGATTATCTCCATCGGACTACAACAAAAAGAAGGAGCTCATTGCTGATGAAATCATAAGCAGATTAGAAAAGAAACTTTTTCCAGGGCTTAAATCATCCATACTGTTTAAAGAGGTATTGGTATAGAAAAATCCAGCTTTCCGCAAAATTATGAATTGAGGGCATTTAACTAATATGTTAACCCCTTCTCTCTTAAACTGTAATGCTGGTTTAGTGTGTGCCCTTTTCCAAGTATTTAAATCAAGCCCTTGATCATTGCCCCTTTTCTGCTTGTATGTTTCCTTGTTGGGTTGTTTTATTCTGGTTGAGTAGTTTCTGATGCCACAAAGACTGAATCTAAGAAGTAAGAGATTGATGAGGGATAAAATCATTTGATAGACATTAATTCTAACTGTTTTGAAGGTTTAATGTTGTTAATCACCCTTCTATTTAGATTTTTATTTATTTATTTATTTACGGAGTATTTTTTTTTTTTTTTTTTTTTTGTGATTTTATTTTACATACAGTATATAAAAATAGCTTTTGAAGATATAGACTAATGCACATTTAATTCAGGAATATTTCAATTTCGGTAGCTTAGCTATGACGATTTTCACTTTAAGATCTGTGTTTTCACATTCTAACTTTAGTGTCTTGAGTTTGAAAATTCATTCTTGTTTGACATTACACCCTTTGAACAAAGATTCAACATTGACATGGCGTTAGTGTTGAATCATCTAAGTGGATTTGTTGTTACTACCCTGGGTCACCAACGGGGGAATATCAATATGACAATATGGAAAGTAATAAATAGTCTCTATAGTGGAGTTTTGTCAAACAGCAAAGCATCAACATTGAAAATCCTTTATTGTATCTTTCCTGCTGCAGTATTGGAATTTCATAAATGCAAAATTTAATTTATACTACTTCATATATCATTTTCTCTTTTCTCTCTCCCAGATTGCTTTTAAAATATTTAAATGTATCCTCATTGTAGGTTGGCTCTCCTAAAACACACAGACGGTTTTTGGCTCGTGATAGTGGCACGTATGGACCTATGCCACGCTCAGTTCCTAAAGGCTTATTGGGAATGCCATTTAATACGACGGTTAGCTGAAAGTTTTGGGTTTGACACTCCATAATTTCCACTTGTATCTTGATTTGTGAATGAGGCTCTATTGTTGTAATTGCAGGCTGTAGATGGTCTTTACTGTGTTGGTGATAGCTGTTTCCCTGGGCAAGGGGTCATAGCTGTGGCCTTTTCAGGAATAATGTGTGCTCATAGAGTGGCTGCTGATATCGGTTAGTATTATCCGAGCATTAGTAAATATTAGATGAAGTTCTATTATCAGCCCTAGCTGTCAAATTGTGACAGAAAATGCAGAAAATTTACTTGCATATATTCATTTATTCTGTTTATATTCAAATGTATACGGGGTGATAAAATGATTTAATATTGTTTTTTGTTTGTAGGGATTGAGAAATCCTCCCCTGCATTAGATGCTGCTCTGCTTGGCTTGCTTCGCTGGTTTAGAACATTGGCCTGAATACTCGTAAAAGTGAAGCATGGTTATTGGGTGCATTGCATGGGGCTGCATACTGATACTTTGTTCAAGTGAAGGTAAACAAAGTTTTGAGGTGTTTCATGCAAAGAATATACTTTTTGGACCAGAAAAAAAGATGTTGCATCACAGGGCTCTGAATTGATTCATTTCACGTTGAAAAGTAGAGCCGCAGATGCTGAGGTGAAATCATGTGTACTATTATTTTGTTTGTTAATAAGTCATCAAAACACTTTTTTTTTTTGTTAATATAGTTGCTTATACTTGATTCTTGTACATGCACACACCTTCAAGTGTACTTAATGCTCTACATATAGAATGATTATTCTGCTTCAACAAGCTTAACTAACTAATTTTACTTCAAACTGTTTTTCCATTACTCGAAGCTGTTTACATCAATTAGAGAGAGAACTAACATTAAACTTAGGATAAAGTTGAGAATTTGAGAGTGATATTACTAGAAAAAAGCTTATCTCAAGATATATTTTGCACATTATCACTACACTTGTAAGCAACTGACATTTAACTTCTCTATGCTCTTTGTTACATTGGCTGAAGTAATAACTAAAAGTACTTGGAGAACTGGAGTTGGATCAGCATCTTTGCTAGGCTGGCCTTTTCTTCTTACCCTTTTTGACAGTGACTATGACAGATTTCTCCCTGGTAGGCATTTGGAATCGGAGAAAAATTTGGAGGCTGCGCTGCTTGTAATCCAATGAATAGGTCCGTGGGTATAGCTTATTATTGAAGCCGCATTCTCCTAAGGGCTATGTATGCTAATAATCGGTAGCCAAAGACCATGGCAATCAGAGCACCAACCTCCATTAAGCCACTGTCAAATTTCATCAAATTTGTGGGCTGAATGTGATTCTCATAATGTACTTTGAGAAGCAGCCGATAGGTGTGGTAGTTGAAAGAAAGGTAACGGATCCATGATATGAATATCGGAACTTTCTGCAGACAAAGAACGACAGTTATTAATGGTCAGTAGAGTGCAATTGTCATTATAGAGTTGGGATTGGTAAATAAGGGAATATAGTGCCCTGTAAACATTGATTTTATGCGTACCTTTACAAAGTATCCACCAGCCAACATGAAGGTCATTACTGTTACAGAACCTAGAGTTGTTGCCTTCTTAATGTCCATTAGAGAAGCTCCTATTGCCAATCCAAGTCCCTGTCATTGCAGCAAATCGTCGTAAAAAAGTGATTTCTACCAGATAATGCTAGGAAATCTCCCGACTGAACTTTGTGAACAGACAGTTGAAGAAAATTACCTGTGCAGCTACAATGCAGAGGAAAACTGTCAGTACTGTTAGAAAAAAAGTTACTGCGTCAGGCCTTAGGCCTGCCATGAAGTAGACTACTAGCAGGAAGAGAACTGGAAGCACAAGATCGAGTGGTAGGTCACTTGTCGTTCTTGCAAGGAAATAGGCACTTAATCGATACATGTCAGCTGCTCTTTCTTTCTGAAGCATTGCTCTCTCTTGAGGGAATGCAAAAATTGCTGTGAAGACGGGAAAGAAACCCCAAAAAACAGCGATAAAGAAAAGCAGCCCTGCCTGCAAAGGTCGAAAGATCAGTCTGGTTAGAATATCTCTCTGTTGTATGGTAATGGCTGACTTCATGGTTTTATATACCCTCCAGTAATTTTCATGATATCAGTAAAGCTGTAAAGATCACTCTTCACTATAGGAATATTCTTGTTAAAATTTAGGAAGAAATAAGATATGAAATCGTGGACTGCGATTTGAGTATACCTGATCCTCTAGTCCCTTCTCAGTTTTGCTATCTGACTGCCACCAAAGTAACCCGAGTACAACTGCTGTGGCCAAAACTTGGGTAACCCGCAGCCAGCTAAAATACTCATGCCTTCGCTCTTTGATTCCCCTCTTGAATAAAATTGAATATTGTTGAAACCAGGTTGCTCCCCATTCTCGCTTCACAGATGATAATTTCAACTTCATTTCTTCATTTATTGGTATAGGGATTCCAAGCTTCCTCTTTTCTTTCTCTGCTACTCGTGATTCGTAGGACTCCACAAGATACTGCAATAAAATCTTATATGAGACATTTGCTGTAGTACCTGACTCTTAACTCTCTCCCTTCAAACTAATATATTCCTGTAGTTATTATGTCATTTTAATGTCTTGTACTTCCTTTCAGTATTGGATGTACCATATACCTGTGCATAATGCTAAGAATGCGACTCTGTTGTGTTTCAATGGAGAAGCCTTATCAGAATTATCAAACTCATTCCATGTCTTTAATGCATACATATAGAAAATTTATAATACATCCTTCCATTTTAGACTAGAGGTGTGTTTTTATCAATAGTGGAGCTGTATTGCTCAAGTTTTTTTTTTTTTTTTTTTTTTTTTTTTAGAAATTTCCATATTTTAGATGTGATTGTACTTTAGGATCCTTTTAACACACTGTCTATTGAACTAAATTAAATCAATCTCGTAAGGACGGTAAAAAATCACGAGTGTGACTGCCTTTTCTCTTCGTTGTCCAACCTGTTTGTGTTATAGTGTGTCTGAGAGTCAGGGCTGACTTACCTCATGGATAACTGCAGCAGATGGTTTACCATTCGGTCTTTCAGTTTCTGGGTCGTCCATGTGTACTTTATCATCTAATTCTGATGGTACAGTTACGTCATTTATGTTCCCATTGGCGAGGTCTAGCAGGAATTCTGCTGGATTCATGGATATCAGAGGGGTACACCCTATGGTAGCAAAATAGCTCATCACGTTTGATGCCTTTCCAAAATAAAGCAAGCTTCCTTTTCCGAGAAGGATTAGTTTGTCAAACTTGTGAAAAAGTCTGCTTGATGGTTGGTGGATTGTAGTTATGACCGTCTTCCCATCCTACAAATATGCATGAATTGTTATAAAGATGCATGAATTGGGAATTGGTGTTATATATCTTCAAGTTTTGAAGACTATGATATCAGTGTCAACTGTCATATGTTTTCTGAAAGATTTGTATTTGAACTTCTTGTTCATTACAAATTTGATAAGTATAATCAAACATAGCATGTGTTACTTTACCTCGGCTATATCTTGCAACACCTGGATGATCCTTAAGGCGGTTGTAGAATCCAAGCCTGAGGTTGGTTCATCTAGGAAGAGAAGGGAAGGGTTGATTAATATCTCATTACCAATACAAACTCTCTTCCTTTCTCCACCTGAAACTCCACGAACAAAGGAACCGCCTATCATTGTGTCCTGACATCTGCACATGTATATATGTAATATTTCAGATAATCAACAGTTCTTCTTTGCGAAGGATTGGTATAAGGAATCTGCAATTCTCCCTAGAATGCACTATTCCTTTTCATCATATCCACAAACCTTTGTAACAAGGGAAGGTTACCTCTCCAACCCTAGCTCGCAAATGACATCCATAGCTCGTTGTTCCTTTTCTTTCTTCGTTAATTTTTTTGGCAGCCGTAAGTATGCAGCATATGTAAGGGTTTCTCTCACAGTGAGGTGAGGATATAGAACATCATCTTGAGTCACAAACCCTATCCTGCAAATGTCATAAGTTGGTATATGCCTTTAAATTTGAATATCTCATCAATCTTAATGATATTATTATTAATTAGTGAATTATTTAACACTTGTACTTGCCTGCTTTTCAGGAGTTTTGAGTATGGCTGATCATTATACGTAACAGAACCTCCGGCTTTGGGCTGAGTTAACCTTCCTCCAAGAACATTCAAAAGTGTTGTCTTCCCGCTTCCAGAAGGGCCCATCAGAGCCAGCACTTCTCCAGGATTCACTGAACCTGTGATTCCATGTAAGACTTGCTTCTCTTCTGTATTTGAAAATCCTTTGAGAACAACCTTGTATGTAACTTCTTTAAACTGCAAGATTTCAGTCAATAATCAACTCGTATTAGTATTCCTCTCATAGTTAATCGATAATAGCATCAAATTGGTTTGAAGGAAATCTCATGCACAAAAATAGCCACCAGAGGTTGCTCTCTCGTTTCTTCCCTACCCTCCCTACGAGTAAAAGGGGCATTATGTCTACCTCGGTCTTCTAAACTAGTTTCTAACCAGTAGTTTGTGTGATCTAATCATGTTCGGGAAATGGTAGTAATAGATGTCTTGTACATACTGTCATACGGTGTACAAGACTGAACCTGACCATGATTAATTAGCCATATTCAATGCATTGGGATTCCGTTGATCAGTGTGTAGCTAAAATCTCCAACCCCCGGGCCTGTTCAGATACATAGGTAGTAAGCGAAAGAATACATGCTGCCTTTTCGTAGCAAAAATGCAGGATGATCAACACTATTGAGAATGCTTGTTTGCTGACATTTAGAGGGAAGGCAGACAAAAATGATGTCTGCAATATACTTGTATAAGTAGTGTTAGTATACACATGTTATTACCTTCAGATAGATTGGAAAAGTTGGCTCTGCGTCGAGTCTCTTCCTACGTGTTCCCGCTTCAAGATCCTCAGCTGCAACAACCAAAATGCATGTTCTTTTCAATTTCACTTGTTAAAAGCCACCATATAAAATTTCTCTCCATATTTTTTAACTATGTCATTATTCTGAGTTTATTGAGGGTGTAATTGAAATGTTGAATTAATCTATTGTAAAATCATCTGGGTTTTTGACTGAAAAACAATAAATAATGTACAAATGAATAAACGATATATGATCAATCAAGCTTAGAGTCTTTAGAGTTTAGACCATGTATTGGTAATAGTCATGATATGAAGTATACTGTTACCATCCTTATAACTAAACATGCACCATGATTTTATTTAAATTTATGGAGCATTCCTTTACACATTATAATACGAAGTACAAAGTAGTTTTTCTTCTATCTGTACTCTCTACCACTTTATTTTAGCAAGTGGAAGATATGAAATTTAAGTATTGTCTAATTCTAATCTTGAAAATATGACAACTTTTTCCGAACATTCAAGCTTCTATACGAGGGAGCCTGGCGTTTCGTACACTTTTTATCAGGTGATGTTGGAAGGAGGATTTTGAAAATAATGGTCCACTATTATCTCATGAGTCACCTGGTAGGTTGAATTGTTAATATCAGTTGATAAACTTTGAATCTAAATAGTTGGCCATAATAAACCAAGCTTGAGTGGACGTGTGTAAAGTTAAGCTTGATTGGCCAAAGTAATGGATTCCATTTTTCTCAGTGGATTTGAGTTCAACAAGTTAACATGGATTTCAATTTTTCAAAAATTGTTGGGGAGCATACCATATAGCACTTTTTGATGCATGATTGGCTTTAATGGATTATGTGTCAAACAAAAGGACTAAGGTTGGTCCATAATGACTGAGTTTTGGATAAATACAGATGGCTAACTATATACTTACTTGAGTTACTTCGCCCTTCTTGTCTAGAAATAATAATCACGGATTATAATATGTAAGAAAGACAGGTACGATACATAAGACGTGTAAATGACTTCTTTTATTTAGAGGTACCTAACTTGACTTGATAAAGTTTCAAGTTGAGTTTGATCTTGACCTGATTAGACATATTTTAAGATTTATTAATTTGATTAGCCCTATGGGGTGTATGAATTGGCAATTCAAGTAAATAGTTACACTGTAAGATTGCTTTTAGTCAGGATTTTGTTTGTTTAAAACATATTTTCCAGCCTTTTCCCCAAAACAAACAAAAAAATAAAGTCAAAATGACAGCCTCTCCCAACAAAAACAAATCAAGACAGTTGTGAAGATGTATATACTTGATGATGATAAGGCTCAATGTTTGTTTTGAAGTGAGTCGATAAATCAACCTCAATTAGTTTGCTGAAATAACGACAATCAAGCTTCCCTCAGCTATCAAATGCTATCTAAGGATAAAAGGATTGTAATATTTTCGTACTATCTACATATATTACTTCCAAAAGGTACACAATCTAGTGGCCGTAATGTAAGGATAAATAAGTACGTCATTAAATAACGATTTCACCATCCAGTCATTTACGAATGGTCTAAAACATTAACCTTAGGTATACCTATACTCATATGTCGATTGTACTCTTAAAAATAAGATAAGTTGAACGAGTAGTCGAGTAATGAACGTACTACCGTGCGTGGACAATGCAGTACATATGTAGCAAAGGGCATGTCCTAGTGGGTACTAAACAGAATCCAAGTGGGTGTAGCATAAAAGATAAAGAGGTCCCATAATACAAAGACTAGAGGTGGAAAACAAAGGTAAACTTTTCCACTAACAAAGACCGTTGTCTCCTGGGTTGTACGTTCTTTTGTTTTGTAGATCAATCAAGGTGTTTATCATTGAAAATAAAATCATGAAATTTGACATATCATAAAAATAAACTTGGAAAATACACATTATATTATTATTTGTATGGTCCATATATAATTTTTACATTTCTTGGCCATATATTAAACGTTAATATTGGGAAACAAAGACCACCAGAAGTTTTTCTTTTAATGTAGACAGTGGACCCCTTATTTTACCATATAGTTGCTGGTTTCACATTAAAGTATAGTGATGGCCGTTCATGTTTGGTAGGTTGCTATCAACTGTTTCTCACTACTAGCTACTTGACTACTTGTGTTTAACATCAATTAGGACCAATCCATCATTTGCGGAACACTAATTTTTTGACAACTAGTATTAGACGACCCGAGCCGCGGACTTAGTCTCGCAGAACTAAGTTGTTATAAGTCCGTTTCATTTAAGATTTCGCGTTTTTTATGAAATAGTCTTACCTTCTCTAATCATTGCCTATAAAGCGTACCCTCAGGACTTATACCTATAATCTAACAAGTGATAAGACTTGCTAATTCCTAGGGTTATAGTATAAGTAAAGTATTAGGGATATTACTGATGTTTGGATTGAATATCATCATGAGTGATTAACTGATTATATTATGACTACTTTAAAAAAAAAAAAGTCATCATGCTTTTATAATAAAGTTGTATTGTATAAAAAAAATGTTTAATAAATACTTTTTATTATATAAAATATCTTTATTTTAATTTGAAACGCTTCTATGTCTTTGTCTCAAATGTAATGATATATGAGTATTACAAATGGTAACTAAATATTTTCTATACCTAATTAAGTAATTATTTATAAAGTGAAATAAGAAAAGAGGAAGTAATATTTTGTATCAAAAACTTAAAATTATAACCTAATCATTTTTAGATAACTTTTTAGGAGGGACTTTATCCAGTGATTCACCAATAATAACAGATTAACAACTAACCCTACTTTTTATTTGGCAGGCAATTTATCTACTGCTATCAAATTATCATTTATACATATATACAATTTTATAATTAAGGTTAATGGAATAATCAATAGTGAACCAAATTGTTTGGACTCTATATTATTTATTTCTAACTTTATTAATTACTACTATGTATTATATATTACGGAGTACAATTTTCATTTTGATTTTCTTAGATTTTGTAGGATATTATTTGGCTCTATTATTGATTTGAGAAATAATCTTTACAATCTCTTATCTCTCTTTTTCTATTCATTAAAATCTAAAAGAAAAAATGATGATAATTGACTAAATTTTAAATATCATCCACCCAACTGGAAAATAGAAATTTCCACTTGTCAATACTAGAAAAAACAGAAAAGGAAATTTACATAGCCCTTTTTGAAGTCATTATGAATAGTAGCTAGTCATTTTCTAAACCATGCACAAGTTGTCATCTTAAAGATTAGTATGTTCTAGCATACTTCACCCAAGTATTTCCATTGTTTTCTTTAATTATATACTTTTCCAATATTAACCAAGTTGGACATTAAGTAAACTATAATTATATACGTAGTTGATAATTTACCACAAATTCAAAACAATTTATTTTCCACTCAATAAAAACATAAACTAGTTAGTAATCGAGTTATGCTCGATTTTCATAATTAGCTTATAAAAACACTATTACCTATTACAATAAACAACTAAAATGGCTTATTTTGACACAAAAAATAAACATAATCTATATACTTAATAGTATTAATTTATAATGGAGGAAACTGAGTGTTTTTTTTTTTTTTTTTTTTTTTTTTTTGGCAATCTTTATTAAAATATTCTCTCTGTTTTAAAAAATTATTTTTAATTTTTAATATGACGGTGATTGTCTGATGAAAAAAATAAAGAACTATATTTAGAGACAGAGGGAGTATTAGTTAACAAGACTTACGAATATCATCGTCACTGAAGGGCTTAGAATCAGCAATATCCTCAGGAGGAACGCTAAAGCCAGTGAAGGAGAAGGAGAGACCCAAGCTAGCACTAGAGGCTCTACTTAGGGCTGCCCCATTGCTAAGATCATCAATATCAAGTTTTAATTGAGCACTCCTTGTTTTCCTAATGTGACTATTGTTGTTGTAGTTCCTACTGCTCCTATTCACTCCGGGAGAGGTTATCCTACGGCTCGATTTATGCGATCCATCAGCCGTAGGCACCATACTCCCGTCCCCTGATGGCGGGGATTTCATTGCCGCCATTGCTGCTGCCATCGACTCCACTAGTTGGTCCGATTTTGTTCGGACTAAGCCCATTGTGGAATTTACCTTGTCCATCATTTGTGCTACGCACTAGTTTAATAATAATTTAATTTCCTACACACAAGAATAATAAGAAGCGCACGCCATGCACGCACACAGTTAGTACATATATGTTATGTACATGTAATATAGTGTTACATGATGTTACTATTGTAACAAAAACAACAAAGATTAAATTATTGGTATAAATCTTGAAATAACCAAATAAAGAAGCTTATATTAAAAACAAAAAAATTGAGAATAGTTAGTTATGGGAGTTACCTTTTTTAGTTGTATTGGTAAGTTGAATTTGCAGGTGGCAAAGTTTGAAAGATGAAGAAATTTAAGAGGAGAGAGAAAGAGGAGGAAGTGGTGATCTCTTTGAAGAAGAAAACTGAAAGAACAACTAAACTGTGACAACTTTAGTGGTGCAACCCATCCTTTATAAAGGTGCATTTATGAAGAGGGGACCCAAGAGCTTTACATATACATTACAATAACACCCCTATAATTTATACAACTTTCCAGTATAACATATACAAAATACAACTAATACATGTGTATGTATGTATGTTTATATATATATAATATATATATAAATAATCAAATATTTATATTTATAGAATGATTTACAATATCATTATCAAATATGAATTGGAAGTACTAATATAGTAATATACCATGATGATAAATCAAACTCTAATTATGATACTCCTTCCGTGTTTTTTTTAAGTGTTACAGTTTGACTGACATATAGTTTTAGACAATTTAATTGACTTAAATAAAATAAGAGATAAGTGGGATAGTTGGAATATTAAAAACTGTACAAGAAAAATAGTGGGGTTAATAGTTTATTGAAAAATAATGAATGTGAAATGAGATATATAATATAAAAAGTAGTAATAGATTTGGGTGGAGATCATGAGAGGAGAGAGGTATAATATTTTTTGTATCTTTTTGCCAAAAAAGGAAGTGTAACACTTATTAAGACACAACTGAATTTAGTAAGTGTAACACTTAAAAAAACACGGAGGGAGTAGTAATTAACACTTATGTATGCTCTTTATTGTTTTGTCGTCTCACGCGTAATGAATTTTTTTTTGGAGATAGTTCAAAGATATGGGATAATGTTCTTATATATGATGAAATGTTTGATTCCTTGGGATTATGTTTAAATTTTTACATTCTAGCATATTTGTTGATTACGAACGATTACAGTAATATTTTAAATCTAGACTGTTGATATATTATTTGTCATACTTATTGAAGCAATCAAGTCACATTCAATAATTCATTAGCCTCTTATAATCATACAAACTACTGCATGCGAATAAATCACTAAATGACTAAATAACAGTAAAAAATAATCACATGTGAAGATAATATTATAAAAAGTTAAACAGAAAATCTATACTAACAAAATTGCTAGACAATATGATATTTCCTCCATTCTATTAATAATTTAATATTGCAACAAGAAGGAAATTACGCATCCTAAAGCACATTTTATATGTGTAATTGTGTAAGAGTAAAAATTATAAAAAGTTAATATTATGAAAATATTTTATGAGACTAATCCAATAAGATCCTACATGACTATATTTTACTTAACGTATAAATTTATATTATAAGGTCAAACAAGAGTGATGAATAGTGCAAAAATTTCATTGTTGCAATATTAATAGAATGGGGGAAGTACATTTTAATTAACATGCAATTGTTATTTTTGTACACCCTGGCTGGAGGCTGGAGCATAATACACAATGTATATATAAGAAGTATATGCTTCCATTTCGTAGTATTTCAAAATACAAATACATTACATTTAACATACAACGTATATGGGAGCAAAACAAGTAAAAATATGTGTCTATAAGACAATAGACATAAACATGTACGTAATATATAAGTTATATTAGTACACATTGGAACATAGCAAAATGTTAACTCCCTAGCTAGTCCCTACATGTATATGCATTCAAGTTTGATGTGTTTTTATGACATTTTTTCATAATAAAATTGAAAATTTTATTTTTCTCTTTGAACAAAGTTAAAAATATAACTTTGCACTAGTAATATAGTGCAGTACTCTATGTTCAAAAAAAATTTGGAGTAATTTGTATTATTTTGTACTTCTATTGTTATCATGTTTTAAATGATACTGCTTCCTGCTAGCATATCTCTCTCTTTATAAGGCTTCCGTATGGTATGTAGTCATCAGAATTCTTTTTTTATTTTTTATTTTTTGGACATGTGATCAGGAAATTATTATTGGCATAGTTTATTAATGTTATCATACTGTTGGTAAAATAACTGTTGAAATCAATAACAAACAAAAGATTAGAACTTTCCTGGATTGAAGATCCCAAACTCACAGTCGCGCCGTGGAACAAAATCCACTGCCTTAGAAGCGAAATACGCCACCACCGGTACAAGTTTCCTAGTGACGCACGCCCCCCAAGTTTAACGCAACTCTCTCCGTAATCCGTGCAACTCTCTCCGTAATCCGTGCACCCGAACTCGAAGAGTGGAATTGCTCAAGAATTGTTCAGATCTCAAAAGGTAGGTTTTTGTGTTTTTCGGCTTGAAAAGTGAATGAATTTCTTATGAAGAAGCAAGGCTCGTATTTATATGAGTCCCGGAAAAAGGAGACACGTAAAACAAACCGACCTAGGAAAAAGGGGGGGCCCGATCGGGCAAGCAGCCGCCCAATCGGGCGCGAGATTAAGTTTTTCCAGACCTGGTGTCGCGCCCGGTCGGGCGAACACCGCCCGGTCGGGCGATCTAGAAAACCCACCCCGGGCGAGCCATTGGGCGAAAGCCGCCTGATCGGGCTCGTCAAAAACTCGAGTCCGTCGCCCGATCGGGCGCGAGAGATCTCCTATTTTCCTCAGCCACCTCCGCCCGGTCGGGCGAACCACCACCCGATCGGGCGCGAGAATCTGTTTGCATTACCTATTTCCAACAATCCCCCACTAATGCGAGCGTATTTTCAACATGAAATCTGAACAGTAAATTAAAGTCTTAGTACTTAAATGCTAGTATCCAAAGGTTTGAACTAACACATTAGTGCACAAGGTTTTCAATAATTCCCTAGTGAGTATCCTAAGATTTGAACTCCTAGGAGCGAGGAAGGGACCTTGAATACACATACCTTGACTTTAGAGCTTAAGCAACTCCGCCAATCTTGGCCAACACTTTGGCTCTCATGAGCACTTCAAGAAAAAAATACTCCAATCTTCCCTTGAGAGAGGCCACCTCTCGTACTCACGTAAGTGTTCAACCTATGTGTTACTCACACACGTTCCCAGCAAATTCAAAGGTCTTTCCTTGCAGGCTTAAACACGGTTAAGCACCTTGCAAACCAGATAATTGCATGCCATGGAACTAGAACATTAAGAACATAAGTTCAACCCTTCAACTTTCGGTGTCATTATCTATCCTATTTCAAGAGCCACTGGGATAAAGGTCTTAACTCTCTTAAGAACCTCCATCTATCCCTGCTCAGAAAACAACTGGACTAATGACATTAAGAGACAAACTCATCTTTGCGGAATCTAACTGATAAAACTTACCACTCTTATAGAGTAATAGATTCAAACACATGATACATAAATAACAAATCCACATGACTCATGCCAATGAAACAAAACAACCAAAACAGGTTCCAGATTTATTAAAACCAAAGTATCATGTCATATAGCTTGAATAGCTACCACTTCAGGTCATTACAACATAGGTCCTAAACCCATACCAGTTAATGGCTCCACCACTAGTCTACGACTTAATCCCTTAGTAAAAGGATCTGCCAGGTTTTTCTCTGTTCGAACATAGTCCAACGAAATAACCCCATTCACAATAAACTGCCTCACAGACTCGTGTCTGACTCTTATGTGCCTTTTCTTACCATTGTAAACGCTGTTTGTAGCAACACATATAGCAGCTTGTGAATCACAATGCATAGACACAAACGGTGACGGCTTCCCCCACAAAAGAATATCAATAAGTAAATTTCTTAACCAATCTGCCTCTTGTGTAGCAAGATCCAATGCGAGAACTCAGCTTCCATTGTCGATCGAGCTATACACGTCTGCTTTCCAGATTTCCATGAAACTGCACCCCCACTAAGGGTAAACACATAGCCACTTGTAGAACTTGTTTCATCGCTGTCTGTTACCCAATTTGCATCACAATACCCTTCAAGAACCAAAGGATGACCAACACAATCCCTAAGACACGGTTCCACACAGATATCTGAGCACACGCCTCAAAGCAACCCAATGTTGCTCACTAGGACAATGAGTATAACGACTAAGTCTACTAACTGCGAAAGTAATATCAGGGCGAGTGCAGTTCATCAAAAACATCAGACTACCAAGCACCTTAGCATATTCAGTTTGAGACACATTGTCTCCCACATTTTTCACCAAAGTTCCAGAAGGGTCAAAGGGCGTTCTCAATGTAGGCAAATCAAAACAATTAAAGTTATTCAGAATTTTCTCCACATAATGAGACTGAGACAGAAAATACCCTTTCTTGGTTTTAGTAACTTTAACACCAAGGATCACATCTACCGCTCCCAAATCCTTCATCTCGAACTTTGAATTTAAATACTTCTTAGTTTCATTTATGACATACATATTTGTGCCAAACAGGAGCATGTCGTCAACGTATATGCATAATATCACACATTGCGCACCAAACATCTTAGAGTACACACATGCATCACTACTATTGATGACAAAACCAAAACTAAGAACAGTTTTATGAAATTTTTCATACCATTGCTTCGGAGCTTGTTTCAAACCATACAAGGATTTCTTTAATCTGCACACCTTATTATCCATGCCAGGAACTACAAAACCTGGAGGTTGCTCCATGTAGATCTCCTCCTCCAAATCGCCATTCAGAAAGGCTGTCTTAACATCCATCTGATGCACAATCAATTTGTAAGATGAAGCTAAGGCAAACAAAACACGAATAGTGGCAATTTTAGTCACAGGAGAATAAGTATAAAAATAATCAAGGCCAAATTTTTGAGTGAATCCTCTTATCACCAATCTAGCTTTGAACCTTTCCACGGTGCCGTCGGTTCTCATTTTTCTCTTGAAAATCCACTTGCACCCAATAGCTCTGCTCCCTTTTGGCAGGTCCACAAGCTCCCAGGTCCCATTAGACATGATTGAGTCAAGCTCATTGTTCACAGCTTCCTTCCAGAAGGTTGCATCTACTGAACTCATAGCTTCTTCAAACAATTTCGGATCTTCATCCACAACCTGTAGACACAGCATGATCTCATCTAGATTATCTTTGAATTCACTCAGATTTCCACACTATGTTATAAAGGTTGTTAGGAAATCAAGTCCAAAGCTTGTCTCCACTCTTTGCCTTTTACTTCTCCTAGGTTGAATCTCACTTTCAATCCTAGGGGAAGCATCTTCTGGCTCTGCAGATGAAGAAACTGAAGAAACATCGTTAGTAACTAAGTTTTTCTTCAATGGAAATACTTGTTCAAAGAACTCTGCATCACGAGATTCAGATATAGAGTGATCTTCAGACTCATAAACCTGTATGCGACACTATTCTCAGCATAGCCAATGAACACTGTATCATAGGTCCTAGAACCTATAGTTGAGCGCTTGAACGATGGATAACCCACCTTAGCTAGACACCCCCACACTTTCATGTGATTAAAGTTTGGAGCATAACCCTTCCATATTTCATATGCAGTCTTGTCTAACTTCTTGTGAGTTACTCTGTTCTGTACATAATTAGCTGATAGAACCGCTTCACCCCACAAATTGTCTGGCAACCCGAAACTCGGGAGCATTGCATTCATCATTTCCTTCAAGGTCCTATTTTTCCTTTCTGCCACACCATTTTGCTGCGGAGTATACGGGGCAGATACTTCATGAATGATTCCCTCACTTTCACATAAATCCTTGAGGAAATCGGAGCCATACTCTCCACCCCTATCTGAGCGAACGCTCTTTATTTTCCGCTCCAACTGATTTTCTACTTCTTCCTTATACACAAGAAACTTGGACTCAGCTTCATCCTTTGTCCTCAAAAGATACACCTTACTATATCTCGAACAATCATCAACGAAGGTGATGTAGTAGCGTTTCCCGCCTCTACTTTCCAAGTTCTTAAAGTCTGCTAAATCTGAATGAATTAGCTCAAGTGGTGTGGTCTCTCTTTTCGTAACAGATTTGTAGGGTTTCTTCATGAATTTAGACTCCGCACACACTTCACATTTTTCAAATCCATCTAATGACATGTTTGGGAGCAAATTTAAACTTTTCATTTGTTTCAATTTTGTTGCACCAACATGACCCAATCTACTATGCCATAATTCAAAGGACTCAACAATATAAGCAGAAGCATAAATCTTATTCATTGAAGAAACAGTTACAATCTCAAGAACAAATAGGCCCCCACTAAGGTAACCCTTTCCAACATACTCCCCATTACGGGTTAACACACGTTTATTAGCATCAAAGACTAACTTAACTCCTACTTGTTTAACAAAGCACCAGAAATTAAATTTTTACGAAGAGAAGGAACTTACAGCACATTGTGAAGAGCCAAGGTCTTCCCTGAAGTCAGCTTCAAAACCACTTTGCCCTTTCCAAGTACCTCCTGCTTGAATTTCCCATGTAGACCTGTTCACCTTCCTTTGCCTCTTCCATACCGACAAACAGGTCCTTGTTAGCACAGAAGTGTTTAGATGCACCAGTGTCCACGATCCATTCACTGTTGTTCTCAACCAGGTTGACTTCAGAGACAACTACAGCGATGATATCTTCATCCTCATTCTCAACCAGATGAGCCGACCCTTGTTCCCTCCATTCGATTTCATATTTTTCTTCTTCTTGTTTTTGCATTGTGAAGCAAAGTGCCCCACTTCACCACATGACCAACACTTGACAGTGATTTTCTTCCCAATCTTACTCTTAGCTTGGAGATTTCCCTTCTTCTCAGAGTTCCCCTTCTTGGCACGATTGTCACCTGCTTTCTTGTCAGAGTCAACACCGGATTCAACAAGGTTAGCTTTGATTGCTAACACATTCTTTGGCTTAGAGGAAACATCCTTAAGCCTGTTGGCTTCCTCAATCTTCATGTGGCTCACAAGTTCTTCTAGGGTTAAATCCCTCTTTTTATGCTTGAGGTGATTTCGATAATTAGACCAAGAATCAGGTAATTTTTCAATCAAAACATTGGCTTGAAGGATTTCACACATCTTCATACCTTGAGCAAGAATTTCAACAACATAATTTTCATACACATGGACTTGGTCCATAATAGGCTTTGTATCAACCAATTTAAAATTCAACCAATTTCCAGTCACATACTTCTTTTTCCCAGCATCATCAACACCATATTTCTTCTCTAAAGACTCCCACATCTCCTTAGCAGATTTCATATTAACTACAAATCAAATATGTTGTTTTTAATGCTGTTCAAAAGATGACCTCTAATAAACTTATTATCACGATCAAATTTCTTGATTTCAGATTCATTAACAATGACAGTAGTGGTCCTTTGACTAGTGCTAGATTCTTTATTCCCAGGAACATGAGTACTAGGAATTTCAATCATGGCATTGGTTTGCTCAATAGGTTTTGGGGCATCCCTAAACAAAACATAATCAATTTCTTCTTGTTCAAAAGCAATCAACATCCTTTGTGACCATCTTTAATAATTAATTCCATCAAGAGACTCAACCTTAGACAGATCTAGGTATAACGAGTTTGAGAATTGCTAGTCATGATATCAACAGAATAAATAAAAATATTTCGCTTCTAAATTGTTGGTAAAATAACTGTTGAAATCAATAACAAACAAAAGATTAGAACTTTCCTGGATTGAAGATCCCAAACTCACAGTCGCGCCGTGGAACAAAATCCACTGCCTTAGAAGCGAAATATGCCACCACCGGTACAAGTTTCCTAGTGACGCACGCCCCCCAAGTTTAACGCAACTCTCTCCGTAATCCGTGCACCCGAACTCGAAGAGTGGAATTGCTCAAGAACTGTTCAGATCTCAAAAGGTAGGTTTTTGTGTTTTTCGGCTTGAAAAGTGAATGAATTTCTTATAAAGAAGCAAGGCTCGTATTTATATGAGTCCCGGAAAAAGGAGACACGTAAAGCAAACCGACCTAGGAAAAAGGCGGGCCCGATCGGGCAAGCAGCCGCCCGATCGGGCGCGAAATTAAGTTTTCCAGACCTGGTGTCGCGCCTGGTCAGGCGAACACCGCCCGCTCGGGCGATCTAGAAAACCCACCCCGGGCGAGCCATCCGGCGAAAGCCGCCCGATCGGGCTCGTCAAAAACTCGAGTCCGTCGCCCGGTCAGGCGAGGGCCGCCTGATCGAGCGCGAGAGATCTCCTATTTTCCTTAGCCACCTCCGCCCGGTCGGGCGAACCACCGCTCGATCGGGCGCGAGAATCCGTTTGCATTACCTATTTCTAACACATACAGCCGGTTATAAACTTATAATTACAGTAAAGGTGATGTTGGAAGTTGATTTATCTATATAATTAACCTGTATTTAGATTTTACAGTAAGGGAAATTTTTAAATAATAGATTGACATATCCTGTAATGATATCATCATGTTTTGTTTTAATAATAGTTAATAGAATAGATTACCTGTACTTAGGACCGTACCGGTTGTTTATTTCGCGATACAATAATAATTACAAAAACACAAATTTAATGGGTGATGAGTTTGTTTTATAATGAATCGCAATACATGAATTTTCTAAAATCAATATGTCTATTACTAACTTATACTCTTACTTTGTATATAATTTTTAAAACTTATATAAAATGTCAAAAAATCTAACGTTAAGGACCTGTTCACATTTATTAAATTGAGTTGAACTGAACTGAACTGAAGTGAACTAAGTGGAGCTTAATCGAACTAAACTGAACTGATTGGAGTTGAACTAAACAAAACTGAACCTGAACTGATTGGAGCTGAATTAAACTAAACTAACTGAACTGATTGGAGCTGAATTAAACTAAACTGAACTGAACTGATTGGAGTTGAACTGAATTGAACTAAACTGAAATGAATATTGTATGAGAGAGGAAAATTAGGAGCTGAACTGAACTGAGATGAACTAAACTGAACTGAACTGAACTTATTGGAGCTGAACTGAACTGAACTGAATTGAACTTATTGGAGCTGAACTAAACTGAACTGAAATTAAGTAAATGTGAACATGCCTTAAATTTCAATACTCAAGGCATTCAAAAACTTATTGTACTTCAAATCCAATGTCCAATAGCTTAATTATATATTTATATTAGCCTTACTGTGAGTCTGGACTCACAAAATACTTTCTCAAAAACACAAATACTCTTACTACCTTGGTCTCTCTTAAGGGACGTTTGGTTCACGATATATAGGTATGAGGTATGAATTTAGAATGACTAAAATTCATATCATATGTTTGGTTGTCAAAACTATGAATTCAATTGTGGGGAGGTGGGTTTAGCTCATTCCATTCCCTTGAGAATCAAATTAAAGGAGGGAATAGTGAGAGATTACATTCCTGAATTGAACTAAAAACGTGGTATATATTAAGTATCAAGCTCCAACCCGATACCACCTTAACCTCATTCTTGATTCCAAACCCATACTACTCTGCGAACCAAACGCCTTTCCACGCACCGCCCTCCTTTTTGAAGACGATACTCCCGTGTTTTACCGCCACAACATTATTAATGAAATTTGTAGTTTTCTTTGAAGGCATAATTGATTACTCAAAATCGAAAAAATTCTTGATAATTAATTTGTGGTTATGTAGTATAATTGAGTTGTAGTTAGGGGTAGTTTAAATTATTTTTCATCAAGATAGTGACATAACAATGATTTTATTACTTCATCACTAAACAACAACGATTAATATTATTTCTAAAACAATATCGTACATAGCCTAACATTAAATATTCATACATCTAGCTACCATTATAATGCATGGTGTCTTGCTTTATTTCTATTTTCTATCAATTAATGCTTCAATAAAACTCCATTCACATATATAGCATTAAAAATTAATTGACTCACTAGCTTACTACTAGCATTGACTCATTTATAAAATCCTTTTGAAAAGCCAAAATTCCACTAAGATATGATGAATTTCCAATCAATCATAGTCAAGAACTAGGGCCATCTATGTCGTACACGTGTTCGGACAATTAAATAGAGTGTTGTGTGTGTTTTCTAATCATAATCCTTTGTTGTCATGTCAAACTCATAACAATAACAAGTTGAAAAATAACCCAATTAATCAATAATAATAATAATATAAATATATAAAAATAGCCCCTTTTGAATTTAATGTCGTTTAACCTTATTATAATATGCTCAATTTTGCCGCCTAATTATCAAATTTGGACAAAAGGATGAATTGAGTAGCTCCAAGACATGTTACTCTCTCTTACGTTGCATGCATTATAAGTTTGTGAATATCAAGAGTTTGGACTCATTTTTATCATCACCTTATACAATTACCTTCTAACTAGGGAATTTCTATTAGGAAAGAAATAAAAAGTATCCTTTGGATTTTAGCTTTAAACTAGTTTTTGTACGACTTTTCGGATTTTTTTTTTTTCGACCTCTTTTAGATATGGGAGGACGACATGCATTGTATGCCGATTTTAATTATGAGGATTGTCATTTTATGAAATCGTTCATTAGCATCATCAAATGCATTTTCATTGTCATGCTTTCATCATAATTAATCTCTCAATCAATTCACCAATTATTGAAAATTTATACTTCGATCGGTGTATGTATATTATTATGTATGAAAAACTATACGTGCCGTTGTTAAAAAGCTAAAAGACAATAATTATAAGTAAGGACATGATTACAAGTTGATACAATTGCCAACATTGATAAAGAGAAAAATGATATGGTTGATCATGCCGATCAACATTTTGTCACATATCATACTTGAAAAGTGGCACGATGTCAAGTCACTGGTACAAACTATCATATTGTTTCTTCATAAAAAATAAACATAATTAATTAATTAATTATGACATTAATGTTGCTTGAACCTGTAACACCATGTATGGTTGGTAGATTATAACTTTATTACCAAGTTATCCAATTACATGTACAGAAAATAATAATGTTTATAAACTCTAAAGTGTTGATATAGTCACACATTTTAATTTAAGAACAACATATATATTGTCTTCTTTTCTTCTTTTATCTCCCTCCACAATTAAATTGCTAAGTCCTAGCCTCCATAAGTGGATTTTGGAATGGTTTTGATCATTTTTTACCAGTAAAAAGTCTTAATCTCTATAATTCACTTACACTTTGTTTGGATAGGAAGAAATGGAAGGAAAAGAAGAGAAAAGAAATGGAGGGAGACAAAATCTCTTGTTTGGGTAAAAGATTGGGAAAAGGAAGGGGAAGGGGAAGGAGAGGGAGGGATCAATTTTCCCTCTCTCTTTAATAAACATAATCTCTCTAAAATTGGAGAGATTTGGAGGAAAAATGGAACTCATCTCCCCCTCCCTTTCTTTTCCCTTCCCTTCCTTCATTTTCCCTCCCCTTCTTTTCCTTCCTTCTTTGCTATCCAAACAAAGCGTTAGTGTTTTTTTTTTTTCTTCTTCTTGTATCTTCACTTTTATGATAAATAAATGTTAAAAACCAATTGATCATACATTACTCTTTAACTCCGTAAAAATAATTCACGCACGCATAAATAGCATAAAGCCACAACGTATCGTCCAAGTATAAGAAATTGGGTTAGTAAGAGCATGCCCAACCGTCCAACATGTAGGATAAATGTATAAAATTTCCATACATCTTTTATTTCAGCAAAGCCACTCACTCACTGAGTCACTCACTTATTATATAATTTCAAACCCTACCCTGTACACTAGGCCTTATTAACCTTCTTATTATGAATTATTGATTATTGAAAGAAAAGAATAAAAAAAGAAAAAAAAAAAAGAAAATCAATGGTTGTACTTCATTTTGATTTTTATGAGTTGTGATTGTTCAAATATTTCCACTTGTTGCTGCATATTTCAACTTTAAGATGAGACTAGGTTGAAACTTGAAAGTGATTGTTTGGTCGTCTTGTAATCTCGTAACATGATAGTTCGGAAATCATTAAATTGTATTTTTTCTTAAAATTTAAATTTTTTGGTACTTATTATATGAGGTACTCCGAAAGTTTATTGCGTTGTCATTATATAGTATATCATAAAATAACTTAAATAAGACCAAGTTTATATGTCACCCTTATTTTATACTTTGTACTCAATAAGACCATGTTTACTTCACATAATTTTTTTTTTTAAAGAAGTCCCAATGGACACTAATTTTCATTGATTAAAGCATACGACATCTACAATTAATGATTAATGATAAAGAAAATAGATTTAACAAGATTAAACAAGAATTAACTGGAGAAGGACTAAGAATCCAAATACAAAGATGTAACAATTCGACATATTCTCGATTCGTTGTCTCATACAACTTTTTGAGTGAATCCGTCGTCGCTACGTAATTTTTTGAGGAAGGAAATTCTTGTGACAATTTTGTATCCTGAATTAGAGTAACCAATATCAATAGTAGCCACACATCATCTAATATAATGCTATTCCAAGCGCAGAGAATACCTTGTCTTTCGAAAGAGTTCGAAAAACCATGTCTTTTGAAGGAGATTGAAAAAACTTTATCTTTCGAATGAGAAAAACCCTTTTTTTCGAGGGATACAAGTTCCTCTCGAACGGAGGAACCATTGTTATAAACTAAAAACAAACTAAAGGAAAAAAATCTTAGATTGGGCTTTCCACCGACAAGATTCGATGGAAGCCCTTCAAAAATTAACAATGGAGCCTAGGGTTTAGGAGAAATGTTGGGTTTTTTTTTTAATAAATGAAAGATATACAGTGATAAGGTTTCACATATATAATTATTTTTAGTTAACTTAAATTAATTTACTATTTACTCGTAAAAAAATTATTATTTGTTACAACGCAAGTACTTGTTTTTCTAATCAAAACTTAAATATATTTTATCATTGTAGGGTCTATAGGTATTTCTTATTATATTTGGCTTTTGAAATTTTTGATTTTTAACCTATTGGTAAACCTTTTTTTTTTAATTATTTTTTATTATTACTAATTGTAGGGAATAATTTCAAGCCTTTAAAATCCCACTAGCTTGAACCCCACTGTGATCATACACTAAAGTACGGTCGCGTACAAAAGGGAAGAAGATAGAGCAAAAGAGTCGCCAACAAGTTTTTAAGGAACTTGTAAACCGTTCACGAGGTGAAGGTTACACCCCTTAACGATCCAAGAGATCGTCAACTCCATAAGGTCATGAACCAAATAAGGGTTCGGGGATGAAGGTACCAATCCAACCTAAAAGAGATTGAACCTGCCCTAATAATAGGCCTCTACTTTATTCTGCTCGTATTCATGTGCGCTTTCTGATTAACATACAATCAATAGGATTAACCCTAAACCTGTTTAATCTACGTTGGTTAAATATTAATGCACAAATAAATCTATTATTGGCGATCACTTGAATTATAATCACATTAACCCTAACAAGATTATTAATTATCTTATCAAGCGTGATTGCAAGTACCAAATTCCCTTTAAACATGCAATAAAAGGTGTGATCAAGCAATAAATAATAAGCATCAAGAAACATAATAATAACAAATATCATGATAATAATCATCATAGATAAAATCAAAACAATAATAATCATAAATAAAATAATCATTATCAAAATAATAATAATAATAATATTCATAATCATCATAAATTATAACAATTATAATCATAATCATATTCATGTTAATATTAAATCATAATAAAAATAGCAAGATCCTAGGCATGATACTAACAAGATTAATAACAAACCCTAGCATGTCACTAAGCGATAAAAATCAAATCTTTAACCCTAACATGATACTAACATGAATAAATATTAGGAAGAGAATAAAAGGCATCATAGCAATCATATTTAATATTAAAGTTACCCTAGACATGATACTAGGAATATCATAATAACAATATAAACATGATGTCTACATCATAAATCAATTAATCAATTAAAGTACTTACTTGGATGCCTCGTACCACTTTCTAATAACAAAATACACACGTTAGTAACTTCAAGGAAAGTAATAAACAAAACAATTAAATTAAATAATTGAAAGAGAGATTTGGGACCAAACCCTCAGAAATTAAAACCTTTCACGTCTAGGGCGAAGGCAACTTCGAATATGGCTAGGTGTATCAAGACCTTGCGAATGCGGAATTTTGTATGAAAAAGCAAAGTTTAGAAAAGAAAAGAAAAGAATGGAATGCTAAAGAATGAAATTTTGATGAATGAAGAGAATCGATGAATGCTAATTGTTGATGAGAACTCGTGAATGAAGAAAGTTGATTAAAACGGAATTTATTAAAACTTAAGAATAAAGAGAATTGGTGAATCTTGGTGATTGAAAACGGAATTTTTGATACGATATTTATAGAGAAAATCATCCAAAAAAGATAATTTATCAAAACAGAGTCTGAAGACCACATAAACACCTTGGCGCCAGCCCTGGCTAATTGGCGCCAGAACCAGTGGCTAGCGCCAGGCGCCAATGCTGGCGTCTGGCGCCAATCCCGATTCCAGGCGCCAAGGCCTGGGGTTTGACGCCAAATCGACTTTTAACACGTTTTTCAAAATCTGATAAATTTCCGTACTGGAAGATAAAATAATATAATTCCCATCGAAAATGCTATTTGATCTAATTAAAACTCTAAAGAGTCCTAATTGAATAAGGAATGAAAAGAACCTTCTAGAATGTTCTAGAAGACTAAAACCATTCCTAATTGAATTAGGAATGATAAATTATATTAGGCCCTCCTCTAGATCATTAGGCCGTACTTAAAACTCAAATCGGGCCCAGTTTAGTAAATTGGCCATAAATTCCTCAATATTCATCGGAATTGGGGTTATAATATATCGTTGGAAAGGTCTTTGCAAACCCCATCCAACTATACCATTATTGGACCCATATCATGGACCAACCAAACTGTATTGGCTGTTTTCTCAAAATAAAGTTTTCAAAACAGAGAGAAAAGAAAAGAAATAAAACTTTCTGCAACACTAGACCTTTCCACACTTTCGTTTCATTCGATTATGATTTGACGTGAAAGGCACTCATCACCGGGTTTGGTTTTAGGGAGACACAAATGGGTGTCTACAAAAGCCCCCACTTTGACTGAGTTGTAGAAACGCAAGTTTCGAAAACAAAAGTCAAAGTATCGATAGGGACGGAGAATGATTCAGAATGTTCTGCGATCCTAAATCAATCTTATAACGCCGATACCTGCAAAAATAGCGTTAGTTAAACAGATAAAAGAGTTAAGAAACGCGTATCTTTCACCGTCGAGCACACGTCACTGAAAGTAATCAATTTGCTGCTGCTGCCGTTGTTTTGATGACCTTCCACAAGCTAGAGAATTCCATCCCGCTTGAAAACCGCTACACCTGTAACTGCTTCCAAATTAGAAGATTGCTTCGCCTGAAACGATCCTCCTCCGCAATGATAATATTCCAAGTCCAAGGGAATACCATCGAAGATTATTTCTCTTGAAACAAACTCCATCCACATTGATAATATTCCGCGTCCAAGGGAATACTATCGAAGATTGCTTCTCTTGAAACAATCCTCAGTTGTTTGTGACAACTCTCCACAATCTAGGGAACGCCACCTTGTTGTTTCGATGTTCACTCGTCTCTGAACAAAGAGCTTATTTTTAATAAGATTCTAATTTCCGCTGTGATAGTCTTCGAAAAGATCACTGCTTCTTAATGTTTGCTATGCCAGTACGTCGGCGCTTAGCTGCTTGTGAACCAGTATGTCGGTGCTTTTGATGTGATGACAATCCTCTTTTCTTTGGGAATAGTTGCCAACACAACTCTTGTATGATGTATGACAATCCGATTTAGGGAAAATTTGCCATTTACTGAAATGAATGACAATCCACGTTGAGGAACTTTTACCGATATTTATGATGAGTAGAGACCTACAACAATCCTTTGGGAAATTTTGCCATAGGGAACTGGGTGCATGACAATCCAATCTCGAAAAACTTGCCAACGAGACGATGAATGTATGACAATCCGAACTTGGAAAACTTGCCAATAAAAGAAGGAGCACGACAATCCACGCTTGGAAACTTTTCCAGAGATGAAAATCCAATCTTGGAAAAATTGTCGTTGAAGAAGATGCACGACAATCCATTTTTGGAAATATTGTCAGTTGGGGATGACAATCCAATTTTTGGAAAACTTTGTCGTTTAATAAGAATGGGCGAAAATCCATATTTGGAAATATTGTCGTTTAAGTGCTTGCTTTTGAACCGATGCTTTGGTGTTTGTAATGAGCCAATACTTAGGCGCTTAAGCTAAGTGAGACGATCTTTCGTCAGGTCGATCACTTAGACTGTAATCAAACTGACTACTTAATCATGTCAAATCGCTTGTAGGGGCTAACTGGCGTACCAAGGAACCCAAAATTGCTGTATGAAGTCGAAATAACCTTTCTGGGAGGCTTCGAGCTCTGTCGTTGCTGAGATGTCTCTGGCGCCAAGAATTGGAGTAGGGTCTTCCTTATTCTGCTGCACCTGTATTTATTTTTTGCTATAGAACTTTGCCAATTTTTTTAATTATCTTAGGGTTGACCTAAGGCTTAATGTTGCTTGACTCAATAACTTGACACGACTCAAGGTATAAACTTGACTCGATGTGATTGACTGACTCGAGGTTGACTCGACTCGAAGTGTAATGACACATGTGTTAGACTCAAATCAAAGTGATATGGCACGACATGACTCAATGTGTACATGACTCGTGTGTGCATTGTAATGTGATTGTGCGACTCAAAAATGCAAAAAGCAAAAATTTCCGTCACTTTTATGGAGGGTACCGACTTTCTCCCGAAAAAGAAAGACGCGAAGAAAGAAAATCAAAAGTTTGAAGATGCATGTTGAATGAGCTTAGTCAAATTTCATTCGATACTATCTCTCAAGGTGCAAGGATTAATCCATCCTAGGCTATCTCAATGGTTGACTCCATGATGAAAGTATTTGGGTAACTTAGGCACGGAGGCTAAGCACTTCATACTTCGTGATGCAATGACAATTATGAGTGATTTTGACGAAGCATGCTTCAGCGTTAAGATTTCATGACAAAGGGTTCCTAAGGGAAATATATTTGGTCATGTATGCGTGATGTGTGTGATAGTGACACTAAAGCTAGGCCGCAAGAGCTAAGTGTGTGGAAAAATATATTAAAAAGAGTCAAATGGTGGTGACTCTTAGGCTAGGTAAGCTAATGATGTAGGGATCAAGCCCCCAAGTCTAGCTCTAAGTGAATAGGGATTAGCACAGGGGATCCCTTGATATGATCATGGTGTAAGTGTGTGAATGTGAATATGAATGCATGTTTATTACGGCCGCACCTTGATGTGAGGTTGCCTACGTATCCGTTAGGAATCAGGCCGAACGTAGCTCTAGCCAAACCTTGCACAAGTGTGTATACCTCAAAAAGGTCTTTTTAAGGGTTGTAACGTGGTTAGGCTAAAGGTTGGAAGAAGAAGGGGATAAAGGCTCAAGACCCTAGATAAGCCCCCAAGGTGTGCAACCTCATTTTTGAATCTTTGTATTTTCATGCTTGAGGTTCTACTGTTTTTTAGCTCTCTTTTGTTTTAGCATTTATTTCATTTTTACAAGTGTGAGCAATCTCGATCATGCGGTCTATCATTCACTTGGCATTCATGTTTCTCAGGCACGGTACCGAGCACTCGATAAGAGACGCAATTTGAGACGTGTTCTTATCGAAGATATTTTCATATCAAAGACATTGGAACACTTGCCCTTTTGTACACTTTTATTTATTTTTTGCTTATGCTTATTATTGCTATTTATTTATTTTGAATTTGCTCAAGATTTCTTTAGAATTGCATAAGTTGCACGCCATCCCATCCCAAGGTTAGGTAGATGTGGGTTGAAAAAAGAAGGGTCTATCGTTAGACGAGGCTCAAAGTGGTTTATGAAGAAAGGATTTGTAAATTAGAAAGGTGAAAAGAGATATGATGTGGCTACAAGGATGCCTCAAATCATTGGTATACCTTGTGCTTAATTCGACATTTTTTTTATTTTTATTTTTATTTGAATGCAATGTAATGAAATGATCATATGCAAGGAAATAAACACTCATTTTTATTAAAAGAAAATAAATAAAGAATCTACAAAAATTAATCTAAGGGAAAAGAAAGGTGCCTATGCTAGACTTATTGGGGAACGGAAAAAATGAAAAAGAAATAGAAAAAAGAGGCCATGAAATCTTGTCTTTGCAGCTCGCCTCTTGTCTTGTGTCATTCGCTTCATCATTACCCAGTCTTCTCGCTAGTTAGAGGCAATGGGACCTTGTTTGCTTCTATGAGGTCTTGAATGAGATTTTGAAACTTGTAGCATTCATCAGTGGTATGACCGTTTCCTCGATGGTACTTGCAATAGGAATTTGGATTCTATCTCAAAGATCGATTTTCTGGTGTTGGATCCTCGGTAGGGCCAATAGGTTTGACTAATCCTCGATCATAGAGACGATCGAAAGCAGCATCGTAGGTCATTCCAATGGGTGTGAACTCTCGCCTGGGTTTCCTTTTAGATCCTTGATTGTCCATGGCTAAGACATCATTATGGTCAAAGGTACTAACATTATTACTAGAGTGGGCGTTTTCGGAAGAAGAAGGATTGTCGCTCTTCTTTCCTTTCCAGCCACCGTGGTTGCTATTATTAGTAGCTTTTTTCTTTGCGAGGTCGTCTTCGATCTCAATACCTATGTCATAGACGGCCTTGAAAGTATTTAAGTTGTGTTGATATTTTTAAGTGCTTTGAATACTTTTCTTGGAGATTCTTGACAAACATCCTCACGGATTCTTTTTCAGTGGAGACCTCAATCATCTTGGCGGAAGTTTCCCTCCACTTATTAAAGAAAGAAGTAAAGCCTTCATTCTCTTTTTGTCTTAGCATCTCAAGTTGTCTATGGTCGGTTTCAACTTGGGTATTGCACTTGTACCTACCGACGAAAGCGTTCACTAACAATTCCCAGGTAGAGGTTTTCTCCTTGTCAAGGGAGAAGAACCATTGTTGGCAAACGGTTTCAAGAGATAGTGGGAACAGAGAGGGGAAAACCTTCTTATCGATACCCTTAATGCTCATTATAGTTTCAAAAGCTCTTAGATGGAAGTAAGGGTTATCTGGTTCCTTGAATTTAGGGATGTCAATGGCGTTGAACTTATGCGGAAGAAATTCCTTGTCCAGCGAGACCCCTTGCGAACTCATTCCCTGAAATTTGTAGTCACTAGATAGCTTGCTCAAGATTTCTTGCATGAGGTCCATCCGTTGTTGCTTCACAGGATCATCAACTTTGAGGGTGAGTAGTTTCAGTGTTTCAGTCATGGTAACCAATTGGTTCCTAAGCTCATTGACTTCTTCTTGAGTTGCCATTATCTTCTTAGCCTTCCTCTTTTGACGAATCGGTTTATCAAAAAGCGAGACTTGAATAAAGAAGTTGTCCTTGATTAATCGCCCTTCTCTCCTCGACCAAGTACTGTGGGAAAGGAATTTGGGGATACTTATTGTTAATTATTTGACTCAAACTTTATTCAACATGCAACGGATGGAGGAAGTGAAGAAAAATTGGAATAGAATGTGAAGAAAGATTTAAATGGAGGGATATGAAGAACTAGGAATAAAATGTACCCCTAACTTAAACGACGGAAAAGACCGACTCATGCATGAACCTAAGACATGGCCATGGTGATGTGTACTCAAAGTGTGTGCTAAGACTAGTGAGTGTAAATGGTGCGTTAAGACTCGTATCATGACCATGTGGCTAGACTATGTGACCAAGACTCGATTAATGACTTGACAAGGTGTTATTGACAGCGAAAATTAACCGAATTAATTAGTAAACTGGTTAATTAGACCCTAGGTGATGACTCGACAAATAATCCAAACTGTCGGCCAAGCGACAAGACTGGCGTCACAATATGGTGGTTGGCGCCAAGACTTTTTAGTAAATGTCTGGCGCTACACACCATACAATGGCGCTACAACTCAGATTTTGGCACCAATATTGGAGCCTCGGTCTGGGACTGTTTTCGATATTATTAGTCAACTGGGGTATGCCTAAAGTCGTACTAGGTCAATTCCGATTAAAAGAAGAAAAAACTTTATTGACTCGAATTAATTAATTAATTAGGCAAAGTTCTTTAAGTCATAATCTCAACACGAATCAACAAACGGTTAAGAGGAGCATAGGATATATATGCACAACAAATAATGCACAATTAGTCAAGTAGGCACAACATGATGCAATGAGTTCGCAACCTAACCATGGCTCTAGTTCTCTAAAGTTCGGGATATGGTTTAGTCAAATAGGGTCCATGGTTAATTGTCCAGATGCACCGCGTAGAAGCCTAACAGTGAAGGGTTAACGCGTGTGGATAGGACACCGCGAGTTTTTTAGAAAAAACTCACTTCCATGGTTAAGTGAATTCAACCTCTCAGATGTACCCTTTGTTGCCAGGAGCGTTCAATCGGGTAGATAGAGCATGAATTCCCAGAGGGTTATGTCCATATGTAGAACACATATGGGTTTCAGAAAAGTGAGAAAAAATTCAATCAGGAAGTAGGATCGAGCAAACAATACGAAAAACCGGTCGAAATTAGAACGCATATTTCTGGCTCTGTATTGGAGGAAATTGGCGCCAGCAAACAGATACTAGCGCCAACTTTTAACTGTAGCGCCTGGCGCCAATACTGGCGTCTGGCGCTACGGCTAAAAGTTTGGCGCCAAGCTCTGGCCCCTGACGCTACTTCCCACATGCCTCAGCAGCTTTCTGTGCTCAATAAAATCATCCTGTTTCGCGCGGTGTTATTTCAGTCCTAGTTGTGAATGACATTTCTCAAATTTCCTACGTGTAAAAATCCTATGTTTTTGACTCATTACGGATGGTCTTTCCAATGAGAACCTTTTTATGCATATGCCACAATGTTAATCAAAATTACGCACATGAAATACTTAGAACTTTTCGAGTCTCATCCTCTCATTCTAAATCATTGCCGAAACAAATTCATGAATTAAAATAGAAATCCTCCCCAGTGGAGTCGCCAAAAACTGTAGGGAATAATTTCAAGCCTTTAAAATCCCACTAGCTTGAACCCCACTGTGATCATACACTAAAGTACGGTGGCGTCCAAAAGGGAAGAAGATAGAGCAAAAGAGTCGCCAACAAGTTTTTAAGGAACTTGTAAACCGTTCACGAGGTGAAGGTTACACCCCTTAACGATCCAAGAGATCATCAACTCCATAAGGTCATGAACCAAATAAGGGTTCGGGGATGAAGGTACCAATCCAACCTAAAAGAGATTGAACCTGCCCTAATAATAGGCCTCTACTTTATTCTGCTCGTATTCATGTGCGCTTTCTGATTAACATACAATCAATAGGATTAACCCTAAACCTGTTTAATCTACGTTGGTTAAATATTAATGCACAAATAAATCTATTATTGGCGATCACTTGAATTATAATCACATTAACCCTAACAAGATTATTAATTATCTTATCAAGCGTGATTGCAAGTACCAAATTCCCTTTAAACATGCAATAAAAGGTGTGATCAAGCAATAAATAATAAGCATCAAGCAACATAATAATAACCAATATCATGATAATAATCATCATAGATAAAATCAAAACAATAATAATCATAAATAAAATAATCATTATCAAAATAATAATAATAATAATATTCATAATCATCATAAATTATAACAATTATAATCATAATCATATTCATGTTAATATTAAATCATAATAAAAATAGCAAGATCCTAGGCATGATACTAACAAGATTAATAACAAACCCTAGCATGTCACTAAGCGATAAAAATCAAATCTTTAACCCTAACATGATACTAACATGAATAAATATTAGGAAGAGAATAAAAGGCATCATAGCAATCATATTTAATATTAAAGTTACCCTAGACATGATACTAGGAATATCATAATAACAATATAAACATGATGTCTACATCATAAATCAATTAATCAATTAAAGTACTTACTTGGATGCCTCGTACCACTTTCTAATAACAAAATACACACGTTAGTAACTTCAAGGAAAGTAATAAACAAAACAATTAAATTAAATAATTGAAAGAGAGATTTGGGACCAAACCCTCAGAAATTAAAACCTTTCACGTCTAGGGCGAAGGCAACTTCGAATATGGCTAGGTGTATCAAGACCTTGCGAATGCGGAATTTTGTATGAAAAAACAAAGTTTAGAAAAGAAAAGAAAAGAATGGAATGCTAAAGAATGAAATTTTGATGAATGAAGAGAATCGATGAATGCTAATTGTTGATGAGAACTCGTGAATGAAGAAAGTTGATTAAAACGGAATTTATTAAAACTTAAGAATAAAGAGAATTGGTGAATCTTGGTGATTGAAAACGGAGTTTTTGATACGATATTTATAGAGAAAATCGTCCAAAAAAGATAATTTATCAAAACAGAGTCTGAAGACCACAAAAACACCTTGGCGCCAGCCCTGGCTAATTGGCGCCAGAACCAGTGGCTAGCGCCAGGCGCCAATGCTGGCGTCTGGCGCCAATCCCGATTCCAGGCGCCAAGGCCTGGGGTTTGACGCCAAATCGACTTTTAACACGTTTTTCAAAATCTGATAAATTTCTGTACTGGAAGATAAAATAATATAATTCCCATCGAAAATGCTATTTGATCTAATTAAAACTCTGAAGAGTCCTAATTGAATAAGGAATGAAAAGAACCTTCTAGAATGTTCTAGAAGACTAAAACCATTCCTAATTGAATTAGGAATGATAAATTATATTAGGCCCTCCTCTAGATCATTAGGCCGTACTTAAAACTCAAACCGGGCCCAGTTTAGTAAATTGGCCATAAATTCCTCAATATTCATCGGAATTGGGCTTATAATATATCGTTGGAAAGGTTTTTGCAAACCCCATCCAACTATACCATTATTGGACCCATATCATGGACCAACCAAACTGGATTGGCTGTTTTTCTCAAAATAAAGTTTTCAAAACAGAGAGAAAAGAAAAGAAATAAAACTTTCCGCAACACTAGACCTTTCCACACTTTCGTTTCATTCGATTATGATTTGACGTGAAAGGCACTCATCACCGGGTTTGGTTTTGGGGAGACACAAATGGGAGTCTACACTAATTGAAACTTATTAGAGAGATTTAGATGGAGGGAAAAAAATTATAAAAAGAATTGATTTCTCCAACAATAATGGGAGATGGTCTGTTCACTTCAGCTTAATTTCAGTTCAGTTCATTTCTGCTCCAATAAGTTCAGTCTAGTTCAGCTCCAATCAGTTTAGTTCATTCAACTCCTAATTTAATATTTAGTTCAGCTCCAATCAGCTCAGTTCAGTAAATGTGAACATACCCTAAGATGAAAAATTGCTCATCATTCTTCTCTCCCCTCCCTTTCCCTTCCCTCCCATCTCCTCTTTTCATTCCCTTTTCTTCAACCAAGTAAACTGTTAAGGATAATTTTTAATTTGTAGTGAGTTTGATTTTATTTTTAACAATCGGATACATGTTATAAAAGCTAATATGATTAATATATATGATTAATCTAAGTCTTTTCTAAGTTAATTATATGTAAAAAAATAACTCATTTTACATTAAGTTAAAGAAAATCTCCTCATTCAAGAATTTTATCAATTATTCCCAGAAATTTCTCAATCATCCATTAGTAGTGAATATCTCCATAACTTTCACAAATACAGTACACAAATCCTTTTTGTGCTGGTGTAATTAAAGTAATTAATTAATGTTTGAATAATGTTTAACTGTTGTAAGATTTGAAATTTGTGGTGCGTTTTAGCCTTTTAGGCTCAGGTTTCGTGCTTTGTGAGCTCATTTACTTTTATATTATATGTGTATGTAGAAGTCAAATAGGTTTAGTACACCACTGGTAAAGTTTAGGGAAGTATTGATTGGATCATGATATCTTTGATAGTTACAAACCCATTCAAATTAAAAATATGTGTGTCACAGAAATACTAACATTGCCATAGAAATATAGGTTTGAAATTTCATTGTAAAAAAAAAAAAAAAAACTACTCCATAAAAAAAAAAAAAAAAAACTACTCCATAATTTCATTGTAAAAAAAAAAAAAAAAACTACTCCATAAAAAACTAAAGGAAGGGAAGTAGTGTTTTTGTTTCATATTATGTGCAATATTTATTTATTTATGTATTTATTTTTATTTTTACTTTTTTGGGTTGGTAAGGAGAGGGCCCTATCGGCTAATACCTCTCACATAATTTGCAATAAATGTTTTCTTTCATTCCTTTTTAAGTACTTGTCATTTCTCTTTGTCTCTCCCTCCTCATTACATACATATTTATCTTTCTCTCTTTATAACACTCAGTCACTCGCAAACAAATTTTGTTTAGGAATTCAACAAACTCATTTGTTACAATTAATATGAAACAAAAAGAAAGTTAGTTTACAAACATCAAAGTGGAGCAACTGCAGTCATCTACAAATATATAAATCGAGTAAATGGATCAGTGGCGAGGAGATGTTGCACAAGACATCTTCATGGTGTAGCTCATTCCCAGTTAGTCTTAATTGCCATCTCGATCTCGAGAGACACTGTTAGTTGAGACGAACACTACAAGAGGGGAGGGGGTGGGAATTGTATGTAAGTTCCTATTGACTACTTTTGCGGAATGTAAAACAGAATATAAAAGGAACTTGCAAAGCACACAGGATTCTACAAGGAAACCTTCCAGGGCCCAACTGAAAGTAAAACCTCGACCCTCTAAGGGATTTCAAACACCAAACCAATTCACTATAACAGTGCAAACACACAAGTTACAACCTATTATACTCAAACCTAAAATCACAAGTTCTATACTGAACTTGCTACACGGTAGAACCTTATTCTACCCAACCTAAGTCCCTGACTTAGATTCACTCGTAGTCTCTGAGTACTTTCTCACTCAGCTTCAACCTAGAAGCTTACAATATTGTATGAAATTGTATGATTCACTCACCCAAATCCCAACCAATTATACAAACACTTGACCTCTAGTATATGAAAGGAAAGCTACACATGAAATCTGAAACTAATATGACAAAGTATGAACTTGGCCAACTCACACAATTAAGCACTCTTCGAATTCTTCACGCATAAACTCACACAAAATGTGAAATGTGAATTCTACTATTTATACAAGATTAACTCGTATAGAAAGTAGGGTTTTCAAAAGATAAATTTAGTTAAATTTCCGAATTTCACAAAACACATTTTTAATTAAATCTTTTTAGAAAAACTTATCAAAGATAAATTATGAAAACAATAATATCTTTTGGCAGAACTGGATTTTTTTGAAATAAAATCTTTTTAGAAAATCTTTCCATAAAAACTTATCTCTTTTAAACTTTCCTATTTTAAGCTTGCCAAGCTTTGTCACGTTTCTAATAGATTTCGTATATAATCTTGTCAATCATATTAACATCAATCTTAAAAAAATAAATTTATAATCTTAACAAAACTAAATTGCCTCGTCAAATTTTGTAACTCAAGATGCTTGGGCTTCACGCAAAGTTTCTGCTGTCTCTTGTTCTCCAGCTATCAGCTAGAACTTCGCAGGCCAAGTTCTTGGGAAACTTGTTGTCTTCCACGCAGACCAAGCTAGTCTTTTTAACTTGCTGTCTTCATGTTCCTGTTAGGGAACTCAACTAGTTCCAGAGTGGAACTCTTCTTCTACTACCTTTAACATTCCTCTTGAATTTCCTTGAGTCTTCATTAAACAAACCTGTTCTAATTTCAACACTAAGAAAATACTTATTAGATGAAGTTTGCTATTTTGTATTCGTCATCATCAAAACCATTAAGCTTCAACAGACACTAAGGTTCCTTACTCACTTGAGCTAGCTAGCTAGCTTAGCTCCTTTAGAGTGACTTTTATGATACACATTCATCTTTAGAGTATCTCCGTTTCTTATTATTTGCAATTTTAGAGGATTTCACATACTCCAAGATAAGTTTTTTGGGTTATATGACTTATATATATCTACCTATATATTGGGTTTAACTATCTCATTGACAGAGTTTGGGCTATATTTTATAATTTTGCAAGAAAAATTGATTTTTTTTTTAATTTTTATTGTGAGGATTTGTATGTGCAATATAGCAATGGAGGCTAGGTTTATTCTATATCCACAATCAGTTGCACCAAATATTGATTTTAATACTACAATAAATCGAAAGACTCCCTTGGATAAAGCTGCATCAAATAGCGGTGGGAAAGACTAGAGGGTGGTATTCATCGATGACATATTTCATTTACAATGGTCTTGGATTTGCCAATTAGAATATTATTTTATCCAATTTACTATTTTATTTATTTGTATGTGTTCTGATTCATATTATAGATGTATGACTCTTCTATATCAAGGAATTAATTTAACTTTTAAAAAAAAACTTATTACAAATAATTTGAAACATCAAATTTTGACAAATGTTACAAATAATATAAAGTGAAGGTAATATTTTATCTTCCCCAAAGTATCCAATATGACAGTCCTAAAATCCGAGAATAGTGATTAATTTTTATTTATTTATTTATTTCAAAAAGGGATCAATTCTTTTTATCCTCTCTTTTTTATGGTTTTTGTTTCTATTTTTCAAGTTCATTTTAGTTTTCTAAAGTTCTATACACTACTCATATCATTTACTCTTTTCCTTACTCATGAGTCATGACATGACATATTTTTTTCTTAAAAAAGTAGAAATGACAATTGAAAAACAGCATATTACTTACCTAACTTTGCATTGTATACTAAATATGTCAAAACTAGATAGAATCATAGATGTATTAAAATAGTAAATCAAGTGAGAGATCCAAAAGTAGTGCCAAAAAATATCTTTTTAGTAGGAAAGCATATTAATCATGTCTGTCAATAACTAACGTAAGCTTTCTCTCTCCAAATCTGTTTAAAAAGGGCGGTGCCGGCCTAACCAAGTAAAGCCACGTGACAGGGACGACTGTCTTTGGAACAAACACTTCCAATAACACTCGTATCTTTCTATTTTTTTTCTTATGTTTGTGGTTTTTATTCGATTGAGTGTACGAATTTAAGGGTTTGATACCAATTATATAGGAAAACATAGACTATTTTGTGAAATTTAGGACATCAATCGATGTAATTATCTATATAATCTTGATATTGAAGTATAAATAGTAGAGATTGATGTCACTATTTTTCATTAATAGATAGACTAGTTTTTGTCATTGCATGCACCGACTCTTGGTATAATTTATACTTTTTTTTGCTTTTGTAATAGTTTGTGATATTATATTTAGTAAAGGTGTTAAAAACTGACTGAATTCAAAACTGCCTTGAAGAAAATCATATTTAGATTTTAGTTTTTATAAACACAATAACTTAATTAGCATGACTCAATTTAAAATGGAATCGATCGAATCACTACCGTTGGTCAAAGTAGGTCAGATGAAAAATGCAAAAGTCAAAATGAAACTCTTACCAAAACAACAGGAGTTTGTAACTAAAGCATTGATTCCATTAGGCAACATATATGTTTATCATGTAGTCATAAATTTATATCTCGGATCCATATTAAATACTTGCAATAATTTGAAAATAAAAAATTACTATATACTTCCTCCGTTCTATTAATATTGTAACAATGGACTTTTTGCACTATTCATCACTCTTGTTTGACCATATAATATGAGTTATACGTAAAACAAAATATAGTTAAGTGAGATCTTGTTGGATTCGTCTCATAAAATACTTTCACAATATCAACTTTTTATAATTTTTACTCTTGCACAATTATACATATTTAGCATATAAAATGTGTTTTGGGATGCGTAATTTCCTCCTTGTTGCAATATTAACAGAACGGAGGAAGTATATCAAAATTACTTACAAATTCTACAAATATTTTTGTTATGCAGGATATTGATATAATCTCTTTATAGTAATCAAATTAATACATTACATGTGTATCAGTCAAACGACTGCAAGCAAACATTTAGGTCCTAATCTCATCAGATTATTTTCAGTTCAATTTAATTCAGTTTAGCTCTAATAAATTCAGTTCACTTCAGTTCAATTAAACATACTTTAGTCTATGAGAACATGCGTAGGACCAATACAAGAATTACATATGGAGTAAGAAGAAACCAAGTTAATATGTTTAGTTGACAAGGAAATATCATGAGGCTGGGTTTCATTCTATTGCAGTTTGACACTTGTGCAAACTTCTAAAACAGCGGTGGTGCAAGTCATCCAAAATGGCGGTTGTAAACAATAAATAATTAAACAGCTAGTGTTTATGCTTCCACGTAAGCAACTACACCATCGGATCACACATTTGGCATGTGCTCCCATTTACACTGTTCTTAATGCTAAATTACTAATCACTAATTAGCTGGCATGTGCCTTACTCTTCATTAAACAAACAAGAAGCTGGCACGTGCCTATTATGATATGAATAAAATGTATAAATAGTGCAAATATCACTTACATATAATTCGGGTTTGTTGTCTTTAGTTTAATTTCAGTTCAATCCATTTCAATTCCAATTAGTTCAATTTAGTTCAATTCAATTTAGTTCAGTTCCTAATTTTCTTCTCTTATAAACAATTCATTTTAGCTCAGTTCAGTTTAGTTTCAATTAGTTCAGTTAATTCAGCTCAATTAAGTAAATTAGAACAAGCCCATAATCTAAAATGAAAGCTAGATGCCTAGATTAGAACACCCCCCTTCCATAATTCTTTGCTTTAAATGCTTTAGTAAACTACCTTTTTAGTTGACTCTAAATCTATTATAAGTAGGGGAGTTTAAAAACTATTATAAGTAGGGGCTCTAAATCTTTTACAAGTAGGGGTCTTTCTATCTCATGCAAACTAATCTCAGGTGTTTGCTCTAAAAGATATTGAATCTGAATGTAAAAAGTTCCTCTGAAACAAGGTGGATATAAGAATCATTATTATTCTCCTAGAAATAAAGTCTTTTGGGCTCTAAATTTGATCTTTAGGTTTGATGTAAGCCGGGGGTCTTGGTATTAGATATGTAAGGGAATGAAATATTATTGCCTTTATGGCTATGTTAAATAATCAGGAGAAACTAAAGGTTAGGATATTTAATGATAAATAATCTGTAAGTCATTCTTTGCTTGCCTTAACTATATTTCCAAACCCTATTATTCCCCAAATAGAGAGATTTTTAAAAGGCTGAAGACATCTTTTAGTTTCTGGATTAATTGTTGGTATTAGAAATGGAAGACCTTCCATCCTCTAGTATCATCATTGGATTGGTGATGGACCATTATACTTTTCTATTGATAAGGATGTTTATCTTTTTACTGTGTTAGTATACCAACTCAACCAAAAGTTTAAACTGATGGTTGAGAAATAGAAATATGTTTTATACTCTATCATGCCCCTTCACACGAAAACTCATTGGGAAACCAAAAACTTCATGTTAAATAAGGAATTGGGCCGCACTTGCAAACCAAGAGAGATAGATAATCTATCTCACAAGTCCAAAGGAGGTTCCATTTCAAAACCATATGACAATAGGAGTAACCGTTTAGCCTTATAAAGTGTTTGATTCTCTCTTCTTAAATTAAAGTGGGACAATTATATGTGGTGATATTTGGGCGTTCTATTGTTCAACACTCCCCCTCACATGTTAGGTCCTTTTTAACTTTGTCTTATGTGATTTTTCGGACTAGAGTGCTTATTCCCTCCCCCTCACATAGACCTACTCTTGTCTCAGTAAAGTTTAGCCATTTAGGGTCTCATATCGTGAACCTTGCTCTGATATCATGTTAGTGGACCAACTCACAATGCTTATTGGAATGGTGTTATAAGTTTCATTAGAAATATAATAGTTGGAGGCGGAACTGATGCATTCTCGTTGAAAATCATGCTGGACTGTGGATACAATGTAATTAATAATCATATCTTTGTCTTAACCTTGCTCACTTCCGGTTAGTCATTGGCACAATGGGATGTTCTTAAGTGCTAGGGTATCTACTTTTTTTTTTTGGTTCCACGCTACATTTTCTTAACATGTTTACGGAAGAATTTGTATATTGTGAACAAGGGTTTAAGTAATATGTTCTCCTTTATGTGTTATTAAAAGAATTTTTTTTTTTTTTTATTTTAAAAAAAAGGGTTAGCCAAAAATCCAAATCCCACTATGTTGTCATTATTTTTTTTTTTTTTCATCAAACTTGCAAAAATCATACACTTCGTATAAATATAAAAAAGGCAAATGATAATTTTTTTATTAGAAGATAAAAGGATATTAGTGGTTCCTACTTTAAAATTTCTTTATTAAAGAAGACATGAAAGTGATGATGGGGGTATATTCTATGACCACGTGTAGGGTAAAGAATGAATAGGATGATTACACGTTAACATTATTGAAAGATATGAGTGGACCCCACAAAAATCAATTGCACCAAATTTATGCTTCCACGTGGACTTTATGATCACGCACATAGCATGTGCTCACTATCTTCTAATTTTTTTTTCTTAATTTTTGTAAATGTTACTCGTATTTATCACTATTGCTATTACTACCCTGAGTAGTTTTTTTTTGGCAGCTCTCACGACTCACGTGCTACAAACTCGTCGACTGTTTTTTTTTTTTTTTTTTTTTTTTTTTTTTCGTTCTTTCTTTTGTTGCACATTAAATTTAATTTGACAAAAAAGAGTTAGAGACTACAGTTGGAAACCCAGTAGTTTATCTATTGGATGACCCACAATATTTAACATGTTAAAAGATCATAACCGATCAAATACTAAGGTTTGAAATAAATTTATTTTTCTAGCTCATCTTGTGTGTGGCTGACCGTAACAACTTATTAAAAAAACAAAGTAAACCCTATAACACTAATCAAGTAATCCTTGTAATACTTACTGAGTAACCCTTATAACACTAATCGAGTAACCCTATAATACTAGAAAAATAACCCTTTTAACACCGACCAAGTAACCCCTAATTACACTAACGAAGTAACCTCTATACAAAAAAAAATAATAAAAAAAATAAATAAAAAAATAATGTTTTTGTGGCCAGCCATATATAACAATTTGTGTTTTCCCTCATGTTTGTAAGAGTTATAGTTTGACTATACATTGAAACATATTTTTGACCATTAATTTTCCTATTTGTATCATGAATCTTAAGTTTTGACCATTAATTTTGTTATTTGTATTATTAAAGTTTAAGTTTTGGGCTTTTGCTATAAGATTTGTTTGTTTGCTGCGCGTTAGGAGAAAGTCTAAACTTAACACGAAGTAACTAGATCCGTCTATGCAAACAATCGACAAACAACAAACTCTATAGTAATGATAATAGGTCCCCTTTAAAAAAAACATAATAATTAATGATAATAGGTTACATACTTACATTACATACGTATGTCATGTACATTATCCAAGGATAAAAATTCCCTCAAGTAGTTGTTATCGTACATACACCATAGTTTTCTAAGCAGTTGATCCACCTAACTTCATTAACATTAAATGATCAGATTAATCTCTTAATTAGTTAGTACGGAGTATAATTATGCTCCGATTATGAAGATAGCTGTCAACATAAGAGTGTTTAAAACAAAAAAGAAAGGTCTATTTTAGAACCCTTATCCACCAGGCTGTTTTAAAATGTCCTTTATTTATAATTCAAGCTGGTAAGAAAATAACATGCTATTAATATGAATGATAAAATAAAGTAAAGTCACAAACAGTTTATAAAAGTCAACATTATCGAAAAGTTTTTACACTTTTCCTTTCTGTAAAGGCTTCTTGAAAATGACTTCTTATTTGGTAGATTGTATGAGTCATCATGCTTTACAAAAACATGGTGGTTTATGCTACTAAAATGTCTAATAAAAGGTTGTTTTAGCAAAAATATTTATTTTTATTCTTCAATACTCCGTATTTTCCTTTGTAATTCCAAAATACACGCAATATACTTAACTTTTGCATATACAAAAACTCTTTCTTTTTCACCTTATATGACATAGCTTTTTCCATTTGATCACCTTATTTCATAAATTTAGATGTTGGCATTAATTATGCGGATAATATTTTTTTAAAAAATATTTGTAAGAATATAAATGTTACACACTATGTTAAAAATAAAAGTCAATTTAGCATCAATGAGGGCTAAGGCAATAAGGCATAATTATCCAAACACTATTCGTAATAATTATCTAAAATTTTTTAAAAGACAGAAAAATTGATTTGATCGATTACAATATATTCATAACATCAAATAATACTTGTATTTAGTTTTTTAAATAATGCAATCGAATGCTACATGTACATTTTTTTTAATGCAAGCCAGGGGCAGAAAATCAGATTAAATAAAAGTTCTAAAGTACAAAAGAGTTAGGAAGGTTTATCCTCTAGAATTACATACGGAATAAAGTCAGGTACATTATACGGAGTACAATAATACAAGTAATACATCCTGAGTCGGAGATTTCCTACAATGCTTAGCTAGTAAGTCAGCTGCCCTGTTAGCGTTCCTTCCTTTAAATTAAAATAAAGCCTTGCCTCATGCAATCTATCTAGCCGGTCCCTGCAACATTTCAGAATTGTCAAATTAGCATCTTAAACAGCCATGGCACCATGGATAAGATCCACCACTTGCTTCAAATCTGAGCACATTCAATCTTTGATCAGCCCCTGTCTAAGTGCTAGTTGCAACCCTGTAGAAATAGCAAGCAATTCTCCCATACTGGCAGATTTTACTCTACACTTTTGCTGAAACCCTGTAGAATGCTACATGTACTTAGAAACAGATGATGTTTAATTAATTTTTGGAGTTGCAGGCTTTTCAAACATGCATTTGATAATAACTTTACAATAAACAAGGGATCTAGCTAGCTAGCCACTACTTTTGTTTGCTTGATTTTAAATTTCTTTTGCAAAATTGGCTTGGGTGCGCTTAATAACACAAACTTTAAGTGGAGCAATAAACAACATAAATTTTAGGGGTTGGGTGAGGTAAATGACATAAACTATTTCCGGTGCCGGTGATTTCACTAGATTCCGGCCTCTGTTTTTAAAAAATAAAAAAATAAACCCAGCCCTCTCACGTGACTACTATAATCTTTGTAATTGAGATTTGTCGAAGCAATTTTTTTCATTGTTATTATATAATATGTTACATTATGTAACTTATACAATTTATTATGCATAATTTCAATTTACAATCAGTAATAATTATTCACACCAAACCTAAAATTTACCCATAGTTCAATAAAAATTAATCATACAAAATCCCAATATGTCCCTCTTTTAGGGCTTGTTTGGCATTATTTTTAGTTTTTTGTGTTTTTGAAAACAAAAAACCAAAAAAGAAAACAAGAAAAATGTGTTTCCACTTTTCTGTTGCCAGTTTTCAATATTATCATGATTTTAATGGGTTTGTCTAATTTTTGTTTTATTATATGACATATATCATAAGAGTTTGAAAACAAAAAAACAGAAAACCACAACGATGCCGAACGAACCCTTATTTTTTTTATTTTTTATTTTGTTATTGTGTTTGTATCCTATAAATTAATATTCTAAATCAAACTTACTTACTGTTTGTATCCTATAATTAATATTCTAAATCAAACTTACTTACTAATTAAGTACAGAAAACAATGGTTAAGAGTTTTGTCTTCAACCTTGGAATTAGTCTTCAATGATTAAATTCTTCCTCATCACCAATTTCATACGAAGTTTATAGTTGTATAACATTATAGTAGAACCCAAAAAAAAAAAAAAAAAAAAAAGACGGATCTAGTTTATTGTAGTATAGACATAGTAGACACGTGAGAAGGGGGAGGGGGTTAAATTTATAATTTTTTATTATTAAAAAAAGTGGCTGAATCCAGGCGGGGTGAAGCTAGGAATTAAAATATGGAGAGGCCGAGACTTATTAAGTAAATAGTACTCTATTTCATACGATTTTCTTATTACACAAAATATTCTTTTGCGGTATTTGCAATATTATAAATTAGAATTGACTTTATTTTATTAAGCAACACAATATTATTCCATCAAAATATTCAATTTTATCATAACACACTACGTGAAAAAATGAAATTGGCACCGGTTCAAAACCGGCCTAAGGCACCGATTTGAACCGGTGCCAATGTGGGGGGTGCCAATAAGTGGTTTTAAAAGACACCGGTTCAAACCGGTGCCAAAACTCAGAATTGGCACCGGTTAACCGGTGCCAAAAATGGCCAAAAAAAATTATTTGCTTGTTTTTTGCACCGGTTAATCGATGCCAAAAGTGTCCAAAAAATATAATTTTTTTTTGTCTTTTTTACTTAAATATTACCAGAAAATAATATTAAAAACAAAATACATACAATAATCACGTTCATCAAATAAATTAATAATGATATATATATATATATATATATATATATATATATATATATATATATATATATATATATATATTCATCAAATTACAGAAAAAAAAATTGATATTACATTACATTACAACATTATATTACAATATCAGAAAAAAATATTACATTACAACATCGAATTAAAACACCAAAATTTACATCATCTTGATATTTGAATCCTTTTTCTGTGTGGAGCGTAAAACCTGCATCAAATTTGGACACCAAAATTAATAAAAATCCTAAATAAACTACAATCTGAAATTTTTAAACATTATAGGACAAAAAAAAAAACAATTGCAACCAAATTAAACCAAAAAACAATAGTAAAAAATCTGGTAATATGGAACCCAAAAAAATAGTGTTCGGCTATTCAAAAAAACAAAAAAAAATCTCAAAAAAAAAATGTAATCTCAATTCCACAATTCCCTCCATCAAACTCCTTGAATGCACTCGAGCTAACCCAGAAACACACCCTCAAACCTTCGAATTCCACCAAAAATCTCAAAAAAAAAGGTGAGAAAGAAAGAGAATTTACCTCGAGTTACACCAAAAACCCTTGAAATTAGCTCCAGATCTAGAGTTTTTATGGTCGAATTTGACCTGAAAACCTTTAATTTCATCACGAGGGGGAGAGAAAGTGCGAAAAAAATTGAGGAAATTGCTGCTGGTGGTGATGATCTTACGGTGATGGTAAAATTGGCTGGAAAAAATGAGGAAATCGAATGAGAACATCGAACTTTGTGGTGGCGGCATTGCGGTGTTGTTGTTGTTGTTGTTGCGGTGGTGTTGTTGTTGTTGTAGAGAAAGAAAAGTGATTGGGAAGGAGAGCTAGAGGAGAGAGAAGGGAGAGCAGAAAATCGAGAATGGAGAGGAGAGAGTGAAGGAGGCGGACTGAGAGGAGAGAGAAGGAGCAAGGTTTTAGGGTTTTAATTAAAGGGAGAGAGTAAGGGCGTTTTTTTTTTAATAATTAAAAGGTCCGGTTCACAGAGGCACCGGTTCAAACCGGTGGCCTTTGTGTTTTTGGCACCGGTTTGAAGTGAACCGATGCCTTTTATTCTGGTTCAGCTTTCCACCAATTTTGTAGGCCATTTTTGGCACCGGTTTGGACAGAACCAGTGTCAATTAGAGGTGCCTTTTTGATATTTTCTACTAGTGACACAAAATTTTCTTTTGCGGTATTTACAATATTATAAATTAGAATTGACTTTATTTTATTAAGCAACACAATATTATTTTATCAAAATATTCAATATTATAACCATTCAACCAATAAGGACTCGCCTCATTGATTAAAGTTAAGAGAAGGTTTGTTTACGATATGTTTGATATTGCTTTTGTGGTTCATTTGCACAAAAATAAATAAAAGTATATGATAATAAAAAAAAATGTAATTAAGGTATGCAATTTACTGATTTATTCAATTAGAAATATTGGAAAAAAATAAATAAGTAATTTATAAAATCAAAACAATTGACAAAGTAAAAAAAAATATTGATTGAAGGGGTAAAAGAAAAATAGATTAAATAATAGAATATAGTAGTAATGAATTCTACAAGCAAGTTTCAAGGGGAAAAAATAAAAAATACTTGTAAAAGAATTAGTGAATAAAATTAAAAAATAAATAAAAGATAAAAAATAATGTGCATGTAGTAACACCCGCAAGAGTCGAACACGTGACCTGTGTATTGCTTATGCTGAGCGCTCAACCACTAAGCTACCATTGAAAATGCTAAATATATACAAAAAAATAATTGTTTTATTCTAAAACTTATAGGGGCCAACATTCACAATAAATAGATCGCCAATTGGGCCACGGGGGGCCGGGCCTTCACCAGCCCCCCCTGTGGCTCCGCCTTGAATCCGGTGGAATCTTTAGCACCAAAATTAGTTTATATCATTAACCACACCCAAACCCCAAAGTTTGTGTTGTTTGTTGCTCCATTACTTAAAGTTTGTGCTATTGAGCGCAACCAAGCAGTAGTTTGTGATGGTTTAGCCAATTTTGCCTTTTTTTTTAAATGCTAGTAACATATTACTCCGTATTTATTTATCTGCTACCTATATTTCTTATTAGGTGCAAGCACATTTTATGTGTGGCAGACCACAACGTGTGGCCGGATAACACACACCAAAACACTAACTGGGTAACTCATGAATGATATTTTAACCTTGACCGATCGAATGACCCATGACCAATTAAGTAACCCCTGGTCAACCGAGTAATCCCTGACCAACCGAGTAGCTCCTAAATAAGTAACCTCGGTCACACGGTGTGGTCAACCATGTAGGAAACTTTGTGTTGTAATGTGTTGAAATAATATCCCTTTATTTTAAGTTGCAACTGATAAGAAACAAGAGATATATTTATAATAAAAAAATTCAATAGCACATATTTTTACGGGGAAAAATTGTCTGGAATAATCCGACCTTTAGCTCATTTGCTGAAAATAATCCCACCGTTTGATTATTTTTAAATAATCCGACCTTTAATACCAATCCTCTATGAATGGTCCCAACCGCTCATTTAACTTGTTATAGCAAGTTACATGACACGTGTCAACATTTAATTGGTCAAAAAAATAAAATTATTATTATTTTTTAAGGTAAAAATAAAAAAATACTAAATTAATTACAAAACCACCCCACCAGCCTAACCACCCTATACTGCAGCCCACCAGTCCACCACCTACCAGCCCGACCACCTGCCTGCCAACCAACGCCAGAGCGCCACGCCGACCACTCTCCCCTCTCCCTAAACCACCAACCATCTTGAAAAACCCCTTCCTCATCCCGATCTCGACCTCCCTCAATCCCTCCACGACCACCATAATACCTTTTTCGGCCCTATCCCCTTCCCCTGTACCTTTCTCGGCCCCCTTCCCTTCCCCACGCCCTGGTTTTGGCCCCAATCCCCTTCCCACAACTCGTCGATTTCGTCGACCTCCTATCTATTCCAACACCTTGAATTATATGATGGATGTGGTGGTTTAGTTGCGATGGAACAAGGGTGGTTGGTACTGGTCGGCGAACGGTGTAACTGTTTGGTGGCGGTGGGTCTAGCGGCCCTAGGCCTGGTGTAGGCCGATGGTAGGGGCAGGGAGGTTGTTGGGGTTGCGATGTGGCTGGTTATGGTTTTAATTTTTTTTTTTAGTTAATTAAAGTATTTTTTTTGTGGGGTAGTTAATTAAAGTTAATTAGTAATAATCAATTTTCAAAACAAAATTAAAATCAAAACTTATTTTTTGACCAATCAAGTGATGACATTTGTAATTAAACTTATTAAAAATAAATTACCTATCCAACCGGTTACATGTCACTTGAGACCATTTATAGCAAATTGGCATCAAAGGTCGGATTATTTAAAAATAATCGATACGTGGGATTATTTTGAGCGAATGAGCCAAAAGTCGGATTATTAAGGGCAATTTTTCCTTTCTACAGTGTACATCAACTTCAATTTTTGCAATGAAAACATGTCACAGTATTAGTATCATTAATGCATCATGAATAAAATTGTTTGCAACATATTTTAATACTTCTTCAGTTCTTGATTACGTTGACTCTTTTAGTTGCAACTTTTTAAAAACAATTACTCCATGTTAATAACGTCTAAATATTAACTTCCAAAACTGTTGGATTAATTAGCTTTCTAATTCTATTAATGCTTTCAAAAATTTAGGTAACTTTGTAAGTTTATTGCTAGCCTTTCGATTTTTGAGTAACTTGTTTAAGTTTCTAGCATCTGACTCAGTAACTTTTTTCTCCAACCATTGGCTTGGTCTAACATAAAACTAGTGCTATATTCATTCACTATTGTATTGTATAAATGCCACTAGTATGCACTAGCTCTTTTTATAGTCAACCACAGGCTATGATACATTGATACATTCAATTGAATGAAATTTCTGCACGTCCAAATTGATTCTGACACACAAACTAATGTAGGTGATGAGGTACTATAATGAATATGCTCTCCGTTGCAACATTCAATAGGAGTGCGGCTATATTCGATTTTTTGAAAATTAAGATTGCTGGGGATGATTGATCAAAGATTGGCTGAGTAACAGGGCATCAACTGATTGTTGGGGATGATTGATCAAAGATTGGCTGAGTAACAGGGCATCAAATTCATGCCCTATTACATAAATTTGGCATCCGCAAAAGCAAACAAGTTTGGATCAGCTAACATCGCCTAGAAAATTAATAATGTCGTAAAAATGGTGTCTAATACAAAAACAATGAAAAAAACAAGAACAATATAATAGAATAAAATTCAGTGTGGCGTGATAAATCACTGCCTTTGTGAAAATGAATTCCGGTGCAATCAGGGTGCACAATTGTAATCGCCGGATCGTCCCCAAAGGTTATTCACCACTCTCACATTAAGACACTTTAGAGTAAGAGGTCGAGTTAAATTTTAAATTATGCCTAAGGAACAAAATGTGTTTAACTTGTGTTTAATATAATTTTTCAAGTGTATATAATCAGAAAATCGGCCTTCAATATATAATGGTGAATAGAGGAAGAAGAAAGATCAATGAATGATATTTTCAAAGGTGAAATAAAATAAGAATTATCATTGTGATTTAATCAACATTATAAACCTCTCAATGGGGGTTACAAGAATCAAATGAGAAATCAAGAAAGAGAATCCAAGGAAAACCGTTTGAAGTCTAACGGACTGACTAGCGCCCGGTCGGGCAAGCACCTAGACAAAAGCTGGGTTGCTCTTGCGCTCGGTCGGGCAGACTATCAGCTCTTTTCCAACGTCCTCTCGCACCTGGTCGGGTGAGCACCCAGCCAAAAATTGGGATGTTCTTGCGCCCGGTCGGGCGGCGGAACTCCAATTCTTTACGACTCTTCTCGCGCCCGGTGGGGTGGAGCACCGTCCGATCAGGCGCCTGTACCTGATTTCTTTGTATTTTCTTTCTTTATTCCAACAATGTCCCACTAAAGGAAGGGAAGTAAAGCCAAAAAGAGATGAGGATAAGAAACATATTTAACATAAGAGGAGTTTAATATATAAAAATTAGATATTATATAAGTAATTTGAAATCATAATGCTTAGTGAAATGAGGCAATGAGCTACAAGCACAACGGTGGATAATACCTTGAAATCCTTAGACTCTTGATCATGGAGTGGGCTAACCTTGAAACTCCACGATTTAACTCAAGACCCCCACAACACATATGTTACCCCAAAATTTACATAGACTCCGATCCGCGAAAAGATATGCTCTTTTATAGCCAAGCATATGCACCTTAGATCTAGTGGAGGCTCTAGAAAACCGACCAAGGTTTTCATAGAAGATGGCTAATCTTCACAACCAAATAGGTGAGTCCTAGAATGCGTCTACATAGCAAAAAGACTCATTAAAAGCTTAAGTGCTCTACCTCACAATAAACAACAATGGATACTACAAAATCCATTAAGAGTTTAAGCACTCAACCTCATACAAACATTACAACCATTATCACCATAAGAACTAGGACAAATGTAATGTATCACATGGCTTTGAGTCCTATTCTCCTCGATGATTCTTCGACTTGTTTTCTTGCTAATCCTTCGTCAAAGGATCCACCAAGTTCTTTTCAGACCCTACATAGCCCAATGCAATAACACCATTCTTGAGAAATTGCCTCACAACTTTGTGTCTCTGTTAGTTGAGACGAACACTACAAGGGAGGGGGGGGGGGTGAATTGTAAAGGAACTTGCAATGCACACAGAATTTTACGAGGAAACCTTCTAGGGCCCAACTAGAAGTAAAACCTCGACCCTTCTAAGGGATTTCCAAAAGCAAACCACTTCACTATTACAGGGAAAAAACAGAAATTACAACCTATTATAATCAGACCTTTACTCACAAGTTCCACACTGAACTTGCTTCATCGTAGGACTCTATCCTACCTAATCTAAGTCCCATACTTAGATTCACTTGTACTCTTTAAGTACTACCTCACAGCTTTCCACTAGAAGCTAGCACAACCGTATGCAAAGTATATTTCACACACTCACCCAATAACCCAACAAATACAAAATACTTGACTCCTAGATTATGAAAGGTAAGTCCCGCAAGAAATCCGAGACTAATATGATAAAGATTATAATCTTGGAAAACTTACACAATTAAAGCACATTGAGAATTCTTCACGCAAAAAGTTACAGAAAATTGAAAATGAGTTTTCTAATATTTATATAAGGCTAGCTCATATAGCAAGTAGGGTTTTCAAAAAGATAAACATGTTAATTTAACAAAAAATCAATTTACGATTTTAAGCAAATCTTTTTCAAAGAAAATCTTTTTGGAAAACTTATTAAAGATAAATTATCATTAGAATAATATCTTTTAATAATTTGTTTTTAAGTATCATATATTTTTATAAAATCTTTTTCTTAAAATCTTATCTTTTTTAAACTTTCCTATTAGATTAAATATACCAAGCTCTTTGTCATGCCTCTAACAGATTTCACACATTAATCACACTTATCATATTTACAGAAAATCTGAAAGATAAAATCTTAACTAGATAAATCTGCTGCGCCAATATTCTATAAACATCGGACACTTGGGCTTCACATATTCCAGGACTAAGTTCTTGCTGTCACTTGTACTCCAGTTTGAAACTGGAACTTCGCAGGCCAAGTCCCTCCAGAACTTTTTGTCTTCAATGCAGACCAAGTCAACTCCTTAACTTGCTGTCTTCAAGTTCCTGTTAGCGAACTTAGATAGGTCTTGTTAGAGAACCAAGTTCCTGGTAGGGAACTTTTCTTCTATCTTGTTTAACTTTTCTAAGGTGTCTCTTCATGTGTTCTTAGATAAGGTTACTCTTCCACCTTCGAGGTCTACTTCACCTGTTCTAGTCATACACTTAGAAAAACCTTTTATTAGTTTGAAGTTTGCTTTAAGGTTAAGTCCATCATCATCAAAACCTTTAAACTTCAACTATATCCCCCTTTTTGATGATGGCAAACTTAAGCAAACTTCTAAGAAAAGTTAAAACAATAGAACGGGCGTAGTTTCTCATTTTTAATTTATCGACAAAAAAGTAAACACACAACTAAAATAAAAACAGAAATAAAAGAAACAAAAATAAATATAAAATTAAAGACAAACTAAACTACTAAGCTACTGGCATCAATATTAGAGAAATTTATGATATTTTTTCAACTAGAACCTAGAATAACTTCACTTCGAAGTTTGCTTCCTCTTTTCCCCCTTTTGGCATATCAAAAAGTCATGTATTTTCAAGTTAGGAAGCATCTAGCTACAACCCCACAAGCAATTCATCGAGTGTGGGAAACTGAAAGCAGCGCTGCTAACTTCCTTTAAGTTAGTTCTACTCTCCTGCACAAGTTTTCATAACATACACACACATACATGTATAGGCAAAAGTTACAAATCATTCATTAAAACCAAAAGATAATCGTCCTGCTAACCAAAAATTATTACAAACCAAAGAAAATTGTTCAAAAACTAAAACAGAAATTGTTCATGACTGAAAAGCAAGACTGAAATAGGCTAGGCTAAATTTAAGCTAGGTAGGCTAGGTTTGAGATAAGCTGGGCTAAGTCTGAAGAAGATCAAGAATCTTCTTGTTGTCTTCCTTTGTTTGATGTACATTTGCCTCCAGCTTGTCTTCAAAGCTCTTGATAGCCTTCTATAACTCCAGCCTTTGCAGCTTGAGACTGTTTTCAAGTCCCTGCATTGTCTTTTCCAACTTCTGCATTTTCCCTGTAATTACCTTGAGCTGCTTTTCTGATCTCTCAGCTCTATCAGTAAGCTCAGCCACCTGTCCTACTACCACATTATCCTCATCATTATTAAGTTCCAAAGGTTTCTCCATACTTGTTTTAGGAGCAGAGCTTGATGACAACCTCCTATTCTTCCTTAAGGGTCTCTCTGGAACTTCTTTCCCTTTCCTCTTTCCACCAACTGCCTTTTTCTCTTCTACTCTTCTTACCTTCCCATTCACTAGCTCTAGGCTTATTCCCAGTAGTGTCTCGCCATTTATAACATTCTCAGGTTTTTCCTCCTATCCACTATCGATACCTTTGAGTTTCACCCTTAATGACTCAAAGACAGTTGAAAGTACATCCCCATAGCCCACTTTGTTCTTTCCATGAACACAGTGTGCTAGATGTTGGAACATCAATGAAGGAAAATTTATCCTAATTTTCTTAGAAATACAGAAAATGACAGCCATATCCATCAAGCATGCTTCACTCTTTTTCTGTGTTCTAGGCAATATTGTTTTTCTCACCAAATTAAACAACAACTTATTTAAAGGACTTAGATCATTATGACCCATAATCTTCTTCCCCCCTTTTCCTCCCAAAATTTCAACAATATCACCTCCTAGATAGTCACCTACCTTCACTGTCAATTTTCCTTTAATGTACATCTCAAACCCTTCAGTAGAAACTTTCAGAATTGTTCCCAATTTTTCAACATCAAACTCAATTCTTTTTGTTAACTACACGTACTAGAAATTTTCTCTTGTTTTACTGAAAATTTACAACAACATTCAGTCATTGCAGTAGGATATAATTTATATTTAGATGCAATATTCAACAAGTGCTCCTACCCTTGAAATTTAATTAAATCAAGAAATTCCAAAAACCTAGACTGCATGCACCAAGACAAATCGAGTCTATGACCAACTACATACCTATCGACATTTGCAGTAAGTTTCGATTGTTCATCTTCCTCTTCTTCCTCCTATTCCTTTTCATTATTCTCTACCTTTTCTTTCTAAACCCCTTGAACAAAATCCTCAACTTCCTGAATATGATCCTCAAAAGTTCTTTCCTTTGCTTTCTTTTCCTTCCATTCTTTCAATTGTTGAAGCACATTTGAAGTTGAGATTTCCTCTTTTTTGCTCTTGCTCTCTGCTTCTTTTGAATTTAAGGGTGAGGGTTTAGGGTTTTCAGCGATTTTGGTCTTGTTGGGAGAGGAGTTGTAGTTCACCATTTCTAGAGGGGAAGTTTCTTCTTGGATGGATTTTTCGGAGTGATGGGAACTCTCTGATGAACTTAGTTTAGTGATAATGGCCATGGTTTTATAGGTGATGGTGGTTTTACGAGTTGTTGGTTTTTACTGAAGAGGTTAATTTGATTTGACAGTGGAGTGAAAAGGTGGGTGAAAGATTCCTTTTATAATAACTGAAGCGGTGTGAGGGAATTAAGGGGTTTTTACTGTTCAGTCATTTTACTTGAACAAGTTCAATTGATTTTTCCAAAAACAATTAAGCAGGATGTATTTTGTCAAAAATATTTTATTTTCAAATTCATTTAATTTCCAAAATAAATTAATTTCCATAAAAACACGTATTTGGAACACGCTTTCTACACATATGCAGTGTACATTATTAATTACACACGCAATTAAGTAATTATGAACTAACCTCTAGTGATAAACAACGGCGACACTTCAGCTGTGTTTAGCACACTATAATTGTGCTAAATGCTCTTTTTCTCTATTTACATCATTTTTGATTTTTCCATATATTGGAACTTCAGAAGCAATCAATTCAGTTTGATCATCCCAAGTTTCAGCCTCAATTTCTCAAATCTTTCTCTGTTCAAGGGTTTGGTTAGAATATCAACAATTTGATTTTTAGTTTGACAAAACTCTAACTGTATATTCCCTTGCTCCACATTATCTTTTATAAAGTGTTGCCTAATTTGGATGTATTTTACCTTATCGAGTGTTGAACTGGATCCTTATAAATACATATAGCACTGGTGTTATCACAGTAAATAGGAACACATTCAAAAATAATTCCAAAATCCCTTACCTGTTGCTTTATCCATAAAATTTGTGAGCAACATGCTGCTGCTACCACATACTCATATTCAGCTGTAGATAATGGAACTGTCTTTTGCTTCTTAGAACCCCAAGAAACTAAACAAGGTCCTAAAAATATACCATACATGAAGTACTTTTTCTATTCACCAAATCACCTGCATAGTCAGCATCAATAAAGCCATTTAAATAAAATGAATCACTTCTAGGATAGAGGAGACTCAATTCATCAGTTTCTTTCAAATATCAAAGGATTCTCTTTACTGCTATCAAGTGGGATTCCTTTGGATTTGCTTGGAACCTGGCAGATAGACCTACACTGAAAGATATGTCAGGTTTACTAGCTGTTAAGTAAAGTAGATAGCAAATCATACCTCGATACATAGTTTGATCTATGCAAGTTCCAAATGGATCTTCATCCAATCTAGTTCCAATACCCATAGGAGTTCTGTTGGTTTTTGCATTGTCCAACTTGTATTTCTTGATTAGTTCCTTGATGTATTTTTGTTTTTGGATCATGATTCCTTCTTCACTTTGTTTGATTTTCAAACCGTGGAAGAAGTTTAATTCCCCCATCATACTCATTTCAAATTATCCTATCATTAGGTCAGCAAAATACTTGCACAAAGACTCATTAGTTGCACCAAACAAAATATCATCAACATAAATCTGTACAACTAAGATATCAATTCCATTTGACTTTAAAAACAAAGTTTTATTAATTTTTTCTCGTTTAAAACCATTTTTCAAAAGGAACTTAGATATTCTTTCATACCATGCTCTAGGAGCTTGCTTTAACCCATAAAGGGCTTTGTCAAGCTTATAGACATGGTTTGGGAACTCTGGATTTCAAAACCAGGAGGCTGTTCCACATAGGCTTCTTCTTCAAGAAAGCCATTTAGAAAATCACATTTAACATCCATTTGGTATAGCCTAAATCCCATATAAGCAGCAAAGGCAATAAGTAAGCGAATATCCTCTAAACCTGGATACTGGAGCAAATGTTTCTTCATAGTCAATCCCTTCATGTTGATTGAAACCTTGTACAACAAGCCGTGCCTTGTTTCTGACATTAATGCTATGTTCATCTAGCTTGTTCCTGAACACCCATTTAACCTGATAGTTTTCTTCTTCTCATGTCTAGTATCTAGATGCCAAACTTCATTTCTTTCAAACTCATTTAGTTCAACTTGCATAGCATTAATCCACTCAGCATTAGTTAAAGCTTCAACATAGTTCTTAGGTTCCATTGAGGAGAGGAATGCATAGAATGCACAGAAGTTCCTAAGATGAGATTTAGTCTGAGTTCCTTTAGTGATATCGCTCATGATTGCATCTATTGGATGTGATCTTTGATGTTTCCAGGGCTTTGGTGTAAAGTCCTTGATAGGATACAATCTCTCTTGATTGTTGCTGACTGGCTCTTCTGTAGGAACTCCATCTTGATTCTCAATAGATACTTCTTCAGGAACTTCCTCATTTTCTTCATTCTGTTCTTGATGTTGAGTTCCTGATGCATTCTTCGTTGTAAGTTCTTCATTTGCTTCAGGATTTGCTTCACCTTTATTTTCAACCTATTGCTTCTACAATGATATTGATTCTTCATTTGGATCTTGCTTGCGTATATGTCCAATTTCAAAATCATCATCACAATCCTGTACATCAATTAACTGTTCAGTTTCATCAAATATAATATGTACAGATTCCTCAACACACATTTTTCTTTTATTATATACTCTATAAGCTTTACTGTTCGAGGCATATCCTAAGAATACTGCCTCATCACTGCGTTCATCAAACTTTCCCAAATTCCTTTTACCATTGTTATGAACAAAACATTTATAACCAAAATATCGAAAGTTAGAAACATTAGGTTTTCTCCCTTTAATGAGTTCATAGGGAGTTTTGTTGGTGATGACTCTTTTATTATATACTCTATAAGCTTTATTGTTTACTGCTTCTGCCCAGAAGTTCCTAGGCAGTCAACTTGAAATCAACATAGTTCTAGCCATGTCTTCAAGACTTCTATTCTTACGTTTCACTACACCATTTTGCTGTTGAATTCTAGGGGCAGAGAAGTTGTGATCCGTTCCATGTTCAGTACAAAATTAATCAAATTTGGAGTTTTCAAATTCTGTTCCATGATCCGATCTGAGATGTATAAGTTGATTACCTGTTCTTCTCTGTTCTTTCTTTAGAAATGCAACAAACTCATTAAAAGTTTCATCTTTACTCGCAAGAAAGAATACCCAAGTATACCTTTAATAATCATCAACAATAACCATTACATATTTCTTACCACTTTTGCTTTGGATTCTAATAGGACCATAGAGATCCATATCAATAAGTTCCAAAGGTCTTTTTTGTGCTTACCATCTTTTTTGACTTAAAGGAAATTCAATTCTATTTACCTCTAACACAAGCATCACACACTTTATCATATAGGAACTTAATGCAAGGAAGTCCTACAACTAGTTCCTTGGATCTAAGCTTATCAAGCAAGGTGAAACTCGCATGACCAAATCTCTTATGCCACAGTAGAGGATCATCCTCAATAACACTAAGACATGTTAAACTGCTGTTAGGAACCTCGTTGAGATCCATAATATATGTGTTCTCTTTACGAGTTCCTTCTAGGATTATATTCCCAGTGTCATTGGATGATTTTACATTTATTAGAAGTAAAACTAACAGAGTTACCTTTGTCACAAAATTGTGAAATACTTAACAAGTTATGTTTGAGAGCCTCGACCAAAAAATCCACTATCGGGTCTAAAACTTTGGATTGTGTGTTGTTCAATGGATATACTTATAATAGCCGAGAAACCGTTAAAATATGCCTGAGAAACCGCCTCACAATGGGTCTCTATCTCAGGGTTCTGTTTGATAAAGAGACCCGTTCGTTAGAGGGGTCTGTTTTTAAAGACAAAGAGACCCGTGGTAAGTGAAAGCAGGTCTGTTATATATGTTTTGAAATAAATATTTTAGAAGAAAAACAGACCTGTTATTTGAGGTAGGGGTCTTTTTGGTGGGTATCTAACAGACATACTATGTCAGATGATTATTCTCCAACTTTTAAAAAAAATAAAAATTTTGCTTTTTATTTGGTGTGGGCGGGTTTGCATTTGAATTTTGAAAATTTTGTTTATTTGCAATATAAAAACTGGCGGATAAATTAATGAAGTAAACTGTAATTTTTAGTTTATGACCACAGAAATAACAATGGATTAAAATAAAATTGATGTGATACTAATGAATCACATTTATATAGGATTTATAGGCACATTTATGCTAAGTTTATAGTTTCTTTTTAGGTCTTTTAGTCGCTTTTTAGGTCGTAAATACATAAGTTGTTTGTTTTGTACTCTATTACGCTCCGTTTGTGTTTTTCTTAATGTTTAAGGTGATTTGATAGGCATTTGGACGCTTTCGTAGTGTTTGGAGTTGATTCGGATGATATTTGGATGGAAGTCGATTAATTGAGTTTATAAATCAAAGATCCCACATTCGTGGATGTTGATTTTGAGATTTACATGCATGAGGAATGAATATAGCATCCACAAGGGTTGTTATGCACTTTTCGGAATTGAATTTGAGTTAGAAACAAAGTTAAACGATGTTTTACAAAGTGGCAAAACAGACCTTTGGTCACTACTTTGATCATAACTTGATTTCTACTACAAAGTTAAGCGATTCAAATTGCGTTGGAAACTAGACTTGAAGATCTTTCTAATGATAGGTCGCACGCCTCAAGAAGATTCCTAGAACAGAAGTTATAGACGTTTGAATCTAAGCAATGCAGTCAGCCACCCGCGGGATGTTGTTGCGCCCTTGTCCCGCGACCACTCGACACCAGTCGTAGCTACTGCCAGCCCGCGGCCACCAGCCTGTGCCCGCAGGTTCTGGCGAGCCAAAGCAGCCCATGAGGTGCTCGTGTTGTCGACTTTGCTTGCGGTTTTTTATGCCACATCAACTTTTATCATCCAATAATAATTCAACCTATGTAATCTTTATTTTCTTAATTATTTTCTTTATTTATTTTTAGATTAGTTTTAGGATAATATAAATACTCAAGGGGTTTTATTTTTCCCTTATGCCTTTTTATTAGCAGTGTCAAAACGGTTTGACAGTTCGGGTTCGGTTCGGTTTGAAATCGGTTCGGTATTAAATCGGGTCGGTTTGAAATCGGTTTAAGTGTCTCGCGGGTCGGTTTCGGTTCGGTTTAAATAGTTATCGGTTCGATTCGGTTTCGATTTATTCTTGAGCGGTTTTAATTCGGTTCGGGTTGTAAATAGTTCGGAAAGTAAACGGTTCGGTGCAGCCGGGTTGTAGTTTGTTAACGGTTCGGTGTAAGCGGTTTTAATACCGGTTCAAACAGTTTCGGGTTGGAAACGGTTTCGAGTTAGAAACGGTTCGGTTCTTTTTCGGTTTAGTTTTATTTTGGTTCGGTTTGTTAACGGGTTTGCCTTTTATACGATTTAACGTTATTCCGATCAGTTCCATTTCACGTTTACTAAATTATGGTTCGGAACGGTTTTTTTATTTCAAAAAGTCGGTTTTTAATCGGGTCGTTTGGATTCGGGCAGTTGATAAGTTGTATTTTGGTATGGTTATAGGGTGTCTTTGAACCTTGTTTACTTAATAAAATCAGTGTTTTTGATCACTTTTGCTCTATTACTATGCAATTTTTGTGTACCCTATGCTTCACGGGTTGTTGGTGTTTTTGTTGAGTTGCTAGGCCTAAAGACGACCAAGTGAAGCCTATGGATGATGAATCAAGTTGGAAAGAAATAAGATGATGAAAAAAAGCCAAAGCAAAGTAGCCAAGTGAAGAAGAAGAAGAAACTGCAGTGGAGCGGCCTCTCCAAAAAGTGGCGCGACCTCTCCTTAGGCGCGACCTCTCCAGGTCAGTGGAGAGGCCTCTCCACCCTTTTGCTGCAGCTACCGCCAAAGTTGGTAGTTTCACGGATTTTGTGAGGAGAGGCCTCTCCAACTTTGTGTCGCGGCCTCTCCATTTGGAGAGGCCTCTCCACCTATTTGGAGAGGCCTCTCCACCTATTTGGAGAGGCCTCTCCACCTCGTTTCCAAACTTCCTGCCTCACTTGGCAGTTTTGAAAGAAGAAGTGAGAAGAGGCCTCTCCAACATTATGCCGCGGCCTCTCCACCTTTCTGGAGAGCCCTCTCCGCCCTACTACGAAGCTTTCTGCCATTTTGTCTCCAGTTTGGAGCGGCCTCTCCACTCACATGGAGCGGCCTCTCCAGGCCTTGGAGAGGCCGCGCCCGACGGGTTCCGCGAAATTTCTATTGCGGAGTTTACTATGAAATTGGGGGTTATAAATAGCTTTAAGGGGCTCATTTGTGGGGATCTTCTTCTCTCTGAACTCCATTAGACTTATTATCTTAATTATTTCATAGTTCTCCTCTCCCTTAGTTTAGTTTCTCAAAAACTCAATCATTTGTAAGAATTATTAGAAGTTTGTTCCATCAATTTCAACAATTTTCCCAACTTTGAAGTTTATTAAGTAATCTCTTTCCTCTATCTCTTGCTTTTAATTTTCAATTTTAATTGTTTTGAGTTGATAATTTCTCCCTTAATCTTGTTTATTTATTCTTGCATGTTTAATCCATCCTTGTTTCATCTCTTTCCTAGCTTATTTGAATTCATGAAAACCCTAGATTTAATTGTTAGAGTAATTTCCACCATGTTTAGTGAGTAGTCTCTTAGTTAGGGGTTGGGTGAAGACCCAACCAAGCTATGGCTAATTGACTTGGAATTATTCATGTGCTACCTTGAATTGATAGTTGTTTATGCTTGAATTGATAATTGCATGTGTATTTTGTTGGCCACAATATGCCCATGTGTTCATCCCTCTTCTCACATCGAAAGATGGGGTTTTGGAGTGAGTCTTTTCTTGTGTAATTAGATTATGCTACTTTCATGATTTTGGATGTTTGGTTTCATTGACTAGGTTGCTTTAGTATGGTAATTAGGTGAGAAATCCCAATTATTTGAGCTTCATGCTAGTTTGGAGCGATCGAGAGACAAACTCGATCTAGAAACCCACTTCCTATCCTTGAGACTTAATCCTTATCGTGTTAGTGCTTAATCTAGGGAGTACTTATGTTGTGACTTTGAAAGAAGGAAATGTTAAGTTCCTTTTCTATCTTCTATGTGTGCTCATGATTCATCCTTGTTATTGATTCCTTGGCTTTGGTTGGTGTTGAATCCCGTTTCCCCTAGCGTTCTTTTATATAGTAGCTAACCATTCAAAACCCAATTTGTGACCGAATTAGCTTACAACCGTTTCATACTCTTAGTGTTCTTCACCCATTCCCCGTGGACACGATCCTCTACTTACCCTAGACTTGTCTTAGGTTGGTTTAGGTAGAATTATTGTTTGGTTTTAGGGTGATTGTCCAACGACCGATTTCATCCTTTACCAAAATGGCGCCGTTGCCGGGGAGTGGCGTTAAGCATTGAGTTACTTATGTGATATGTGAGACTAGTTCATTTGTATAGCTTTATTTTTCTTTATTTTCTTTGACTAACCTACTAATCTCCCATCTAGTCTTCTTTGTTTATGCCCAAACGCAGCAATAGGACACTTCCTCTTGTGCCGTTGAATCTCGAGCTTGAAAAAGTGGTAAGGGCAAATCGAAGAGAAAAGAGGGCGATAGCTAGTGGTGCTACATCAAGTGAGCTACGAGTGGTAGTGGAGTCCGATCACTCTAGTTCTAGTGAGTCTAGTGGAGACACCATTCCATTAGAATCACCAAGGACAAATTCTCCAACTTCTCCACCTATCCGCCGATTCGACATGGCCCAACCGAATAAAACTTTGAGAGAGTTTGGTGTCCCTCCACCATACCAAGAAGCGAGTGGGATCGTTACTCCCACCACCGAGGCAAACAATTTTGAGATAAGGCCTGCCCTTATCACCTTGATCGAGGGCCATCAATTTTCCGGAGCCAAGCATGAGGATCCCATTGCACATCTTAAGCAATTTACACGGTATTGCAGCACTGTGAAGGCTAATGGGGTGACTCCGGAGTACATCCTTCTAAGTATGTTTAAATTTTCTCTCACGAGGAGTGCAAGTGATTGGCTTGATAGGTTGACTCCGAACTCATTGACAACTTGGAATGAGGTAACTTCGGCATTTCTTTGGAGGTTCATACCTCTTGGAAGAACGACGGAGTTGAGATCCAAAATATCAAATTTCCAACAAGAACCCGATGAGTCTCTCTATGATGCTTGGGAGAGATACAAGAGCTACCAAAAACAATGCCCACATCATGGCATGGAAGATTAGCTCTTATTACATGGGTTCTATAGGGGTCTCTTGAGGGCGGATCGCATACTATTGGATGGAGCATCGGGTGGTCCTCTCATGAACAAGCCACCATTGGAAGCACTCAAAATCATCGAAGAGGTGGTGCAAAATTACACCGATTGGAGTCATGATGAAAGGAACTCTACAAAAAAAGGAGGAAGGTATGAGGTTAGTGTTATTAATATGCTTAGCTCAAAATTAGATGCCTTGTCCTCTAAATTTGATCAAATGCAATCTTCTCCCCCTCCCATTTCCCCTCTCCAAAACTCACATGCATCTAACTCTTCAAATGATAATGTGTCTATGCAATTGGTGTCTTGTGAAGTATGTGGTGGTGAAGACCATATGTCTTCGGAGTGTCCCTTGTTGAATGAGAAATGTTCCCCTTCTATGGAACAAGTTAATAATGTGAATGTTAATCCTAGGTTTGACCCCTACTCCAACACCTATAATGAGGGATGGAAACATCACCCCAATTTTGGTTGGAGAAGTGGCCAAACCCAAGGGCAAGCTAGAGGTCAAGGTCAAGCTAGTAGTGGTGGTAACTATGTGTCTAATAATCAACGGAATTGTAGAAATGACAATAGGTACCAACAAAAAGGTCAATACTCTTCCACTCACAACCCAACCGGTTTCAATGGAGGTGTAAGACCAAATCTAGCTCCTATTCCTAAACCACCACTTCAAATTCAAGCCCCTCCTCCTCCTAAGTCTAATTTAGAAAGCATGATGGAACAATTCATCAACACCCAAACTAAAAAGACAAATGACTTAGAGAAAAGCCTAAAACAAATGCAAACCCATAATAAAATGTTGGAAAATCAAATGGCCCAAATAGCTAGTGCCCTAAAAGGCAAGTCTAGTACCTCATTGCCTAGTCAAGGTCTAGATCCTAGAGAGCAAGCCAATTCCATTGTGACTAGAAGTGGGAAAATCTTGGGGGAAGTACAAGGGAAAGGAATGCAACATGACTTAGAAGGTGAGAAGTCAAAAGAAAGAGTGATTGAAATGAGTGATTCCCATGGAGAGTTGAGAGTAGAAGAAGAAGATGAGAAAAACAAAAAGAAAGAAGTTGAAAAAGAAAAAAAAGAGAGTGAAATCCCACTACATGTGGCAAAGCTTCCTTTTCCGGGAAGGTTTGCCGGGTCTAGACTTGATGAACAATTTGCTAAGTTTTTGGAAGTCTTGAGGAAGCTTTATGTTAACATTCCATTCACCGATGCTATAAAACAAATGCCAACTTATGCTAAATTTCTTAAGGACATTTTGAGTAATAAAAGAGAAGTTGACTTTGTGGAAACGATTAATATGCCGGAAAATTGTAGTGCAATTATTCAAAATAAGTTGCCCACTAAGCTTAAAGATCCCGGTAGTTTTTCTATTCCATGTGCTATTGGTGAAATGGTAATTGACCGTGCTTTATGTGATCTTGGTGCTAGCATAAGCTTGATGCCCCTTTCTATGTGCAAAAGACTTGGCCTAGGAGAGTTAAAGCCCACCAACATTTCCCTTCAATTAGTCGATCGTTCGGTTAAGATGCCTTTGGAAAAATTAGAGGATGTCCCCCTTAGGGTGGGCAAACTTTACATTCCGGTGGATTTTATTGTGCTTGATATGGATGAGGACTTGAATGTCCCCATAATTCTAGGTAGGCCTTTCTTGGCCACGGCGGGGGCTATTATTGATGTGAAACATGGTAAATTGTCTTTGCTTGTTGGAGAAGAGAAAGTGGAATTCAAATTGAACCAAGTTATGAAATGTCCTTCCAACATGGATGATTGTATGAGTATTGATATTGTTGAGAATGTTATTAATGAATCCATACAATTGCATTTGCATAACACTAATGATTCTCTTGAGTATGAACTTGAAAGCAAAAATAGGTCTTGTAATGAAGACATGGAGATGGAGCCAATTAAGGAGATTCTTGACTCCACCCCCATGGACAAGGAAGAAGCAAACCTAGTAATTAGAAAAGAAGAAGTGAAGAAACAACTCATGAACGACAATGGTAAGGAATGCCCAAGTGTAGAGTTAAAACCTCTACCATCCAACTTGAGGTATGAGTTTCTTGGTCCATCTTCTACTTTTCCGGTTATTGTTAATGCTTCGTTGGATGAGGTTCAAACCTCGAAATTATTGAATGTATTAAGGATGCATCGCAAAGCTTTGGAATATAAAATGGATGATTTGAAAGGTATAAGCCCAACGCTTTGCATGCATCAAATTTCATTGGAGGATGATACTAAACCATCAATTGAAAGACAAAGAAAGCTTAATCCTCCAATGCTTGAAGTGGTCAAGAAGGAAGTTCTTAAACTACTTGCCGCCGGTATCATTTATCCTATTTCTAATAGTAGGTGGGTGGCACCGGTGCAAGTAGTCCCTAAAAAGGTGGGGATGACGGTTATTAAAAATGAAAAAAGTGAACTCATCCCCACTAGAACTATTACCGGTTGGAGGATGTGTATAGACTATCGTAGGCTAAACACATCCACCAAGAAAGACCACTTCCCATTGACTTTTATTGATCAAATGTTGGAAAGGCTAGCGGCTCACAAGTATTTTTGTTATCTTGATGGTTATTCCGGGTTCTTTCAAATCCCAATTCACTCGGATGACCAAGAGAAAACAACATTCACTTGTCCATATGGCACCTATGCTTACCGTAGGATGCCATTTGGCTTATGCAATGCCCCTGCTACCTTCCAAAGATGTATGATGGCAATTTTTGCGGATATGATTGAGAAAGAAATGGAAGTTTTTATGGATGACTTCTCGGTTGGGGGAAGTTCTTTTGATGATTGTTTAATTAATCTCACGCGATGTTTGAAAAAGTGTGAAGAGGTCAACCTTGTCCTCAATTGGGAGAAATGTCATTTTATGGTTCAAGAGGGCATTTTTCTTGGCAATAAGATCTCTCATGAGGGGATTGAGGTTGATAGGGCTAAGGTGGATGTAATAGAGAAGCTCCCACCCCCTACTAATGTGAAAGCGGTGAGATCTTTCTTAGGACATGCCGGTTTCTATCGGCGTTTCATCAAGGACTTCTCTAAAATAGCCAAACCTCTTACTACACTTCTTCAAAAGGAGTGTGATTTTGTATTTGATGATGCTTGTCTAGATGCATTTTGTAGGTTGAAGAATGCATTGATCTCTGCACCAATAGTGCAAACTCCGGATTGGAGCCTCCCCTTTGAATTAATGTGTGATGCAAGTGACACGGCGGTTGGTGCCGTGTTGGGGCAAAAAAAGAAAAAAGGGTGCACGTGATCCACTATGCAAGCAAAACATTGAATGATGCACAAAAGAACTACACCACGACCGAAAAGGAGCTTCTTGCGGTAATCTATGCTTTTGACAAGTTCCGTTCTTACCTTTTGGGTTCAAAGACCATTGTCTACATCAACCATTCGGTAATCAAATATCTCATGTCCAAGAAGCATTCAAAGCCTAGGTTGATGAGATGGGTGCTTGCTTTGCAAGATTTTGATATAGAAGTGAAAGACAAAAAGGGGACAGAAAATTCGGTAGCGGACCATTTGTCAAGGTTGGAAATCCGAGATGAAGATGTTGATCAACTTCCAATCAAAGATGAGCTCAAAGATGATGTTTTGTATGCTATCCAAGTAAAGTCATTGCCTTGGTATGCCGATATAGTGAACTACTTGTCTTGTGAGGCGATTCCACCAGAGTTCACCCCTCAACAAAGAAGAAAGTTGAAGCATGAGTCGAAAAGGTACATATGGGATGATCCTATTTTGTACAAGATAGGGGTGGATGATCTTTTGAGAAGATGTGTTCCCGACGATGAAATTCAAAGTGTGCTTCATATGTGCCACTCATCACAATGTGGTGGTCATATGGGAGCAAACAAAACTGCGGCAAAAGTGTTGCAATGTTTGTTATTTTGGCCTACTCTCTTCAAGGATGCATGGGTCTTTGTGAAGACTTGTGACAAATGCCAAAGAACCAGGAACATATCAAAAAGAAATGAGATGCCTCAAAATCCGATCTTGGAATTGGAGGTGTTTGATGTTTGGGGGATCGACTTCATGGGTCCCTTTCCTTCATCTTACGGTAATCTCTACATTCTAGTAGCGGTGGACTATGTGTCCAAATGGGTGGAAGCTCTTGCATCGCCAAAGAATGACTCCAAGGTGGTGGTGAAGATGTTTAAAAATATCATATTCCCAAGATTTGGCGTTCCACGGGCTGTGATAAGTGATGGAGGGTCTCATTTTGCTCATCGAACATTCAAGGCTTTATTGGCTAAGTACGGAGTTCACCATAAGGTGGGTTTGTCCTATCATCCTCAGACAAGCGGCCAAACGGAGGTTTCAATTAGAGAAATCAAGCTCATTCTTGAGAAGACCATGGCTAGAAGTAAGAAGGATTGGACGGCAAAGCTTGATGATGCCTTATGGGCATACCGTACGGCTTTTAAGACTCCCATTGGGACCACCCCTAACAAGTTGGTCTATGGGAAGTCTTTCCATTTGCCCGTAGAATTGGAGCACAAGGCTCAATGGGAAATCAAAGCCTTGAATTTTGACCTCAAAAGTGCCGGAGAGAAGAGAACTCTAGACTTGCATGAACTAGAGGAATTGAGAATGAATGCATACGATAATGTAAGCTCTTACAAGGCAAAGTCTAAGGAGTTTCATGACAAATACATCATCAAGAGGGACTTCAAGTAAGGTGATAAGGTTCTTCTCTACAACTCAAGGTTAAAGCTTTTTCCCGGAAATCTTAAATCAAGGTGGAGTGGCCCTTTTCAAGTGGTAAAGGTATTTCCCTATGGCTCAATTGAAGTTTGGAGTGAGAGCACCGGAGCGTTCAAAGTGAATGGTCAACGCCTCAAGATTTATTATGAGGGTGACAAGAAAGGTGTGGTTCACTCCATCAAGGTGAAAGAATTCAATGTCTCCGGTTAATGTGATTGGAAGGTCGTCAAGCTAGTGACGTTAAAGAAGCGCTTCCGGGAGGCAACCCGAGTTCCTCACCCTCTCCCTTTAAACTATTACTTTATTCCTATTATTTTAATTTTTACTAACTTTTCTATCTTAATATCTTTTTTTTAGGTATTTGATGAAAGGAGAAGTAAGGAAAGAAATTTTGGTTGAAGTAATTATATATAAAAAAAAAGGGGAAAGGGAAGAGAGCTTAGAAGATAGCAGCAGCAGCAAGGGAGCGGCCTCTCAAGTGATGAGGAGAGGCCTCTCCAGAATCCTCACCAACTTACTGCCTTAAGAGGCAGAATTGAAAATTTAAGAGTGGAGCGGCCTCTCCATGGTACTGTCGCGGCCGCTCCTTAAGAGAGGCCTCTCCAGTGCTTTGGAGAGCCCTCTCCGGCTCTTTCTCCCACAATCTGCCTTTGTGGCAGAATAAAAAAAATTTAGGTGGAGCGGCCTCTCCAAAAACCTGTCGCGGCCGCTCCTAACCTGTTCACGAAAAAAAAGGAGAAGAATCGTGTGATTGAGCCTCAACACTCGAGGAGTGGCCTCTTTAGGTCAAGCCGCGGCCGCGCCTCGAGAAGGCAGAACATCCTGAACTCGGCAGGCGCGACCTCTCCACTTGCTAGCCGCGGCCGCGCCTCGCTGGCTGGGCAATTTCAACCCCTCTCTCTTATATTACAAAAAAAAATCAAACCAGTTAAACCGAAACCACCCCTCCCTTCTTCTTTCACCTTTTCACTCCACCACTCATACTCACTCAAACTCTCCTTTCTCTCTCTATAAACACCTCAAATACTCACCATCTCTCATCAAATCCTCACCTATCTACTCAAATTTTCTCACCAAAATTCACAAATCCTCAATCCTTACCACATTTGCAACACATAGAACCCAAATTTACACATTCTCAAGCAAGAACAACGAAACCCCCAAATTCACCATTCATTTGAAGAACAAGAAGTGGGTCAATGAATTTGAAGCAAGGAGGTACAAAATTGAGCAAGTATAAGCAAATTTAGAGTATTTCCATACTCTAAGGGGTATAATTTCTTTCCTTCCTTCACTTTCCCTCTTGAACCCTAGAGTTCTTCTTGTTTATTTCTTAAATTTGGTAAATTTGAGTGAATTTTTGTCATCCTTGTGTGTGAAATTGTGTAGTACATTGTTGATATTGTGAGAAAAATTGCTATAATGAGTGCTATAATGTGAGATTTGTGATTTGTGAATTTGACATATTGTGGAGTCATTTGTTAAAATCATTGCTCATGTTGGTTGATTGAATTTTGTTGATTGTTGGTAATTGTTGTTGTGAGTAACTTGTTGGTATTGGGTTGAAATTATTGTTGGTAAAATTGGTTGTTTTTGAAAAGAGAAACCATGGTATTTGGTAAGAGAAAGTCTAAATCCGCTACTCCATCTTCCTCTACCACAAATGTACCCGAAGAAAACCAACCTCCAATAATTAAGATCCTACCCGCCTACAAATCCGCTTATAACGATATAAAAAAAGAAAAATACTACCAACAAAATTTTATGACCAAGAAGCTTGTCAAACCCTTGGGATAGATGTGGGAGTAAGAAGGGTGGCCGAAAATTTTGGGTGGCTAGATTTTCTAAGCAAAAGAGAGCAAACTTATGCCGACCTCACCCTTGAATTCCTTTCCTCCGTCAAAGCCACAAAAAATCTCCCAAGAAGGGGAATTTCCCGAGTTCAAAATCACATTTAGGATGTTTAATGCCGAAAAGACTTTAACCCTCACGAGATTAAATGAGATTTTTGGATGGAATCCCTTGAACCATGTCTTGGATCCTTTAAATGAAAATGTGAGAGGCTATGATGAGCCGAATTGGTGGAATGATGTAGCAAATACCCCTTCTTTCAAAACCAAGTCAAGCCTAGCTAGCCATATGTATAGCCCTGTTCTTCGCACCTTCCATAGATTAATGGGGTATGCATGCTACTCAAAAAAGGACCTAGGCAAGCTCACAAGAGAGGAAATCAAAGTCCTTTTCATGGCTTCTAGGTTAGAGAGAGATTTTGATGGACAAGTCAACATGGGGTTTAGATTCATCACTAGATGCATTGATTTGAGGGAAAAAGAAGAGATGAACGGAGATATACAATGTGAGGGTATGATAACTATCATAGCTAAAGCTCTTAAGTTTGAACACCATCTTAGCTTGATGACTCTGGTGGGTGGCTCTAATGCTTTAGATATAGAAGCAATGATTAACCGTTCCTTCATTAAGGCTTCTAACCGTCCCAGCATCTATAGTTGGAGAGTGAAGGGTAGACACCATTGCTACCTTCCCTCTCCTCGCTTGACCCAAACTGTGGGTGCGGCTATTACTTGGGCGGTTCCCTTTCAACCCTTGATTCCGGGAGACAACATTCCCGAAGTAGAGCCACCACCACCCCAACCTAGGGGAGAGCCTAGGAGGGCTAGCACTTCCACCGTACCCGACTACTTGGTAGGTTCCTCTTCCTCCTCCTCTTTTGATCTTGAGTCCGCATTTAGGAACATGAACCTCATGCATTCACAAAATTTAGAATATCAAAGCTATTTTGTACAATAATCATATCAACACCAAGTTGAGTGGGGTGACTTTCTCCCCTACCTCAACTACCCTAACCGACCTATTCAAGAGGGTCCCGTGGCGGGTTGGAACAACAACCAACCCACATACCCATTTTGGCAAGGACCACGTATCTCCTTGACCGAGACTCGCACCTACCCACCATATGACTACACCCAACCTGGGGGTAGTGACTATAGAGGCGACCCTAGCTACTACTACATCCCCGACCCTCCCATTGAGTCTAGTTCTTCTTCCTCCGCTCCCCTTTACCCGGAGACCCATGACCATTTGTATAGGGGGCATTATGGTTTTACACCCCTCTATGAGGGTGGATGGGGCACTAGTGGAGTGCCGGATTACGGTCATTATCGTAGTCAACCAAACTACGATTTGCCCCCTACACCGATGCCTCTTCTCCGAGTTCCCTAGGCGGCATTGACCCTAACTATAACTTTGTTTACTTGCCCAGGAAAGCCCGTCTTAGAGAGGATGAGGACGAAGGAGACGATATGGATGAGGAGTAGGCGCCTCTTTTACCATCCCCTACCCCTCTTTTCTTGTATAGGAACACCGAGGACAGTGTCAAAGACTAGCTTGGGGGGGTGCTTTTGCATTGTTTTTACTTATTTGGGGATGGTAAGTGCCTAGCTTGGGGGTGTGGTTTGTGTGTGAGCTCTTAAGGTTGGTTGTCGATGTTGATTTTGTTATGCTTCTTGATTGTGCTTGCTTGGTTACTCTTTTAGACATATTTGCATGTTGTATGAGTTTTGAGAGGTTGAAGGTGGTATGTGAGATGTTTTGGTCTTGACTTAGAATACTTGCATTTTGATGTGGTTTCCCTCTTTGTTCTTATATGCATGTGTCTTTAGAGTAGTTATCCTAGCCATAACTTTGATTTTTCGCTCTCTCTTGGCATGTCTTGTTTGATGATGATGATGATGATTTCATGATATTGATTGTTGTGTTGGTGGATTGATTTGATGAGATTTTTGGTGATTCTTGCTCCCTTTTTAATCCAAAGCCCTAAGATCCAAACTTGCTTCCTTAAAATCCAAATTTCTTATCATGTGAATTTTAGTTTCCACTTTTCTAGTTAATATTGTAATTATCCTCTAAAAAAAAAATGCCCAAGGATGAGACTCAAATGACGATTCTTATGTGATTCCTTTATTTGACTCTAGAGTGACTAGTAGTTGTAAAAAAAAAAAACAATGTGTATATTAGAGTTGGGGTCATTTAGAAATTTATTAACCTTGATTGCACAAGTGTATATGAAATAAAAGCCGATGAATGCTCAATTGCACGTCTAGTCTAGGACATTGCTTAATTTGCTCGAAGTAGGATATGTTTGAGTTAATTTGCGGTCCCGTGTGTCCTTGATGCGTTTCCCACTCTCCCCGAAGAAAAGCTTTACTAGAGACTTAGTTATTTGTGTAATGTATGAAATAAGTGGCATAATAAGCCACAAGTTATCAATAAAAGAAAAAGCCGCTCACAGTTAAAAGAGGCGAGGGCATTGAATGAAATGAAAAAAAAAGAGTAGAAAAATGAAATGAAAAGAAGAAAAAAAAATAGGGACTCCAAAAATTCCCGATAATTTCTTTCTTTAGAGGTCAATTTGTGGTTGCCTCCCACACCTTTTTTTTATGAAATGTAAAAGTCTCAAAATAGAGTGTAGTTAGGGGGTGTCTACGCGCATCTTGGGAGGTGGAATAGTATTTTGCAATTTTATAACCGAAAGAGAGCTTGTTAAAACCTTGAAATAGCTTGATGTGCTCTAATGAACTAGTAAGAAGCTTAAATAAGTGTCCTAGTGCAATCTTGTTTAATTTCTTTCTCTACCCCTAACTCTTGTGTACATTGGTTAGTTTTTCGTGAATGAAAGTTCCTCTTTAGCTTTACTTGTGTTTCACATCACGATGAGTTTACTTGGGCAAATAACTAAAAAAAAAATTTAAAAAAAAAATATTTGAGGATATTTGTAGTTTGATAGTTTTGTTGTGGTTTGTGTGAGTTGTGGGTTAAGCTCAAGGGAAACCCTCACGAGATAAAAACTCGTCCTCCATGGCGACTTAGGGGTTTAAATTGCTTTTCACTTGTGCTAAAAGTGATTATGGTTGTTACCAAGCGGATTTGTATTCATGTGCTTCCTCCTTGTTGCTTTCCCCTTGATACGTTGTAGCAAGTTGTTGTCCTTCTTTGGTTTGACATGTTTGTTTTGCTCGAGGACGAGCACAGGCCTAGCTTGGGGGGATTTGATAACTTGTATTTTGGTATGGTAATAGGGTGTCTTTGAACCTTGTTTACTTGATAAAATCAGTGTTTTGGTTCACTTTTGCTCTATTACTATGCAATTTTTGTGTACCCTATGCTTCACGGGTTGTTGGTGTTTTTGTTGAGTTGCTAGGCCTAAAGACAACCAAGTGAAGCCTATGGATGATGAATCAAGTTGGAAAGCAAGAAGATGATGAAAAGAAGCCAAAGCAAAGTAGCCAAATGAAGAAGAATAAGAAACTGCAGTGGAGCGGCCTCTCCAAAAAGTGGCGCGGCCTCTCCTTAGGAGCGGCCTCTCCAGGTCAGTGGAGAGGCCTCTCCACCCTTTTGCTGCAGCTACTGCCAAAGTTGGCAGTTTCAAGGATTTTGTGAGGAGAGGCCTCTCCAACTTTGTGTTGCGGCCTCTCCATCTGGAGCGGCCTCTCCACCTATTTGGAGAGGCCTCTCCACCTCGTTTCCAAACTTCCTGCCTCACTTGGCAGTTTTGAAAGAAGAAGTGAGGAGAGGCCTCTCCAACATTATGCCGCGACCTCTCCACCCGGAGCGGCCTTTCCACCTTTCTTGAGAGCCCTCTCCGCCCTACTACGAAGCTTTCTGCCATTTTGTCTCCAGTTTGGAGCGGCCTCTCCAAGACTTGGAGCGGCCTCTCCACTTACATGGAGCGGCCTCTCCAGGCCTTAGAGAGGCCGCGCCCGACGGGTTCCGCGAACTTTCTATTGCGGAGTTTACTATGAAATTGGGGGTTATAAATAGCTTTAAGGGGCTCACTTGTGGGGATCTTCTTCTCTTTGAACTCCATTAGACTTATTATCTTAATTATTTCATAGTTCTCCTCTCCCTTAGTTTAGTTTCTCAAAAACTCAATCATTTGTAAGAATTATTAGAAGTTTGTTCCATCAATTTCAACAATTTTCCCAACTTTGAAGTTTATTAAGTAATCTCTTTCCTCTATCTCTTGCTTTTAATTTTCAATTTTAATTGTTTTGAGTTGATAATTTCTCCCTTAATCTTGTTTATTTATTCTTGCATGTTTAATCCATCATTGTTTCATCTCTTTCCTAGCTTATTTGAATTCATGAAAACCCTATATTTAATTGTTAGAGTAATTTCCACCATGTTTAGTGAGTAGTCTCTTAGTTAGGGGTTGGGTGAAGACCCAACCAAGCTATGGCTAATTGACTTGGAATTATTCATGTGCTACCTTGAATTGATAGTTGTTTATGCTTGAATTGATAATTGCATGTGTATTTTGTTGGCCACAATATGCCCATGTGTTCATCCCTCTTCTCACATCGAAAGATGGGGTTTTGGAGTGAGTCTTTTCTTGTGTAATTAGATTATGCTACTTTCATGATTTTGGATGTTTGGTTTCATTGACTAGGTTGCTTTAGTATGGTAATTAGGTGAGAAATCCCAATTATTTGAGCTTCATGCTAGTTTGGAGCGATCGAGAGACAAACTCGATCTAGAAACCCACTTCCTATCCTTGAGACTTAATCCTTATCGTGTTAGTGCTTAATCTAGGGAGTACTTATGTTGTGACTTTGAAAGAAGGAAATGTTAAGTTCCTTTTCTATCTTCTATGTGTGCTCATGATTCATCCTTGTTATTGATTCCTTGGCTTTGGTTGGTGTTGAATCCCGTTTCCCCTAGCGTTCTTTTATATAGTAGCTAACCATTCAAAACCCAATTTGTGACCGAATTAGCTTACAACCGTTTCATACTCTTAGTGTTCTTCACCCATTCCCCGTGGACACGATCCTCTACTCACCCTAGACTTGTCTTAGGTTGGTTTAGGTAGAATTATTGTGTGGTTTTAGGGTGATTGTCCAACGACCGATTTCATCCTCTACCAGCAGTTAAACGATTTTGGTTTGAAGTTTCATAGTACTTGCTAACCTTTTGCTGGTTAACAAGTTTTATATCAAGCCGAGACTTCATCACTTCATATTTAGGCATTAAGCATTATATTATATACAAATTCTCATCGATTTCAAAAATACATATCATGTTATTTCAAGTTTAGTCATACTGATCTTACTAGTTTATTACGAAGTAACGTAGATTATAAAAATTTAGTGTATTAATGAATTATTATTGTTTTACTATCACATTATTAGCCGCTTCTTACTCAATCAACTAATTGATGTGTCATAATCATGATTTGATGAGTTATTGTGACGTCGAAATTGCAGTTTGATTTATAGACGGTTCGGTTTGTAAGTGGTTCAATTTATAAACGGTTCGGTGTAAACGGGTTGCAGTTTGTTAATTATTCGGGGTAAATGGTTTTTACCTCGGTTCAAACGGTTTCTGGTTGGAAACAGTTTCGGGTTAGAAACGGTTCGGTTCCTTTTTGATTCGGTTTGATTACAGTTCGGTTTAGAACTGGTTCGGTTTGTTAACGGGTTCGATTCTTATACGGTTTGACATTATTCGGATCGGTTCGGTTTTGGGTTTACATAAATACGGTTCGGGTCGGTTTTCGATTTTACAAAATCGGTTTTTAATCGGTTCGGTTCTCATTTGGGTCGGTCGGTTTCGGGCAGTTAAACGGTTTCGGTTTGAAATTTGACAGCACTACTTTTTATACTTTTTATTTTACGTTCGTTGTAGTTTTCTCTCTAGCCCTAGTTTTCTCATGGGCAACTCCATGGATTCTCCATGGATTGTTCTTGAGTTTATTAATTTTTTTCATTGAGGTAATTTTATTTCTTTATTTAAATTATGCTTTCTTTATTAGATTTAGCTTTAATTATTTATTTCATGTTTGAGTAGTTAAATTTCTAGGGTTTGGGAATCCATGTTTATACTTTAATTCTTGATTGATATTATTTATGATTTGATTATTGATATCTCTAACTGATAGTGTTTTCTTATTAATCTTGCAACCTGATCAATTGTTTGATTAATTCTTCTTTATAAGAGTTTGAACCGAAAGATCTTACTTTTAGAGGCTTACCTACAATTAGCAATTCTGATTATGTTCGCGACCGAACTGCATATGTTGAATTGAGAGCGTTAAGACCCGACCGTAGGCTTAGCAATTGCTCTAGATAATTAACTGATTGAATTGTTATTGGTATTTTGGTAGATTTAGAAGTATAAACTTGGTGAACCATAACCCTAGGTCTTTTTATTAATTGTTTTATTCCTATTTTAATTTAGACTAATTTCTTATCCCAATTTCGTGACTTAGCTTGTTTAGTTTCTCCGTACCTTAGAAGTTAGATTTAATAGCCATCTCTCCGTGGATTCGACCCTACTTACCCTACTACATTGTTAGTTGGTTTTGTTAGGAATTTATTTTTGACAGGTGTACGACAACCAATCAAATTTTGGTGCCGTTGCCGGGGAGACGACTTAATTTTATTCAGCTTCTTATTTGGTGAGACTAATCTGTATATATATATTTTTTCTTTTTTTTCCTACTAATTCTTGTGTTTATAGGTTTTTCTTTCTCATTTGTGGATTTATTTTAATGGCTATTTTTTATTTTCCACAATTTGAGAATGAGGTGTTTTGGAGATATTATTTTAGGCTTGGTGACTTTGTTGGTCCTAATCATGGAATTGAAGAATGGGATATGTGCTTAGTGATTTATGAGGGTCTAAATGAAGAAACTAGGTTTATTGTTGAGTCTATATTTTGTAGTGGAGGATCTTTTCGTTGGGATTTCATTGAGTGGTTAGCTAGAGATATATATGAGTGGGAAATGACATTGTATGCTAAACCAACTCTAGATAATTTCTTTTCCTTCACTAATTTGACCAATACTCCATCCCCTTGCTATTGTCCCCGTTGCAATTCATATGATCATGATGCTTCTTCTTGTTCTTATAATAACTCTTTCATGCATGTTCCGAATCCCTCTCCCAAGTATGAAGTGCATTCGATTGTAAAATATAGTGCCTTACCATACATTTATGATGATGATGAAGGGTGGATTAAGAATGAAAATTTTCAAGAGAGCGTTTATGAATTAATAGATGTTCAAGATGAGAACAAAGTGGATATGCTAGATATTTTGAGGATGATGAACCGTTATATAATGAATTTACGGTTGAGGAACCATTAGTTATGAAAATTCAAGCTACAGACTCTTGTGTAGATATGCTTATAGAAGAGGGTTCGATTAATAATGGTAAATTCATGGATGTTGAGCCAACCCTACCTTCCCTTTATGTCCCATGTGTAGAGAGTCTTAAACTTGTGAATTCATCCTCTATGCTTTATTGCTCTAACTCTCTCAAAATATCTCCATTGCATGACAGTGGCAAAGTGGACCTTGATGTTCATTTAAAGAGGTTTATATTGCCCAAAGAGCAAGTAGAGAGAAGTTGTAAATTCTTCCCCTTTTCTTCTTATTTTTGATTTTTCTTCCTCTTATTTTTCTTCTCATTTCTCGTTTTATTATTTTAATCCCCTATTTGTGAATATTTGTGTGCTTGTAGTCAAGCCATATGTGGTACTCAATGATATGTTTGTAGGGGCATATGATAAGTTACTCAATGCATTGGATTCTTCTAATTAACGAATTGAGTAGGGTCGTGCAGGACCTTAAAAATCAGCGCTAATTGGGAGGCAACCCAATTTTCTTTTTGTTTTTTTTTCTACTTCCTATTTTTTTCTTTTTTATTTCGTTATTTAAATAATAATGCTAATGTGTGTTCTAGTGATGACGTCTTTTGCTAGGTACAAACATAGCTAAGTTCCTTGGCTACGTCGGCTACCCAACTACAACTACCAATTGTGGTGGAGGTGTCTATACCTTTGACGCTCCCTTCGCTTACCCGCCCCTTTGTGAGTTGTGGCTCTCTCTTATTTATGCTTTAGTTCCTCTTTGTTCACATTGAGGACAATGTGATGTTTAGCTTGGGGGAGGATGATTGTCATCCTCGCTTTGAGCATGTTAGTTGTGTTTTAGCTTAATTTTTATTGCTTTGTAGGTGTTGTATGGTTTGTACCATTCATTTGGAGTGGGAGTTTACATACAACGAAAAATAATGTATTGCTTTCTTACTTTTTTTTTAGTTGTTTAGATAGTGCATACTTGTGTCTATTTTTCATATTTTTGACTTCGAGCCATGTGCGGATTTGGTTTGACTCTCTTGAGCTTCTTTTGATCTTAGTTATAATTCTAAAATTCAGTCGGTCTGTGCTATACATTGCTAACTACTTGACATTATGTGAAACAATTGACTGGTTTGTGGAAAGATCGGTTGTCCCATATCAAGTATAGCTAGCCAATTCTCTTGTTAGGTCACCTTACTTTGTGTTTGTGTGATTGATGCAATTTGTTATTTCAATGACTTTGGCTTGAGATTTATTAGTAATTTGATTATGATTTACGCATGCCGCACATGATAAAGGCCATGTTCTTTAGGTAACCTTCAGATGATATTTAGATACATTTGTTCCTTTTGCTCACCCATGTTGTTGCCTTGTCCATTTATTGATACATAGCTACATTACAAGCCACTTTAGCCCCATTGGTTACTATTCCCAAGTCTAGCTAGCTTGGGGAGATTATTGATGTGGTGTCGTTGTTTGAGTGTCAAGCTTTAATTTATGCAATATATGGTGGAGTATATATTGAAAAAAAAAAGTTGTTTCTATAGTTGAGAAGTGTTACTTGGAAAAAGAAAGAAGGAAAAAAAAGAATAAAAAGAAAATAAAAATAAAAATCTTGTTTATGTGTACTTCATTGAAAAAGCCAAAGTATTGAAAGAAAAAGGCAAAGAAAAAGGAAAAAGAAAGAAAAAAATTATTCATGACGATGTATAGTTGATTTCAATATTGGTTTTTTATTATGTTTGGAGAAAGTTGGTGATGTCAATTGGAGTTAGATCATTATTTGATCGCATTTATGTTTTTGCTCCCCAAGTTGGCTTTTTACTCACATTTTCCTAAATATTATCCTACCCCTTTACCTTAGCCCCATTACAAGCTTGTAAAGTTCTTTTGATCGGCATATGTGTTTTGTGATTGAGTGAACGTTATCTCTTGCTATCGTCAAGTTACCCTTTGTTGCATCAAATATTTATATACTACAAGGTGTGCGGCGAAGACTAGCTTGATTGGGAAATTGTTTGTGGCCATGTTTGGTTTCAATTGTGGATCATGATGTTGTGTGGTTCTATTTGTATCCAAGCTAGATTTTGGTCTTAATAACTTTGGTTTGATTGTTAGCTTGAGAGTCGAATCGGTCTTATTCTGGTTCCATGGAAGTCTTATTTGTCTTGTTCTCCATCTTGAGTCTAGTGTTGCTTGGAGACAAGCAATGGTTTAGCTTGGGGGAATTTGATGAATCACATTTATATAGGATTTATAGGCACGTTTATGCTAAGTTTATAGTTGCTTTTTAGGTCTTTTAGTCGCTTTTTAGGTCGTAAATACATAAGTTGTTTGTTTTGTACTCTATTACGCTCCGTTTTTGTTTTTCTTAATGTTTCAGGTGATTTGATAGACATTTGGACGCTTTCGTAGTGTTTGGAGTTGATTCGGATGATATTTGGATGGAAGTCGATTAATTGAGTTTATAAATCAAAGATCCCACATTTGGGGATGTTGATTTTTAGATTTATATGCATGAGGAATGAATATAGCATCCACAAGGGTTGTTATGCACTTTTCGGAATTGAATTTGAGTTAGAAACAAAGTTAAACGATGTTTTACAAAGTGGCAAAACAGACCTTTGGTCACTCTTTTGATCATAACTTGGTTTATACAGATCGGATTGAAGCGATTAAAATTGCGTTGGAAACTAGATTTGAAGAGCTTTCTAATGATAGGTCACACGCCTCAAGAAGATTCCTAAAGCAGAAGTTATAGACGTTTTAATCTAAGAAATGCAGTCAGCCACCCGCGAGATGTTGCTGCGCCCATGTCCCGCGACCACTTGACACCAGCCGTAGCTACTGCCAGCCCGTGGCCACCAGCCTGCGCCCGCAGGTTCTGGCGAGCCAAAGCAGCCCATGAGGTGCTCGTGTTGTCGACTTTGCTTGCGGTTTTTTATGCCACATCATCTTTTATCATCCAATAATAATTCAACCTATGTAATCTTTATTTTCTTAATTATTTTCTTTATTTATTTTTAGATTAGTTTTAGGATAATATAAATACTCAAGGGGTTTTATTTTTCCCTTATGCCTTTTTATACTTTTTATTTTACGTTCGTTGTAGTTTTCTCTCTAGCCCTAGTTTTCTCATGGGCAACTCCATGGATTCTCCATGGATTGTTCTTGAGTTTATTAATTTTATTCATTGAGGTAATTTCATTTCTGTATTTTAATTATGCTTTATTTATTAGATTTAGCTTTAATTATTTATTTCATGTTTGAGTAGTTAAATTTCTAGGGTTTGAGAATCTATGTTTATACTTTAATTCTTGATTGATATTATTTATGATTTGATTATTTATATCTCTAATTGATAGTGTTTTCTTATTAATCTTGCAACCTGATCAATTGTTTGATTAATTCTTGTTAATAAGAGTTTGAATCGAAAGATCTTACTTTTAGAGGCTTACCTACAATTAGCAATTCTGATTATGTTAGCGACCGAACTGCATATGTTGAATTGAGAGCGTTAAGAACCGACCGTAGGCTTAGCAATTGCTCTAGATAATTAATTGATTGAATTGTTATTGGTATTTTGGTAGATTTAGAAGTATAAACTTGGTGAACCATAACCCTAGATCTTTTTATTAATTGTTTTATTCCTATTTTAATTTAGACTAATTTCTTATCCCAATTTCGTGACTTGTTTAGTTTCTCCATACCTTAGAAGTTAGATTTAATAGCCATCTCTCCATGGATTCGACCCTACTTACCCTACTACATTGTTAGTTGGTTTTGTTAGGAATTTATTTTTGACAGGTGTACGACAACCTATCAGATACAAAAAAATATCCAACATAATATGCAACAAAAAATAATGAATTTACAGAAATTTACAATTATAATTACATTAATAAAGACTTGAATACTCCATTTTCCAACTCCATTTTCCATCTCCTTTTGATTGAGCATTTCTTGTGACGAAATCACGCAAATCTGATAAAAAAATAAGACAAATTGTTCTTAATGAAATTATATGAAAGCTATAGTAGTACTCGCATAATTTTATAAGTGATCCGACAGAAAATTAAAAAAGGTAATTAATTATGTGACATTTAGCCATTAAGATAACGTACCCTACAACCAAAACTCTATTAAACTTATAAACAATATAATTACCCAGATGAGCATAATAAGACAATGTAGAAGAACACAATGTTTAACCCACAAATCAGACATACCCAGAAACTATTTTCCAAAGCTTTTAGCCCAAAACAGATTAGAGTTACCTTCGAAAGCCAAAACAATGTCGTCCTCAACAATCTCAGGAAGAACCCACTTTTCCTTCGACCAAACACCAGACCCATAAGGCCAATTCGTCTTCCCAACTCACGAATTGAAAAAGGGATTTCCAGTAACGTCCAACAATCCGCTGGAGCGAGAGCGGGAAACGATCTCATCGAGGGAGTAGGACTCGGTGGAGTCAAGTGGCGTGTTGAAAAAAAAAATTAATAATGAAAACAATCTGAAAAATAGAGTACCAAAAAAATAGATAGAGGATGAAAATAATCTGAAAAATAATCAACTAATTAACAACCTACTACATAGAAACCAATTACTAGTGATAACTAAAGAAAAAAAGCAAATGAAATTAGAGTTAGATGAGTAAAAAATAAAATAAAATAAAATATAGGTAGTATAAATCTTACCCAACAGTTATTCGATATACGGTGAATGACATTAAGCAAAAATAGGTCGGGTTAAATTCGGGGTTTGATGGGTTAAAAAAGGTTTGGGTCAATTTCAATTCAAGTCGGGTTCGGTTTAGGTCAATATTACGGGTTACATTCGGGTCAGGTCATCTCTAGGTCGGTTCATGTTCGGGTTCGGGTCTCACATACTCAGGTCAATTCGGGTCTTGGGTTGGTTTAAGGTCAGGTCAAGGTTAGGGTCACCATTTTATCGGGTTCTATTAGGTTGGATAATAATCGGGTTCAGGTCGGTATTTCGGGTCGGGTTAGCTTTTGACAGCTTTAATTGTGATCAATGCGTTTGGTAATCGGGTTTTGTGAGAGGATTCAAGTCAAAGTGGAGATTTGTTGAAATAATGCCTTGAATCTGGTTTAGGAGCAGGGAGCTATAGCTCGAGAGGCAGCTCGGTAGTTTCGGAAACATATGGAGTTATGATGAAATTGGAGCTATATCTCCTATATGAGTGAGTTATAATTCACGAAGATAGATTGGTTTGAATAGGCCGAGCGATAGCTCGCTCGGTAGCTCCCTTGGTAGCTCGCGAAGGTCTAAGGTGAGCTAGGGTCCGAGCGATAGCTCGCTCGACCATGAGCGATAGCTTGGCTGGAATTCGAGCGATAGCTTGCTCGATGGTGAACGAGAGCTCTTCGTTTGTATACGCTGGAGCCCACGCGACTCCTTAGGGTTTCGTGAGTCTTTTTTATGCATTTATTTATCTTATTTAGGGAAGCTATATATAAACCTAGTTAAGGTTTATTTCTAGTTTAGTCTATTGATAATTGACTTATCAAAACTGTTATCTGGAATTCCTCAAGATCAGTAAAGCTTTCTCTCGCCAGTCCGTGGATATAGCCAACGCACTATTGGTGAACCAAGTAAATATATGTGTTAGTTATTCTTACTTTGCATTCATTAACTTGTCTTTCTCACATCCGTCATATATATCAGATTTTAATTTAATAAATGATAGAATTTTTTTACAAAAAAACACCTTTTATAATCAATTTTTTTACAAGAAACCGCCTTATAAATTTGTTTTTTGCAATGACACACCTTAATCAAAATTTCTTTTGCAAATCAATACCTTGATGTCGGAAAATGAGGTTTGACCCCATTTTCCGGCGTTGACTACCCCAATCTACCGACGAAACCATCTCTCTCCCCAGCCCCACCCACGAAACCACCTCCCTCCCAAGCCCTACCCACAAAACCACCCTTTCATGGCGTTGACCACCATAAACACACCCCCTCTTACGGCGTTGACCACCCTAAACACACCCCTTTAACAACTTTCACCACCCTAAACCTTCCTTTATAGCCCTAGCCACCCTTCTCCCCGGCCCTCCATTGTCAGTTTCATGGGAGCGGATGGCGTAGTCAACGCCGGGAAATAAGGTTTGACTCTATTTTCCGGCATCAAGGTATGGTTTTGCAAATAAAAATTTGATTAAGGTGTGTCTTTGCAAAAAAAAATTTATAAGGTGGTTTCTTGCAAAAAAAACGTATAAAAGGTGGTTTTTTTTGCAAAATTTCCTAAATGATAATATAGATCAGAGGGAGGAATGGAGGATACTAAAGATTTAAGACATGCAATTTCTCAATTTGACACACATTGAATAAGCAATTCAAAGAACTCAGGTCCCAAAAATAGATTAAGTGGAGGCAAGTTGGGGCCTTTGTTTGATTTACAGAAGTTTTTAATTAAATATTCATTTGTTGCAATTAATTAGAAACAAAGGTAGTATATACAATAGATTGTTTTTTTTTTTTCAAGCACAACATATTAACTAAAAAACTTTACTTGCTTTGCAGTTACTCTAGGTTCAAAATTTTTCATGCATTAGTGTATTTTAAACGGCTGTTAGTATACATGGCTAAATACTACCCCTGAAGCCGATAAAAAACATAGACCCGCTAATGTATGTATCTGTAATAGATTACTTCCACCGTGTTTTATTAAGTGTTACACTTTCTTTTTTTGCAAAAAGATACATCTATAATATGTAAATATAACTAAAGTAACAACCGTTGACATCATCCTCTATTTAAATTGTACAAATGTCAAGTTGTGGTAAAAATTCCCTCCCAAATCAATTGCTGACATCATATTCTTATTTTTATTTTTACTTATTTTTTGAAACCTTCTTAAATTATTAAGGGCTTGTTTGGCATCATTTTTTGTTTTCAGTTTTCTTTTTTTTTGAAAACTAAAAACCAAAAACAGGAAACAAGAAAAAGGTGTTTAGGCTGGTTTTGAAAAGAGAGAAAAGAGAGTTAGAGAGTTGTTGATGAGAAGAATTGATAGTTGTTGATTGAAAACGGAGGTTTAAGGACGCTATTTATAGAGAAAATCAGCCTGATATGAAACAATCAGAGTTTCGAAAAAAATAAAACACGATTGTAACGTCAACGACAGGATCTGGCGCTAGACGCTAGACGTGGCGCCAGTCGCTACACTAGCGCCAGACGCCAGGAGTGGCGTCAGGCGCTGGTCCTGTCGCTAGGCGCTGGAATCCAGTTTTTCACTCGTTCTTATTTTGATAAAATTTAGCCGTACGAAAGGGCAAAATCGTATTTTCCTTAAAAATACTTCTTTTATTCTAATTAAAACTCTAAAAGTCAACTAAAGTCAATTTATCAATGCTAATTAAATTAGGAATGAAAAGAACCTTCTAGAAGAATCTAGAAGATTATAATCAATTCTAATTGTATTAGGAATGATAAATCAATATTAGGCCCTCCTCTAGATCATTGGGCCGCTCATAAAGATCAAAATGGGTCTAGTTTAGTAATTTGGCCATAACTTCCTCATTATTCATCGGAATTGGGCTTATAATATATAATTGGAAAGCTCTTTTTGAACCCGACCCAACAACACCATTATTGGACCCTTGCCACGGACCAAACCAAACTGGATTGCCTATTTTCTTAAAATAGGTTTTCAAAAACAGAGAGAAAGAAAAGAATAAAAACTATCCGCAACACTAGACTTTCCACACTTTCACTTCATTCGATTATGATTCGATGTGAAAGGTACTCATCACTGGGTTTGGTTTTGGGGAGACACAAATGGGTGTCTACAACAATTGTAATCGTTGGATCGTCCCCTAAGGTTACACACCACTCTCACACTAAGGCACTTTAGAGTAAGCTACAGGTGGAGTCAAAGGTAAACCTATGCCCAAAGAACAAAAATGTGTTTAGCTTGTACTTGATATAATATTTCAAGTGTATATAATCAGAAAATCAGCCTTTAATATATAATGGTGAATAGAGAAAGATGAAAGATCAATGAAGGATATTTTCAAAGGTGATATAAAATCAGAATTATCATGGTGATTTAATCACCATTATAAACATCTTAAATGGGGGGTTACAAGAATCAAATGAGAAATGAAGAAAGAGAATCTAAGGAAAGTCGTTTGAAGTCCAACGGACTAACACGCGCCCGGTCGGTCGGAGCTTGCCTGGTCGAGCGAGCATCCAGCCAAAATCTGGGTTGCTCTTGCACCCAGTCGGGCAAATTGTTAGCTCTTTTCCAATGTCCTCTCGCGCCCGATCGGGCGAGCACCTAGCCAAAAACTGGGTTGCTGTCGCACCCGGTCTCTACGACAATTTTCACGCCAAGTCGGGCACCTGTACCTGACTTCTTTGAGTTTTTTTCTTTATTCCAACAATTAATAATTTCTAGTTATTGCACAATCATGCATGGAGCAAGTTGAATTTTACTCTACTTCACCTTAATCCGAGGAGCAATAATTTTATTTATGACCGAGTAATCGAATTAAAGCACTTTCTAATTGTAAGCTTAAATGTTGAACATTGAGGTTGCACATGATACAATATTATAACATAATTTTACTTGGTTTTTTACTTGTTTTTAACAAGGGATATGATAATGAGCCTCTCTAAATCAAGTTTGTGTATTGTTCGCAATCATGTCCCAAAGGTTGCACATAACAAGGATTACCAATAGCTCAAGACGTAGCCAAAATATTGAATAAAACTAAGCAGCAAAAGCAAAGAGACATAGTAGGATGGCATGAGAAATTGAGACAAAGTTTGAACTCAAATTAAAGCGATTATGTCCTTAACTTTCCAGGCACTAGTAGAAAAAGCCAATAGGGAAGCGGTTCAAACCCCCAAAAGGGAAGCGGTTTTCAACAGCTCCGGTTTGGGGGGCTTCCCTTTAGGCTATAGAAAAGGAAGAAGTTCAAACCACTTCCCTTTTAGGATGAAAAGGAAGTGGTTTTGGCGCCAAACCGCTTCCTTTTGGGATTTCTAGCACCATTATGGTAAGAGTAAAGGGAAGCGGTTTTGGAGCCAAACCGCTTCCCTTTTGATTTTTATTTTTTTTATAATATTTATAATAATAATATAATAATTATATTAGTGACCTATGACAATAATAATAATATTACTAGTTAATAATAATATTAATAATAATTAATATATATTAATATACAAATAACATTTAATTTTCATAAATATAAAAATGAGTAACATCATTAACATATTTAATTATAAGTATTATGTCATTACACCAAAAAATATAAAGATAAAACTCACAAATAGTTCGTACTAATTAATTATAAGTAATTAACATTGACATAATAATATATAATTACAAACATAACTAAAAGAATAATTTACGTTCACATGTCACGAAAAAAGCTAGCTTGATTTCACTAGATACCATCAAATGTCAAGAAAAAGCCCACATGCCGCGCATTTCATTAATTTCTTTGCTTGTTAACGGGCTTTCCCTTTGAATCTTGCAAACCTTTGAAAAAAAAATCAACCAACCATTATTATATATAAGTATATCATGCGTATGAAATGAAAAAGTTAAAATAAATGTTTCTTTACACCAATATATCAATTAACTAAGTCAAGCAAGCCTTACATCCAAAATGGCCCATATAAGGCCTATACGACTTCTATTTTGCCCATTTTCTACATTTCTTATCAAATGAAGCGTTTCTTTCTCATAACATGTGAATATTACCTAGTCTTGAGTGTCTAATGTTTGAAATCACACCAATATAGCAATTAACTAAGTTTTTGCACGCCTTACATCCAAAATGGCCCATATAAGGCCTTTACGACTTCTACTTTGCCCATTTTCTACATTTCTTATCAAATGAAGCGTTTTTTCTCATAAAATGTCAATACTACCTAGTCTTGAGTGTCTAATGTTTGATATCACACCAATATAGCAATTAACTAAGTTTTAGCAAGCCTTACATCCAAAATGGCCCATATAAGGCCTATACGACTTCTACTTTGCCCATTTTCTACATTTCTTATCAAATGAAGCGTTTCTTTCTCATAACATGTCAATATTACCTATTCTTGAGTGTCTAATGTTTGAAATCACACCAATATAGCAATTAACTAAGTTTTAGAACGCCTTACATCCAAAATGGCCCATATAAGGCCTTACGACTTCTACTTTGCCCATTTTCTACATTTCTTACCAAATGAAGCGTTTCTTTCTCATAACATGCCAATATTACCTACTATTGAGTGTCTAATGTTTGAAATCACACCAATATATCATTTTTCTAAGTTTTAGGACGCCTTACATCCAAAATGGCCCATATAAGGCCTTACGACTTCTACTTTGCCCATTCTCTACATTTTTAATCAAATGAAGTGTTTCATTCTCATAACATGTCAATATTACCTAGTCTTAAATGTCTTATGTTTTAAATCACACCATTATAGCATTTTTCTAAGTTTTAGGACGCATTTCCATCGCACAACCAAAATCACCACGACCACTTCCCTGCGGCGATACAGCAGCTGCTTCCGCCTTTCCCCGGCGCTGCTGCAGCTACCATGGGCAGCCCTGCCATGGCTGCTGCTGCAGCTTCCTGGGCTGCTGCTGCTGCAGCCTTGGCAGCCCTGCCTTTGCTGCTACTGCAGCTACCTAGGCACCTGCCTGGGCTGCTGATGCAACTGCCATGGGCAACCCTGCCTTGGCTACTGCTGCAGCTGCTGCTGGGCAAGTGTCCTGGGTGCAGCTCGCTAGGGTGCAGCTGTCTCGGGTGCAGTTGCCCTGTCAACAGCTGTCTCGGGTGCAACAACTTCGAACCATGCCTCGGGGTCGACATATATTTGGGTTACTGCCTCGGGTTTTCTCTTTTCCATTTATGTGTTCGATGCAATTATGGAGGCTAGTATGGACCGAACGAAAAAAAAAGTAATAAAATAAACTGATACCTTATCAATGTGTTGAGCTTCCGTGCAACTATTGACTAAGTCAAGCATAAACCTCATCACGTACAAGGCACAGTCAACTTCGTTGTCTTGTTGCGCACACTAACATACCATGTGTTAATGAAATCATGCATAACCGTTATCGATGTGAAGTTTATTAAACAAGTCATTATGTCAAGGCATTACCTTTGCATATTTCAACGTAGGACCCGCAACTGAACGACAATTTAGCTTCTTCATAACACTGTAGGAAAATAAGTTCAAAGTTAGAAATATAACTAGCTAATTACTTAGGTGGGGACATTCAACAAGGGGTTGCAATTTGTACCTATTCAGTAGGTTCTTCACTAGAAGCTTTCACGGTGGACTCACACGGGCTGAATCAAAATGGTAGATTGTGTTATTGGAAACACAAATCACTAAAAGAGTCCATGAGCCCTACATATATATTCACCAAATAACAATTAATGATTAGATGGCAACATAATTACTAAGTAATCAACAGAATTATGACATGTTTAGACGTACTCCTCAAAGCATGGCGCTAATATGAACTTGTCTCGCGCTCGGGTTGATTCCTTAATACTCCGCTCGAGATAATCTTGCACATCACGTGGGTTGCATAAGCATCTGGTAACGGAGGTTTGCTCAGGGCATAACTACCCAACTGTAGCCTCAGAATTACCTTTATTAAGAAGGTGCTCCTGTAGTGACCTTCATGAAAGCAATGTGTGGATCATTTATTAAATGCACAATCTAAATTCAAAATGCAACAGCAATATAATTAGATATAGCACCATTAAATTACCTCATGAAAGTTTGAATGATGGAAATGTTAAGCATGGAACCGGTTAGAAATTCTGTCACATCCACTCTTGAAAGAAATGCGATTGCATCTTCATCATAGTGGACAACTCCTTAGGTAGATTCACTTCAATAGATCTATCAAATGGCAACTCACTAACACGGTTGTGAAGAAAAGTACAAGCCTTAGAGAGCGAACGAAGGACATCAGCTTCAACTAGTGGAGTACAGCTCAAGGCAGAACCTCTCGAGCTCTTCTTCGACATTTGTTCACCCTTCAACCCTTGTCCTTCTTCCGTGCTGTTTGGAGGTTGGACGACCTTGGATTTTGTCTTCTCCAACTTGTCCACCTTCTTCCTTTTTGAGGGTTGATTTTCCTTTGAAATCTAGTAACATAAAAGCACATGTCATATTACAAGATATGTTATATTTGTTATAAAAAAAAGGTATTTGATACTTACCCCTCCTATCAACCTCACCCAATCACGTGGCCATTGAACAAAGCTGCCTGTCAAATCTTGTAGCTTAAAGAAGTCATACTCCTCTCTAGGCACCGGTAGTGATAAGTCCTTAAAACCATATAGTATAGAATTGATGCCGACCGAGATATACCGGGTACTAGTATTAGACTTGAAATGGACATTGTCAAATGGTTGTGCGCTACCATACCCCACTAACTTCCACTTTCCATCCAAGTTTTCCCCGGGGTGAAGGAGCTCACAAGGTGTCTATTCCTACACATTAGATTAGGACATGAGTTATTAATTGACCGATGTAATAAGTCTAATAGAAGCACATTTGATTAATTCTGACGTTTACCTTAATATCTGGCAAAGGATCAGGTGTTGGATGTACAATCTCCAATGTGTCTGCTTGCGTAGGAGTAGGAACCTGCAATAGTAATATAAGTAACTCGCTGTCAACAAGTGTATGGAAATCATTCTTATTTTCACCAAATTTGATTGTAATAAAATTGCCTCGCTCTCAACAACTGGATCATCCCCGACGCCTTTTGGATGACTACATGAGTCCACTTGAGTAATCGTGGGCAACGACAAGATCGGCAAATTCATTTGCTTCAAAATTGCATTGAATTGACTTTGGAATTGTTCTTGCACCTCTTTACGTATCTCCGCCTTAAGTGATTCCTTTTCCTTCTCATTCATACGATGTGGCGAATTAACACTTGATCTACTTCTTCCTGATCTGCTGTATTTTAGACCCATCACCTTTTACCACCCTAGTTGTTTTCCTCCAAATCCAATAACTCGCCCAGGGTGATATGGTTTTCCAAGAGCTAAGGTGAAAGGATCGTTGTCTATGCTTGGAGTCAGCTTGCCTTCAACCACTTTCGACGTGTGCTCGAGCTGTAAAAGCACCAAAAAATTCCATTGCAAAGTTAAGTTGTAGTTTATATGAAAATACATAATAGTAAGGTTGTAATATTATCATAAGTATCATAGATTGCTCACGAGTGCATCTGCTACGACTTTAGTATCTGGACGCGGGATGACATACTTGCCGGTGCCCTTGTCCGTACCATGCATAGCACACCACCAATCAATTGAACGAACTACCAAGGTGAAGACCGTGGACGATATTGGTTTATCAGATGTTGAAAGCTTTGATGCGGGGTATAAACCATCTTTGATCCACTTTGGTCTACTTTCCGCAAATGTCTTACAACCCATATGATGGTTATACAATTTCTTCCCCGCATTGATTCTAACTTGCTCACTTTTCTCTTACACATTACAAAATGTTAGCATAATTATTTGTATTGAACCATATTTATTTGTCAAATCTAATTGATAGATAGATAACTACATACAAGTGTAGTAAAACTAGTTAATTTCGCCACAAACTTCTCCCACTCCTTCACCGTAATTTGTGGATATACATCCCACGGTTTCCTCTCAGGTTCCTCCAGTTCTCCATTAGCTTTCACTTTTTTATTTGAACTTTTCCTTCTTGTATTATGGATCCATCTTGTTCTCAAGGAACTTTTAAAGTTTTTGAATGTCTCTTGTACAAATGCGAGAAAAGATTTTCTCTTGGCCGACTCATCAACAATGTTAAACACACTTTGGAACAATATATAAGAGGAAACCGTTAGGCAATATGACAAAATACAGAAAAATAATAAAACACACAAAAAAATAAAAATAAAATAAAAAAATCGGGACCACAAGCTATCGCCCAGTCCAGTGCAGTAGCCCAAGCAGCTTCCCAGGCCACCTGCATGACCCTAGGCAGCTGCCCAGGCCACTACAGCAGCCCAAGCAGCAGCCCAAGCCAGCTGTAGCAACCTAGACAGCTGTCTAGGGAGCTGCAGCAGCCCAGGGAGCTGCAGCAGCCCAGGGAGCTGCCCAGGCCATTGTAGCAGCCTACCCTACTGCCCAGTAAGCTGCATCAGCACCCTAGGCAGCTGCCCAGGCCATTGCAGCATCCTTGCCAGCTGCAGCAGCCTAGGAAGCTGCCCAGGGAGCTGCAGCATCACTCTAGGCAGCTACAACAGCACCCCAGGCAGCTGTAGTAGCACCCCAGGCCACCTGAACAGCCCAGGCAGTAGCCCAGGCCAGCTGCAGCAGCCTAGTCAACTGCCTAGGGAGCTTCAGCAGCACCCCAAGCAGTTGCCCAGGCCACTACAGCATCCCAGGCAGCTGTCCAAGGTGCAGCAGCAGCCTAGGAAGCTACACCGGGAGTTGCAGCAGGCCCGGGCAGCGGCTAAACCATCCGACGTCAGTTTTTTTTTTCCCGAGCTCACAATTTGACTATAGAGTTATCATTCACATACAAATACAAATAAATAGCAAAACGGAAATAAAATCACTTACCATTGTATCATCCCAAAACGTTTGAAGCAATCCTTCGGGGACTTCCGCCCAATCAAGTGTGATGGGTATTTTACGAGTAAGTATGCCAATGTGATTAGAATATTGGCGGAGCCATTGGCTAGTAGGTTGATCAAGCTCATCCCACTCGAGAACCATGGGAACCCGAGTTTCTTAAAAGCTTTTGTTGCACCTTGTCCCTTTCTCTTCACCGGTGCCTTTACCCCACCTCCACCAACTGTGGTGTTAGCATGAGTTTGTGTTTGCCTTTGTCCTTGTGAATCAGTTACAAACTCGGTGACAACATTATCCAAAATGGGGGGGAGGCACATTCAGCTTATCTCTCAAATTCATCAAGCCTATGTAGCAACTCATCGTGAGCTCGGTCTTCTAGATCACCCAAATCTCTCTCCTTATTGATATCATACGCCTCATCATCAGATTCAGAACTCCCATGGTCTTCATCATCCATATTGTCATAACAATGAAGGTATTCACCATCACTGCCCATTATATATACACACCTAACATCACAAGCAAACCAAATCATTAGTCATCATTAAAGACAATCAAATTAATGGAGAGTACCCAAAATAGACAAACAGTTACCCAACTTCTTTGTGTTGAAAACAAATTAACATCTAATTCATCTAACAACTCATAATTGGTATATATAACATGTTTATAAGTACAAAATGCTCACAATTAATTGTTTTCAAGTTGCAGAAGCTCCTAGGGGCGAATTTAAATTAAAATTGCTCAAATGAGGTCTTAACTTCCCTAATTCTAAATATTCATTCAAAATCACATGTAACTGGTATACATAAGGCCCATACAAGTCCAAATTGCTGCACAAGTAAATGTTTTAATGCAATAACAAGCTTTTAGGAACGGAATAAGTTCAAAATGTCCTAAATGAGATTCTTACTTTGATTCAAATTGAAATTTCTTACAAGTACTTGATTTCATGCCCAAATAAGATTGTAAAAGCTAATTGAGTTGTAAATGGAAAAAATAAAGTACCTCATTCGAGTATTCCCTCGTTGTGGTCACATCGAATATAATTTGCATCATTGTCTAAATCATTTGCTATATCAACTCTAGGAGCAGTGAAGGGGGGAGAATCATCAAACGCATCATATTATTCCTCATCTTCCACATCTCCAACCCCTAAAATCTCGTTTTCCAGCTAAGACGATAGACCATTGTGGATCGGCAGGGTCGGTTACATAGAACACTTGCTTAGCTTGTGACGCAAGGATGAATGGTTCCAAACTATCCCGCAAATGGCCAAGGTCTACAAGAGTGAAGTCATCATGTCTTACGTTACGCCTAGTATTATCAATCCATTTACACTTGAAAAGACCCACCTTGAAATCACGATAATCCAATTCCCATATTTCCTGAATTCGACCGTAGTATGATAATAGTGCATCAACTGGTGATGTATCCTTTGCACTTGCAAACTCTCTTGATGAATCCACTAGAGTTACACCACTATTTTGAGTCGATGAGGATTTCTGATCCCGACGCTGAGTCCAAAATGTATACCCATTTATATCATAACCCTCAAATGAATGTACATCTTCCTTTGGACCATAAGTTAGCCACTTTATTGTATCAGAGACACTGTCATCCAATTGACGCATCACACGATCATAGAACCACGTCACAAACGTCTTATTATGCAACTACATTAGTGCCCTTTCCCCTTTTGATGGAAATTCAACTCGCAAACTTTCCATGTGCTCTTCTAAATAAGGGTGAACCTCCGCAACATGATGAAGCACAAATAGCTGAGCTTGCAAGAATTTTTCTCGAGTGGGTGAGATCCGTTTCGACCCGATTGTGCCATGACCATCAAGTCTCTCTTCATGTCGAGAAGTGGGAAGCCCAATATGTTCAGCAATAGCATCATAATCTGCAACAAAATTACGAATCTCCTCAGCAACAACCCCTTGAATCATATTACCTTCCGGATGGGCTGGATTTCTAACTTTATCTTGCAATGTACCCATGTGTCTTTAAAAAGGGCAGCACCATCTCATAAAGACTGTACCGCAAAACTTAATCTCACAAACCAAATGAAGAATCAAATGCACCGTTATGTCAAAAAGTGACGACGGAAAATACATCTCAAATTTGCACAAAGTAACAACAACATTCGCCTAGAGAGCATCAAGTGTAAAAGGATCAAGCACTTTGCTGCATATAGTATTGAAAAACGAACAAAGACTAGTAATAGCTTCTAACATGCTTCGGTAAAATACCACAAATTGCAATGGGTAGAAATACTTGCATCATCATGTGACAATCATGAGATTTCGTACTAGTCAACTTCAATTCTCCATTTAAGGAAACGAATCTTTTCATGTTTGACGAGAACCCTGATGGAAGCTTGATGTCATACAAACAAGCACAAAAATTTCGTTTTTCTTCCTTTGACAATGTGTAGCATGCTGGAGGTAAATAAACCTTTTCCTTCTTGCCAGGTCCATCATCTGTCTTCTTTGATACACCCGTGGCTTTTCCCTTGCGCTTCCCTTTACGTGTTTTTCCAGCATCTTCGCTTCCCTTCTCCTTTTCCTTTACCTTCCCTGCCTTTGGCTTAACCCACAATTCCGGACGAACACCCCACGCTTCCAAATCTAATCGAGCACCCTTTCCATCCTTTGTTTTGCCTGGAATGTTCATAATAGTCCAAACAATTGCATCACAAACATTCTTCTCTATATGCATCACATCGAGACAATGTGTGACAACATGTTCTTTCCCATACTCAAGCTTCCAAAAGATTGATTCCTTTTTAAAGAGAGCATGTGGATCAACAGGTTTTGATGTTTTACCAAACACATATACCCTTCACTCGAGCATAAACCTCCTTTCCACTGAATGACCTAGGAGCAGCATCCTCTTCTACTTTCCCATTCAAGGCCTTTCTCTGCCTACGATATGGGTGATCTCTCCTAAGAAATCTTCGGGTCCTCACGTACACATCTTTGCCGTAGTGATCAAGGTACACGTTCGGTCTGTCATCGACACAAATGGGACATGCTTTGTGCCCTTTGTTCTTGTACCCGGAAGGTTGCCATATGCTGGAAAATCATTATTAATGGTCCACAACAAGGCTGCACGCAATAGGAACATCTCGTTCTTATGGGCATCATAAACGGAAACTCCTTCGTCCCACATTTTTCTCAAATCATCAACAAGGGGCTCAAGGTAAACATCAATGTCGTTTCCAGGTTGCCTTGGCCTCGTTATCAAAAGTGAAACCATTACGTATTTGCGTTTCATGCACAACCACAGAGGCAAGTTGTAGATCACTAAAAGTACCGGCCATGTGCTATGTTTGGTACTAAGAGTGCCAAATGGATTCATACCGTCTGTGCACAACCCAAGCCTTAAATTTCTTACTTCATCACCAAATGCCCTAAACTTCATATCAATGTTCTTCCATTGTGGAGAGTTGGTCGGATGCTTCAACAAACTGTTTTTGTTTCTTCCCTCTGCATGCCATCTCAAGTTCTTAGAGTCTTTTGGAATTGAAAAGAGACGCTTTAACCTTGGAACAATGGGAAGATACCACAACACCTTAGCAGGAGGTCCCTTTATCCCAACATTGCAGCTTGTTTGCTTGTAACACGACTTACTGCAACGTGGACACTCCTCTAACTCTTCATATTCCTTTCGATACAGAACACAATCATTAGGACATGCATGAAACTTTTTATACTCTAAACCAAATGGACACATGAGTTTCTTTGCATAATAATAGGAATTAGGAAGTTCATTCCCTTCTGGCAACATGTCACATAACGCAGTCAACAAAGAAGTGAAACTAGTGTCACTCCAATTATGCTTTGACTTAATGTTAAAAAGTGTTAGCACAGCCGAGAGTTTTGTGTATTTTATGGACCTTGGATACAAAGGCTTTTTGGGAGCCTCTGATAAGGACTCAAATACATCGGATCAGTCCCCAAAGTCACCTTCAACATCATGCATCATCTCATCCAAAGGATCAAGGCCACCATCCTCAATCTCATCCCTCTCCTCATCCCCATCTCCACCGTCATCAGTCCCATATTCCTCTTCTACACAAATATCGGCACTCTTTTCATGCGTATCATTCCCAACAATATTCTCTCTATATGATCCCTTTTCACCGTGCCTAACCCACATATGATATTTAGGCCTAAACCCACGACATTTTACATGAACCATGATAGTATCAACACTATCGACCAATGTGACATTATGACAATTCACACAAGGGCAATAAAGGGCATTGACACCCATTCTGAGCTGATATTGTGAAGCACTCTTGCAAAATTCTTGAACACCATTGAATAATTCCAATGTATCACGTCTACCATACATCCAACTACGATCCATCGACGTTTTAAATTGCCTTTAAGCATACCAATACATATATGATTAAGCATACCAACACATTTATGATGTCAATCAGAGTACAATCCATATATTATTCATATTGCATAAAAATGAATGCCCCAAAAAGGTCCTTATCACACCAACCTAACCCATCCTTAAACGTTTAATCTCACCAGTGAAGGTATGTCAACTTTCCAATTTTAGGGAAAATCCGGCATCATTTCCCCCCAATTCTCCAAGTACACTATGTAGGTAATAACTTACCTACATATACACCTAGAGAACAAGGTGGGAAAAAGATAAGCCAGGATATTCCTTAAAATCGAAAAAGAGACATACATTCACTACCTAAGTGAGATCAAACGTCCAAGAACAGTCCCAACCGGGGACTATTCAAGACTTTGTCCTAATGAGAAAGACTCGAACGGGTATCTAAGCAAATGATGATGCAAGCATTCACGTATTTGCATTTATTTGACATTCAACAATACACAAGTTCATTCATTTATATAGTGCTAATTAGAGTAACTACAAGCAAACTAATGTTACTTTACAATCCATACATTCATTCATAACAATCCATTTATAAATTATGTTCTACTAAGCAATTTTAACAAACTAACTAGTTAACTAACAAGTAATATATTCAATAAAATTACTTTAAAGCTACTTTAATTCACACAACATATAAATATATTACATGTACAAAATTAAACAACAAATTAATTAAACAATTAAGTAAAAATTGTCTTAACTAAATTTGAAACCCTAACTTTTAATTTTGGAATAAACAAAAAAATTAGGAAATTTTAGATTTTAACACCTCACAAAAACACGAAAATTGATTTTAACACCCCCATAAAAAAAAATTGATTTTAACACCAGTTAAATTTCCAAAAAATTGGTATTACCACCACTTAACTGATTCTGTTTAGGAATCCGTTAAGTGGGTCCATAAGCCACATGTCGTGTTATTATTGGCCAAAAAAATTAAAAAAAAAAGAAAAAAAATAAAAAAATTAAAAAAAAAAGAAAAAGAATAAAAACCTAAAACTACCCAGCTACCACCACAACACCACCCCCGCGCCACCGCCGGTTTCCCCCCAACTCACCACATCTCTCCACGAAACCACCACCCGTGTTGCACCACCACCCCCAACCCACCTGAACCCTCTCCCTCCCTTTTCCGCAACCGTATCGCCCCCAAAAACCACCAAACCCAAAACCCTTGTTCCCCAAAACGGCCACAAATCTGGCCAAAAATGGCCGAAATTGGCCGGTTTTAGGGATTAGTGTCCTTAACCGGCCGATTTCGGCCTTTTAAGGCCGGATTCGTGGCCGTTTAAGGGGGACGAGGGTTTTGGGTTTGGTGGTTTTTGGGGGCGTTACGGTTGCGGGAAAGGGAGGGGGAGTGTTCAGGTGGGTTGGGGGTAGTGGTGCGACACGGGTGGTGGTTTCGTGGAGGGATGTGGTGAGTTGGGGGGAAGCCGGCGGTGGCGCGGGGGTGGTGCTGTGGTGGTGGCTGGGTAGCTTTAGGTTTTTATTTATTTTTCTTTTTTTTTAATTTCTCTCTTTTTTTGAACAAATAAAATGTTGACACGTGTTAATGTGGGCCACACTTAACGGAATTTTTGGATGGAAACCGTTAAGTGGTGGTAATACCAATTTTTTGAAAATTTATCTGGTGTTAAAATCAATTTTTTTTTTATGGGGGTGTTAAAATCAATTTTCGTGTTTTTGTGAGGTGTTAAAATCTAAAGTAACCAAAAAATTATATCCATTGCAATTTAAAATTTAGCAACAACTCACCCTAATTTGAGAGTGAGAAAGAGATGGAATGTGGAGTGAGAGAGGGAGGTGTAGTGGTGGTGTTATGTCCTTATGGAAGGGAGGAGAAGTTGGTGAACCCCTTGCACAACACCACAGCAATGCCACGAACACCACCAGCTTCCGGCTGTAGCACTCACCCACATGCAGCAACACCACTGCAACAACCACAGCACAACAATAACCACGACCAGTAGCAACACCCCAGCAAGAACCTTGACCAGCAGCACCACCGAAATGAGAAGGGAGATAATTTCAGTGAGGAGTGGTGGTGGTGGAGGCTCGTCGGACTAAATTGAGTGGAGTGGTGGTGGTGGTGGAACGAAAGTCAGAGAGGAGTGGAGGGAAATCCGAAAATTTTGTAATGAAAATGAGAGGAGCCGAGGGAGATCGAAAACAGGGGGAAGTTTTGTTGTTGGGCGGAATTTTTTTTTTTTTAAAGGAAGCGGTTTGAACCGCTTCCCTTTTGATTTATGGAAGCGGTTCGGTTCAAACCGCTTCCTTTTCCTTATCTTTGGTTTTTTTTTTTTTGGAGGTCGGTTTTTGGAAGCGGAATTGGAAAATCGCTTCCAATTTAGGGCTTCCAAATTGGTTTTTTCTACTAGTGAGGACAATGTAAATATTATAGCAAAGTTTATACCAGTGTCTGAATACTAAATGTCTGATTTAGCTAGTGTTTAGTTATAAAACTAATTGCGGTTTTCTATTCTCAACTCAATGATATACAAATTAAAAAGAAAAAAAAATACTCTTAACTATAGAAAGATATGGCTAGCTAACAAAACAAATGAGCTCACTAATTTGCTGTACTACAAACAAACCGTTCAACCAATCTACTTGTTAATGTAGGTCAAGAGGACCTAGAAGTATAAAATATTGAATTTTTTTTAACCAAATATAAGTGCCCATTTTATTAAATAAGGTCCAATTCCGCCAAAGTGATAATGCTTTAGGGAAAGGAACTCAAATGTACATACTCAACATTATTTCTGGTATCACATCTCGCAACAAGATGAGCTACAGTATTATACTTGCATTTAACATGAGTATAAGAACACACATCAAAGGGCAATTTATCTTTTCTATTATCATCAAATATCAAATGAGTAGGAGATAATCCACCATCATCCACTATCGCAGCCTGAACCACATTCTAAGCATCAGATTCCACCCAAATTTTTGTAAACCCAAGTCTAGTAGCAAACTGCAAAGCATACTTGATGGCCAGAGCTTCAGCAAACTCTGGCAAAGTAGCATGAATTTTCTTCGTAGTAGTTGCATCAATCTCACCCAATTCATTTCTGCACACCACTCCCAGACTAGCCTTACCAGCAACAGGAACACGGGCGTTGGTGTTTATATCTGATGCAACCACTTGGAGGCAACTCCATTCAGTAGCAAGCGTCGCACACATATACAAAGCAGTAGGCTTGAACACTTTCCGCGCATAGGAATTACATCCCAGCTCCATACGAAGGAAACCAGCAGCTACCATGACAGGATGAGGGTGTTCACTTTAAAAAAATGGCAAGGTTTCTGCACCTCCAAGCAGCCCGCATGAGTGTAACTAACTTTCTCACCTCATCTCCATCAAACTTGTTGTTCAACCAAATACAAAGATAAAAAACGGAAGAGCTTAAAGCTCCCACTAGGTTGCCAATGTGCCCAGATCTGTCTTGCCGCATTACACTCGAGCAACGAGTGTATTATAGTCTCCTTTTTCGCACCACATAGATGAAAAGTAGCATCTTAGGTAATATGCCTATACACAATCTGTCTTTCACATCCAAATTACCTTTCACCGCACTCCATATAAAGTGTTGCAATTTAGGTGGTCCCCAAATTCTCCAAATTGATCTCCACATAGCATCATCATTCATCTATTGCTGATGATCCTCATTGCCCATTTTGGCAAGCTAATACCCCGAACGAACCATATACCAACCCCTCTTATCACAGTGCCAAAACATTGAGTTAGATTGTTGCCTATTTGACGGTGGGGTTGCCAGGATGGTCACACCAACTTCACTCGGCCCTCAACCACCAACCAAGGGTCCTTCGTTCCACACCCTTATATTTCTACCGTCACTAACCCTCCACATTAGCCCATATCTAAGCAAACACTTTGCTCCCCACATGCTTCTCCTTGAGAAGCTAGGATCTTCTAATACATTCTAGTTCTTTAAATCCTTTGCTTTGAGAAATTTGTGGAGCAATGAAAACTCATTAGAGTATAGCCGCCAAAGTTGTACTATTTAGCCAAAAGGGCTTGATTAAAACATTTTAAATCATGGAACCCCAAACCCCCTTTAGCTTTTGGAAGACATATTCTCCTAGTTTTTCCAATGATGCTTTTTAATATCTTCTCTCGAACCCCACCAAAAGCGACGAAGAAAATTATGTATTTTATCAATTAGAGCATCCAGAATTCGTTCTAAAGATACTCATCATATAGGTTGGAATACCTTGGGCCACAAATTTAATTAATACTTCCTTCCCCAACCTCAAAAGTAGCTTCTCCTTCCACCCATTCAACTTTTTCTAGATTCTATCTTTTAAACACGTGAAAATGGCTTTTTTTTACCTCCCAATCATTGAAGGCAATCCCAAATACTGCTCATGTCTTTCAACATCTGGAAACTCTAGAGTGTTAATGATCGTATCTCTTTGATCAACAACAAATTTACTAAAAGCAACTTCTGTCTTACCCAAATGAACTTTCTGATCAGATGTTCCTTCGTACGTAGTAATAATGTCAGCATTTGTCGTGCATTCCTGCATAGTTGCTTTTGCAAATAGAATACTATCATCAGCAAAGAAAAGATGTAAGATTCTTAGAGCCGAATGACAAATTCTTGCCCCAGCTTTCTTTCATGAACCGCTTTTGATATCAGAGAGGAGAAAGCATTAGCACATAAGAGAAATAAATAGGGAGAGATAGGATCACCCTGTTGGAGACCCCTAGAGGGGGGTAACCGACCCATAAATTTCACCATTCACCTTAAAAGAGAAGGAAACACTTGAGATACAATCCATCACTCAACGAATCCAGCTATCACAAAACCCCATTTTACTCATTACCTTCTCCAAAAAGCACCACTCAACCGTGTCATAGGCCTTACTTATGTCTAGTTTGAGAGCAACAGTTCCATGTCTTCCTTCTCCTCGCCTTTTCATAGAATGAAATATCTCAAAGGAAATCAAGGCATAGTTAGTTATCAAGCGACCCTGAATAAAAGCACTTTGATTTATAGGAAAAAAATCTCGTTGAGGAATAATTTAAGTTTGTTCGCCATTGTTTTTGAGATTATTTTATAAATAACATTGCAACAACTTATTGGCCTGAATTCTGTCATAAACTTTGGTTCATTAACATGGGTTTTATTAATTTCAACAATATTAATTAAACCCTTCCACCAATTTTGCACAAGTCTAATAATAACATAACCAAGTATATGCCAATTTTTTTGAAAAAACAGGGCATGCATACCGTCCGTGTAATACCCCGTATTTATATGTATTTTATTTAAAATAAGTATTTTGTGGAGTATTTAAATAATTTGAAATGTTTTATTTATGGCATTTTAATTTGTTATTTTAAATAAGTTTGGAAATATTTTATAAAAGGAAAGTTTATTTAATTAATTATTTTATTTAAGCTGGGGCTTAATTTAGGAAAGTTTTCTTTTAGTAAAGTTTTATTATGAAAGAGATTAGGAAAGATTAAAAAAGGAAGTTTAGGTAAGAAGGGTTTCTAGAGAAAGGGGTATAAATATTCAACACTTGGGCAAATTAAACTTTGCCCAAACTAGAGAAAACTTAAGGTAGAATTTCTCTCCCTTCTCCTTTATTTTTCATTTCTTTTTCTTTCTTTTTTTCCCCTTCCCCTTTATGGCTTTCACAACCGCCAGCCACCACCACACCATCGGTGGGCCGCCGGCCGCTGCTAGCACTGCCAGCAACAACATCGCTGCCACTAGTAGCACGGCATGAGCTGGCTGTGGTGCCGTGGCTGCTGCCTGGATTTCCAAAAAAATAATTAATCTTTAATTTTAAATCTTGTTTAAACCTTAGATCTAATTATAAATTAAGGGTTTTGTGTTAATATTATGTATGGTGTAATAAATTTTTCAGATTTTAATTCTAATTAAAAAGCCTCAATTTTGAAACCCTAGATTCATAAATTATTAATTATTGAAGGATTTAATTTAGGGTGGTTTAGACCTTTGATTTAAGTGTTTGAAAGCCTAATTACAACATGTTTTCATTAATATATAATGCTGTAATTTTTGGTAGTATATTAAAAATCAAGTTTCTTTAAGGAATTTTAATGGCTATTTCACCAAATTCCACTAAGCACTTTAATAATTCACCAAATACCATCAAGATTTTCAAAATTCACCAAATTCCACCCAGTTTTTATTAAATTCACCAAGTGCCATTACTGACTAACAGCCTGTTAGTTGAGACGAACGCTACAAGAGGGGGGTGAATTGTATGTGAGTTCCTAGTGACTACTTTTGCAGAATATAAAACAGAATATAAAGGAACTTGTAATGCACACATGATTTTATGAGGAAACCTTCCAGGGCCTAACTGGAAGTAAAACCTCGATCCTATGAAGGGATTTCCAAACCAAACCACTTCACTATAATAGGGCAAACACCAAGTTACAACCTATTATAAACAGACATAGCCTTTACTTACAAGTTCCAGACTGAACTTGCTACACAGTAGGACCCTTACCCAATCTAAGTTCCACACTTCGATTCACCCGTACTACCACATTACTACCTCACAGCTTCACACTCGAAGATTACACTACCATATGCAATATAAATTTCATACACACACACCTAATAGCCCAACCGATACAAAATATAAAACACCTAGTATATGATAGGCAAGCTATGCATGAAACCAGAAACTAATATGACAAAGTTATAAGCATGTAAAACTTACACAAATTAAGCACAAAGATTTCTTCACGCATAAACTCACATAAAACTTGTGAATGGAGATCTCTACTATTTGTACAAGGTTAACTCGTATAGCAAGTAGGGTTTTTAAAAGATAAAAATGTTAATTATCCAAATCTCAAAACATGGATTTTAAGTAAATAATTTAAGAGAAATTCTTTTTGGAAAATAAGATAAAGAAAGATACATAAAAAAGAATAATTTTATCTTTTTGATAAACTGATTTTATTAAATAAAACACTTAGAAAATCTTTTCTTAAAATCTATCCTTTTATCTTTTCCGTTTTAAAATTATTTGCTAAGAAATTTTGTCACGCTTCTAATAGATTTCATGCATATCCTACTTAACATATTTAACAAAAAATCTAGAAGATAAAATATTAAATAAATTGATATCGATGTGCCGTAATTCTGTAATGTTGTATTTCTTGGGCTTCACGCAGACCAGGACTGAGTTTCTGTTGTCACTCTTACTCCAGCTCTCAATTGGAACTTCGCAGGGTAAGTTCTTTCCAGAACTTATTGTCTTCAACTTGTTGTCTCCAAGTTCCTGTTAGGGAACGTTCCTGTTAAGGAACTTAGTTCTTGTTAGAGAACTTTTCTTCTATTTTGATTAATTTTTCTTCAAAGGTCTCTTCATGTTTTCTTAGCTTGGGTTACTCTTCCACCACCATGGTCTACTTCACCTATGCTAATCAAATACTTATAAACCCTTATTAATTGAGTTTGCTTTAGTTTAAGTCTATCATCATCAAAACTCTTAAGCTTTAACACAGCCGTTAACTCCGTTATTCATTAGGGTTTAATTATGACACATGTCATGAAATGATTGGTTTATTTATCTTAATTTTATAAAAAATTAAAAATAAAAACAAAAAAACCCAAAATTTTCCAAGCCACCTACCCAGTACCCATCACCGCAAAACCCTAGCCCCTCCCCTTACCTCGCCGGAATACGGCCGGCTACCCCCTTAACCACCAAAAGTCGGACGGCCGACCCTTAAGTGCCCCAGTCAGCGGCAGATCCATGATTTGATTAATAGGTTGTCCCATCGTACATCGACTGCATATAATATATCAAAAAATAATCAAAGCTTGAACAATGAACAAAAAAAACATAAAAAAAGTTCATTTCATAAAGTAATTTCAATTCATTTTACAACTAAAAAAGTACTAAATTTATTACAATTGCTCTCGACGAGTTTTCATGTTTTGATAACGATTTACAATATCATCCATGCTAACATTGTAAAAACAAATCTCTTTCTAGGTAAGTAATCAAACAATCATTCAACATTTGATCTCCCATGCTATTACACAATTTATCTTCACTTGCGTCATTCCGGAAAATACTCTTTCTACACTTGTCGTTGCAACGGGAAGAATCAACACCAACTTCAAAAGTAAATAGACTCGATCATAAGTTTCAAACTTTCCCGTTTCAACAAGTTTCATAGAAAAATCACTTAGACCCTTCAAATTCCAAAATCTCTCATCATTTCGAACATCAACAATGAAATTTTCAAGTGAATGTTCAAAAAATAATAACTCAGAGCTTGAAAATTCATCGGGATAAGACTTGTCAAGTTGAACTAATTTTCTTTTGTCAAAAGAATGAAACAGATTTGCAAGATTAAAGCAAGACATACACACAAGTAATTCTTTCCTTACCTCGGGAAATCGATTTTCAAGTTCTTGTAATTGAAGATCAATGACACTTAGAAAAAATTCAACTCTAAATTGATGAAGATTAGTCACTTGTGGACCTTTACCTCTATACATTATTCTCCCAGGAACATTATATCGCCCCTCCTTGTTTGTAACCTCAATGGCATATTTAGCCATAAATGAAGTGACTTTTTCCATATGTGAATCCCATCCTTCATCTCTCAACTTTTGCAAACTAGTCTTGGTTACATCAACATTAACCATTGCATTTACAATATCTTGATCATGTTTTTGCAATGCCACATTCAACGCATTTGTAATTCAAAATATATCAACCATCAAGTGTGCCACAAACACAAAATCAAATGACATCAACAAGTGTGTAATAGATTATGCTTTATTTGAATCAAGTGGATCAGATGGAATCAAGTGAAAAAAGTATTGAAGGATATAAATCAATCACATCCAAAATGGTTTTAAAGTGAGATCCCAACGAGTATCACAAAGTCAACATAAGCCACGTTCTTGATTCAAACCAGTTCCCGATTAAATTTCACCCAAGGATAATGCCTCTACAACCCCTTGACGTTGTTTCTTCGAAGAAATTCTTTCCTCTTAGGTGAACCTCCCACAAAGTTCAAGAGAGGTGCAAGTACATCAACAAAAAGCCAACCACAATCTGCGTTTTTCTTAGCACGAGCAACTTGTGTCAATTGAAGTTGATGAGCAAAGCAATGAACAAAGCATTCTTGAGAACATTAATTCAAAATTAGAGTTTTAAGGCCATTAATTGAACCTTGCATGTTACTTGCCCCATCATAACCCTGACCTCGAACTTGTGAGAAAGTTAAAGAATGTTCCATGAGTAATGACTCAATAGCATTTTTGAGAGTCAAAGAAGTAATATCAAGAACATGCATAATACCAAGAAAACGCTCACACACTTCCCCCATTTCATTAACAAATCTCAAACAAAGTGCCATTTGTTCCTTATCGGAAACATCTGCAGATTCATCAGGAAGAATAACAAAAAAAAAAACCACCATCAAGTTCATCCAATATTGCTTTAGTTGTTTATTTTGCCCAAGCATTGATTATATCTTTTTGGACACTTGGAGAGGTTAGTTGACAATTACCAAAGGTCATTTTAAAAACAACTTTTGAATACTCAGGATCATGGTTTGAAAGAAGAGTTAATAACGAAAGAAAGTTACCTCTACACAATGAACTTACCTTTTCATCATGACCACGAAAAGGCAACCCTTGGAACAATAGCCACCTAATGGTTTCAATTGAAGCTTTCAATCTCTTACAATAGGCACTCATGGTTTCTGCTATTTGTTTTGATAAAGCGGTGGAAGAGTATTTGTGTGATGGGGAAAAGTGTTGTTCACTTGCATGATGTAAAGGTGTATTTGGTTCACTTTCTTGGGAATTTTGTTCATTTTCTTGTAGTGAAGGAGGATTTGGTTCACTTTCTTCAGGAGGTAGATCATTTAATGGAGGAGGAGTATCATTTTGTGGAGGGGGAGGATTTAAAGTAGACACTTTTATAGTAAAAAAAACTTGATATATCACAAGTTGTTTTTCTTTTCATTCTGAAATTGAAGTTAAAGGTTGAATTAGATTAATCAATCTAATAATTCTTTCTAGTTTGCTACTAAAACATATAAGTATTAAATTATAGAACCATCTAAATAAAATAAATAAAATTCAATTCACAAATCTCAATTGACCAATAATTTCAATGTAAATTGCAACGTTAATTCCCATAATCCCATTCATGAATAACAACTATAAAATTAAAACATTAAATAATCTATCAATTAAAAACCCTAGAACAAATAATCAATCCAAATTTCTAAAGAGGAAAGACTAAAGCAAAACTTTCAAATAATCATTTATAAACTAAGTAAGAACAATAATATAAAGCTTTTAAACAATTAGCATTAGGAATTACTTAGCAAGAAGTCAAGAAGAATCATATAAATACCTAAATTTGAATTTTAAAATTAGGGATTTAAGGTTAGTAAATTACCAGATTAATTAGTTTATAGAGGGGAGTAGGGGACAATCGGATAGTAAAATAGACAGGTGGAGTCGCGGTCTCACGGAGGTCGTCAGCAGGTGTTGAGGGGTCTGACTTCTCGGCGTTGATAGTTGGCGTCTCAACGAAGCTTGTGAACATTGTGGTGGTTAATAATTTTGTAAGGAGAGAGAAAATGATTGATTGTTTTGTTCCTTTCAATAAATTATATTAAAAAAAATTAGTTACTTATTATTTGGTTGGATTCATGTGACTTAGGGGAATAGGGGTTAGGAATAGTCACTATTTTTTGTCATCAATGTCTCCTTTAGGCTTCAGTAATCAGTACTACGTAAATTTTTTATATTTTTGATTTTTTTTATAAAATAATAGTGTGTATCCTAGGATCCACCATGACTACAGGTGGGTCCGCCACTAGCCCCAGCTGACCCGCTGTTGACCCCCAAAACCACCCACGCTACCTGGCCCGACCTCAAAAACCACCAACATGAGCTTTAATCAAGCATCCTCTTCTTTCCTCAGTCGCCAAAATTGCCCCTCCTCCCTTTCCTCACCCTCGAAATGGTCGTTTCGATGGTAGGAGAAGAGAGGAGGGGCGTTATTATTGGTGGTTTTAGGGGTCGGGGCAGGCTGTGTGGGTGGTTTTTGGGGTGGGGAAAGCTCGCGTTGGTGGTTTATGGGGTTAGGGAAGTTTGTGTGGGAGGTTTTGGGGGTCAGCGGTGGGTCAGGTGGGGTGCTAAAGGACCATTTGGTCGATTGTTGGCAGTTAAGGGGGTGGCCGCTCATTTTCCGGCAAGATAAGTGAAGGGGCTAGCTAGGGATTGGCGGTGGTGGGTAGGTGGCTGGGAAAATTTTGGGTTTTTTTTTTAATTTTTATGAATTAAGATAAATGGTCCAATCATATCATGATGACATGTGTCATGATTAAACCGTAATGACTAACGGAGTTAACGGTCATTAGTCATTAATGGCACTCGGTAAATTTTTTAAAAAATGGGTGGCATTTGGTGAATTCTGAAAAGTCCGATGGCATTTGGTAAAACAGCCGGAATTTTAATTATCCAATAATTGGGATTAAAGTATGAGGTTTTAAATAAAATTTCAACTTATTTTAATTAAATTATGAGTGGTTTAATAAGAGTATATATTGCTGGAAATTTGTGTAGGGAGGATTTTAATGCTCTTTTATTATTTTAAATTGTAGGAGACTTTGAAGTGAGTGATTTCTATTAACCGTGGCGATATTAAGATCGTATTCAAGGTATGTTCGCGTACTTAGCATATTTTTGGTGATGTAGTAGCATGCTTGATGTGATTAATTGAATACAAGTAGTATCATGCTAGATTATGAATGGAAATTGTGATTTGGTTGATATTGGTGATTGAATTATGAAGCATAATTTATTTGTGATGGATTAATGATTGGAAAATAACGGTTTAGCATGTTGAGCATGAACCACACTTTTATTTATATATGGCATGATAGAAATCATGTTTAATTAAACTAAATGTTTAATTTGGATTGGAATATTAAAAGGAAAATGGTTCATATAATTTTTATTGATGCTACAAGCATGGGAAAAGAGCTATGTAAGTGTTTATGTACACGAGGAATAAATTATATGTTGGTGCCATAGTGCCTTAAGGTGTTTTTAACACCGAGGGATAGGATTTTTGGCGCATTAAGCGTTTAAGTTTTCTTTGATACCGAGGTAGATTTAAAAAGGGTTCAACATTAAATATTACGATGTCACTAATTATTCAAGAATTAAATTGAAGTGTTTAGTTGTTTGAATAATCATGATGTTTGATGTTATTATGATTTGAGAGTCATCACCAAGTTTAATAGATTGTAAAGAACGTAAAGTGAAGCACCAAAACTCTTGGAACGTATATACCTTGAGTATGAACATATGGGGGGAGTAATGCGACTTTATATTTGACTATAACTTCTACTGGGAGTACAGGATGTTGTATTTTCCTTTTTATTATGCGTAGGAATTCCGCCACTTACAAGTGGTTCTTTTATACTGTCAGGGTTAGCTCCAATGTTAATACCCCTTTATTGGGGCAGGTTAGGGGGAAACTCGTTTGATGCGTAATCAAAATATAATAAATTATTTAGTTACTTAGTTGAGAAGTTTTTTGTATGTTGTGTGCTTGAGAACAGGTGCAAAAAGGTAAGTTGTGTGTTGATATATAGGTAAAAGCATGTTAGAGTGTTTAAATACACTTATGTACTCATCTTTGCTAATTGTGTGTTTGTGTGCTTGTTGGCATTGTCTTTACCTTGGCCCTATGATGATCCATTCTTAATGGAGAGTAGTGGAAACAAGTAGAGATAATAAGCTTTTTAGGTGATGAAGCATATTCATGATGGGCATGAGTGAAGAGCGAATCATGCTAGTTTCCATAAGTTTATGATGTGTTATTACTTTAATTATATAATGATAAATCTGTTGCGAGACTAACGTAAAGGTTTTTAAATTAAATTTTTTTTGTTAAGGGTCTATAATGGTTCTAAGTTATAGGTTTGAATTTAATTTACTTTGGTTCGACTTTACTTTCGTGAGTTAACTTTTGAAGTTAAGTCGTTTTAAATATTTTAAAGGAGAGTCTTCCGCTGTGTGTCTTTGATAGTTGCCTTAGCCGTTTTCACAGTGGCAGTAATATCTTAGATTTTCCTATTTAAAGTTGTAAACAGGGCAAAACATGTATTTTAAAAGAAAGGAATTTCTAGGGTGTTACAATCCGTCCCAGGTGATTTATTAGGATTCATTTGAAACAGGGAATGTTTGATTTCATTCGCCGTAGGTTCCTCCTCAAGCACTACATTCATTGAATCAGTCACCCACTAGATAACTCAACCCTAGCAGCCTCAAACTCAGATGATCTATCAAAAGTAAAGAGGTTCGAAAAATACCCAGCCACAATATTGCATATTTGCGCTTCATCGTCTCTCCAAACCCCACAATCATCTAACTAACTATCGATGCGGTTCTTTTTCTTTCTTTGACTCGCCTTCCGATGAAAGTAAGCTGTATTTTTATCTTTGTCCCTCATTTCATTCGCCTGAACCCTTCCATACCAATAAGAATCCTTAAACCTTCTAAGTTCCCCCAACTTATCTGCTAGATTTTCACAGCTTGCTAACATCGCAGCGTCTACCTGACTACCTTGCGCATCCAACAACTCCTTTTCAAATCTTCTAAATTTCTTCTGAGTGCCTTTAAAAGTGGTAGCAACCCACTTTTTAAAATCCACCACACATTGCTCTAATCGTTAGTGAGTAGCTAGACATGCGATATCTCCCCATGCCTTTGAAATCACGGCCTCACACGTGTCATTCAAGAGCCACATTGCCTCGAATCAGAATAACTTCCCACCTTTCCCCCTATCATAGTAGTTCAGCGTGTCAAGAAAGATAGGAGAATGATCAGATTCCTCCCTCACTATGTGTTGCACCGAAAATTTTGGGTGCATTTCACACCAAGGATCATCACCCAAGAATATATCAAGTCTTTTTCGAACCACTTGTTGGGGTTTGGTGAGTCTGACTCACCGCGGAAACAAACCCAAAAACAAGACCGCACTCGCAATAAATAAAACCATAAACATAATTAAATTAATCACAAGATTAAGATAAGCTAATTACCTTTGACGCGTGTTTCGCTCCAAAATGAGCTCTTACTTGAAAGCTTCAAGTCCCGCTCACACGGAGACCTCCAACGAAGTCCACCCGCACCAACAAAACCGACTAGGTCCAATGTCTTGGGGTTAGCAAGACCCGACCAAAAAAACCCGAGTAATTATATTGAGTTCAAAGGTTTTCACTAATTGTGATGCCTTTTTCAACTCTTACTCAAGCATCATACCCAATGCCCATACTTGGGTATTTATAGGAAATGATAGGAGTATCATTTACTCTCCCATCAATGTGGGATAGTATGATTTTTCCATTTTATTTTAAAGCTAATATAAAATTAATAATCAAGCTAGTAATAAATCAACAAGTGGCAAGCTCATGTGAGTGGTTAGGTGAGGACCACTTGGAGAAGGGGGGGACCAAACTTGCTCCCCACTCCCTCTCCCATAACCGGCCACCTCACTCCACACACACTCAAGGACCACAAGCCACATGGCACCCACCCTTGGGCACCAAGGCAGCCAAGGTGGGCTGGCATGTGTTGCTGTCCGTGGCAACCACACCCAGCAAGCCCAGCAGGCCCAGCACTCGCATGCGGGCTGCCAGGCGCTACTGGCCTGCAAGCCCAGCATGCTTGTGCGGGCTGCTGCTGGTCTTGTGCCTTGGCCAGCGCTGCTAGGCAGCAAGTAATGGCCTAGCCATGCTGCTGCTAGCTGTGGCGAGCTGGCGCGCCTAGCGTGCTAGCTGCTGCAGCTTGTTACGGCATGGCTTGCTAGCCATTGCGCGCACAAGGCTGTGCCTAGCATGCTAGCACGCACTACGCCCTTAGCACTCGGTTAGAGCTACGTTCGGCCTGATTCCTAACGGATACTTAGGCAACCTCACATTGAGGTGCGGCCACATTCACATTCATATCTATACATGATCGAGTCAAAGAATATCCAATACTTATCCCTACCCATTTAGAGCTAGACTTGGGGGCTTGAACCCAAATCACATTAGCTTACCCAGCCTGAAGAGTCATCATCTTTAACTCTTCTCTCATCTCTTTCCATCGCCATAACCCTTGCAGCCAGCCTTAGTATCACATTCACACACTTCACTCACACATCCATATCCATATCAATCATCCTTCCCTTTAAGAGCCCTTTATCATGAAATCTTGTTTCAACACTGTGCATGTTTCATCATATTTAAAGACAACAGAAGAAACATCGTATACTTGCTTAGCTTCCTGACCTGAGCAATGTTCATTGTTTCGCATAATGTGCTAAGAAACATTTATATATCAATGATTTTTAATCATACAAAGCATATCGTGCTTAGCTCCTTGACCTAAGCAACATTCATTATGCAATAATCACTATACATTCTTAGCTTCCAGACCTAAGTGACGTTCAAAATTGCTTCTTTACACCATATATGATTCTTAGCTCCATGACTTAAGTTCATTAATCTATCGTGTCACATGATGTAATTTTCCTTAGCCTCCTAGCCTAAGAGCTTGCATCATGCATACATTATTTACAGGACAAGCAATTCAATCCATACGATTCATTTCGTCTTGCTCAAGTAGGAAGTTCAAAACTTCTTTCCTTTTTCATTATTTTATTTTGGGGAAGTTCAAAAACTTTTTCAAGTTTTCATCGAAGGACGTTCAAAAATAAAAGTTCTGTTTTCACATCTTTCTTTTTCGGGAGAAAGTCGGTACCCTCCACTCATGACAAAAATTGACGGAAATTTTTTGCTTTTGCATCTTCGTTTGCTTGTGTCTGAACACACATACACACACAAACACACACTCACAAGTCATACACATGTCATGTCACATCAAGTCAAACTTGGCCAAGTTAGTGGTCAAGTCAATCACAGTATATACGAGTCCATTGGAAAATTTATTTTTGCAGGTCTTATCTACATCCCACGTCCGGGGAAAAGCGGACCATCTACAGCCCACATCCGGGGACAAGCAGACCATCTACAGCCCACGTCCGGGGACAAGCGGACTACCATCATTTCATGACGCAAGGTTCTCGATACACATGGACTTGCAATCTCATCATCTTTCGAATTTCCTCAAGCATGGAAAGTATTATCGGTGGATTTTTCTTCAAGTATAGAAAACCGCCAAGTCGACTTTCCTCAGGCTTGGAAAGCGTTATCGGTGGATTTTTCTTCAAGTATATAAAACCGCCAAGTCGGCTTTCCTCAAGCTTGGAAAGCGTTATCGGTGGATTTTTCTTCAAGTATAGAAAACCGCCAAATCAGCTTTCCTCAAGCATGGAAGGCATTATTGGTGGAATTCTTCAAGCATAGAATGACACCATATTCTTCAGTCGGCTTTCCTCAGGCTTGGAAAGCGTTATCGGTGGATTTTTCTTCAAGTATAGAAAACTGCCAAGTCGGCTTTCCTCAAGCATGGAAAGCGTTATTGGTGGATTTTTCTTCAAGTATAGAAAACCGCCAAGTCGGCTTTCCTCAGGCTTGGAAAGTGTGATCGGTGTATTTTTCTTCCAGTATAGAAAACCGCCAAGTCGGCTTTCCTCAAGCTTGGAAAGCGTTACCGGTGGATTTTTCTTCAAGCATAGAAAACCGCCAAATTCCTTTGTCGGCTTTCCTCAAGCATGGAAGGCATTATCGGTGGATTTCTTCAAGCATAGAATGACACCAAATTCGTTCGTCGACTTTCCTCAGGCATGGAGAGTATTATCCGGTAGCTTTCTTCAGGCTTAGAAAGGCACCAAACTCTTCAGTCGGCTTTCCTCAAGCATGGAAAGCATTTCAACGAATGTCGCTCGGTGAATTCCTTCAAGCTTAGGAAGCTCCCAAATTCGTTTCTCACCGATACACTGGTGCCAGATACGTATTCTATCCCTTTACTCTTTTATCTGTGGAATTAACATCTTTCTGCAGGTATCGGCGTATGTAGAGTGATTTAGGATCGCAGAACGTCTTAAATCATTCTCCGTCCCTATCGGCTACTTTGACTATCGTTTTCGAAACTGACGTTTCTACAAACACAGTCAAAGTGGGGGCTTCTGTAGACACCTAAAAATGGCTCCCCAAAACCAAACCCGATGATGAACAACCTTTCACCGCCATTATTGGTCGGGTTTAGTATTTAATCCCGAGAGTGCTTAAAAAAATCGTATTTTATTTTTGAACAGTCCATGGATTAGTCTTGATGTTTGGTAAAAGCATAGTTTTAATTTCAGCCTAAACTTATTAATTAAATTTTAGCCCAAGCCTTTTTATTTTATTGTTTTATTATTTATTTTTGGCCCAAACCTTTTATTTATTTTTATTTAATTATTTTCTTATTTTAGCCCGAATAATAAAAGTCAGAAAAAGGCCCGAAATTATCAATCGACACTTAAAAAAGCCGAAAGAAATTAGGGTTAAAAATGAATTTAGACGGAAAATGGACTGGAATTTCCCACGCCACGGCAGACTGCCACCGTGTCACGGGAACCCTTCCCGTCTGACGGTGGGACTTCCCGTGACACGGGAGGTCTGCCGTGACACGGGATGTTCCGTGTCCTTTCCGCGTAAACCCTTAACGCGTTTTTCATCACGTTTTCTAAAATTTCCCGCGTCACTCCAAAACTGTACCGTGTCACGGGAAAGTGTACCGTCTGACGGTACAGTCTGACCGTGTCACGGTACAGTCTAACCGTGTCACGAGATACTTTTTTAGGGTTTTTATCATTTTAGTGTTCCATGTGCTCCCTCAGCACATTTTCCCTATAAATACCCCCTCATTTCTGATGTACGGGGCAACCAGAATTTTATTATTTTTATTTACTCTCTTATATGCTTTATCCTAAACACTAGCCTACCCTTCTCTACTTCAAAATTCCTTCTTCAAGTACTCAATGGAGTCCATATTTTACTCGAGGTTCTGTCCTTAAACCAAGGCGTGAAAGTTGCAAACAAACAGAATCGAAGTAAGGATCATGCTCCTTTTATTTCTATTATTTTTCTAACGATTTTATGTTGTTGGAATTGTGATTAATTTGGTTTTAATATTAATTTATTCTATTATTGATCACCGTATTGCATGTTAAAGGGAATATGTAATTGAAAATCACGCCTAATAAGATAATTTGGACAACCGGTTTAGGATCCTTTTAATCTTATTATTAATTGAAGTGATCAACAATATTTCAGAATTATGTGTGCATTAATCTTAAACCAATTTAGTTAAATAATAGTTTGGAGCGAATTGAATTATTGTTTGTATGCCTTTGAGATCACAGGAGTGCTTTTCAATATAAGAATCGAGTAGAGGCCAATACGGGCGAATGTGACTCCATGACTCACTTCGTACCATCATCCCCGATCCTCCTTTCGTGGTTCCGAACCATATGGAATTAGTAATCTCATGGATTATGAATGGGGTGTAACCTTCACGGTTCAATCGTTGTTGCCTATCGTTGTCCCTTATCGTGGTTGCCTTTTTATGATCCATGAACAGTTTACAAGTTCCTTAAAAACTTGTTGGCGGCTCCCTACTTTATTTGTCCCTAATTTTATTATGTTAATTCCCACTTCCTATGAGTGCCAAGCATATTCACAACATGCTTTTACGTAGACGCACTTCGAGCGACGCCTATAGACGTCTAAATAAATATTACTCGGTTGACTCATTAATTCCTTCCGAATTAATTCGTCGTTTCGGTTTGTTGAATTCTTGGGTGTGACCCGAAGGGTTCAGTCAAGATTAAGCTGTAATATTAATTATTCATTAATATTACTGATTGGAAGCGGCCTCCACCCAGGCATTCCGATCACTTGACCTCACTGAATATATTAGCTTTCTAATAATTCTGAACCCACTAACGGAATAGTACACTTGTTCGAAGGACACCATTCCTTTCACCACTGTATCCTCTTATCTTCCCCATTGCCATGTGAATTTACACCTCTTACACCCCAAATCTCTCAATCCGCAAGCATCAATCGCACCACAAAAAGCATCCATAAAGCATTCCCTCCTAACAACACCACCCTCCTTCTCCGACATGCTCACAATTTCATTGAAATCTCCAAACATAATACATGGGATAGTGCAAGAGTTTTTCAGATTTTTCATTAGTTCCCACGTTTTATGTTTATTAGTACCCTCCGACCAACCATAAATACTAATGGCTCTCCAACACGACACTGAATAGGATATACTATTAATGTGAGAATCTCGCCACCAAAAACACATTCCCCCCAATCTCCATGAACTACTTAGACACATTCCATTCTCAAAACCACATCTCCTCTTTACTATCTCTAGAACGCTACTATCAATCTTCGTTTCCATTAGAAACACCACATTCGTCTGCTCCCTCAAACACAAATCCCGGAGGGCTCTATCCGTCCAAGGGTTGTCAATCCCTTCGATGTTCCAGCTTAAGAGTTTCATTGCTCTCCGAGGGAATGGTCAACTCCATTACACTCTACTTGATTTATACTGGCGCCAGTAGTCGAACCCATCTCACCCTTCATTCTCTTTTCAACATTCTCCTCAAGACCCAGCTCTCCCATACTCCTTTAACTTTACCTGTCCTCATTTTAAACATATCATTCACAATACACTGAACCTCACTTGTACCATACCCCTTGTAGACACCCAAACGTGTCTCCCAAAAACTAAACCAGTGATGAATATCTTTCACGTAATTTGATTATCGAACAAGGTGAAAGTGTGAAAAGTCTAGTGATGCGATTGTTTTTATTAAAATATCTGTCTTTCTGTTTTTAAAAATATTCCTTTTATCCTCTATTTATGAAAATAGAAAGTCCAATTTAGTTTGGTCCATGATAAGGGTCCAATAATAGTGTAGTTCGATCGGGCTCGAAAATAGTATCCAACGATATATTATAAGCCCAATTCTGATGAATAATGAGGAAGTTATGGCCTATAAACTAAATTGGGCCCGAGATGAATTTCATATGTGGCCCAATGATCTAGAGGAGGGCCTATTAATTATTATTCCTAAATTTATTAGGATTGATTTAAATCTTCTGGAATAATCTAGAATGTTCTTTTAAATTCTAATGGAATTAGGATTGATAATTATATTTTAAAGAGTTTTATTTGGAATAAAATAAGTGTTTTATGATAAACCGTATTTTAATTTAATGAACGCGGAATTTGCTGCTTAATCATATTAAGAAGAGGATTCCGTGTGCAAATTGCGTTTTAATTCTGACTTAGTGCAAGACAACAAGTCTGTCGCCTGGCACTAATAGTTGTCCCCTGACGCTAACAGCTGTCACCTGGCGCTGGTGTCTGTCGTTTGGCGCTAACTCCTGTCGTTTGCGACAGGAGGTATTTTATTCCGAATGGGACTTGATGAATATTTTTTCTATAAATAGGGGTCGTATTTCCCCGTTTTTTTTTCATTCACAACCATCTAATTCTATTCTCTCTCTAAAGCTAGAAGCTTTCTCTCTCTCTCTATTCACTGGGCGAAAATATGTAATGGCCACCGGTTGAAAACCCCCCATTGCCACCGGTTTTGAACCGGTGGTCATTTGGGGGGTGGCAATAAAGCATCGCATGGCCACCGGTTACAAACCGGTGGCAATAGTCGTCATGGCCACCGGTTAACCGGTGGTAATAATAATTATGGCCACCGGTTAACCGGTGGCAATAATAATGGCGCGGTTTTTTTTGGAGGGGAAGGCTGACTATTGCCACCGGTTTGAACCGGTAAACCGGTGGCAATAATAAGATTTAAATTTTTTTCCTGCAATTATTCCTGCAACTGATCCTGCGATAATATTCTGCCATATTATTGCTATAAATCTGCCATAATATAATTATTATTAATAATCATAACAAGAATTAAAAATATATATTCAGACTTTTATAATTAAAAACCAAATGCAATACAACATAAGCTTATAAAGTGTGATATACAAAAAAATTCAAACAATACTAATAACTAGTCAGTATTGTAGTCTAAAGTTAATAATTAACAAAGTATAAATTCAAAATGATGTCACATTTACAAATTGAAGGTGATGAAAGATGCCAACATGTCTCGAACATCATTAAGCTCCTTGCTTGTTAACGGATCTCCCTTTTGCACCTTGCAAAACTTGGAATATATATAAATTATGTTAGAATAAATTAAATTAATTAGGTAAAGTAAACATGTGAGTAATAAATATGTAAAAAATTAAATACTTGGATCAAAACGGTAAAAAAATTAAATACTTGGGTCAAAACGGTCAAAAATTAAATACTTGACTTCTACTTGCCCATTTTCTACATTTTTAAAAAAATGACCAAGTTCTTTCTCATAACATGTAAATTACACTTAGTTATAGGTGGCTAAGCCTTGAAATCACAGAAAAAGAACATTTTACTAAGTTTAAGGTCGCATTTTCATCTAAAATAGCCTAAATAAGGCCTATTTGACTTCTACTTGCTCATTTTCTACATTTTAAAACAAAGGACCAAGTTCTATCTCATAAAATGTCAATTATACTTAGTTATAGGTGGCTAAGTCTTGAAATCACAGAAAAAGGGCATTTTACTAAGTTTAAGGTCGCATTTTCATCCAAAATAGCCTAAATAAGGCCTATTTGACTTCTACTTGCCCATTTTCTACATTTTTAAACAAATGACCAAGGTATTTATCATAAAATGTCAATTATACTTAGTTATGGGTGGCTAAGCCTTGAAATCACAGAAAAAGGGCATTTTACTAAGTTTAAGGTCGCATTTTCATCCAAAATAGCCTAAATAAGGCCTATTTGACTTCTATTGCCCATTTTCTACATTTTTAAACAAATGACCAAGTTCTTTCTCATAACATGTCAATTATACTTAGTTATAGGTGGATAAGCCTTGAAATCACAGAAAAAGAGCATTTTACTAAGTTTAAGGTCGCATTTTCATCCAAAATAGCCTAAATAAGGCCTATTTGACTTCTAATTGCCCATTTTCTACATTTTTAAACAAATGACCAAGTTCTTTCTCATAACATGTCAATATACTTAGTTATAGGTGGCCAAGCCTTGAAATCACAGAAAAAGAGCATTTTACTAAGTTTAAGGTCGCATTTTCATCCAAAATAGCCTAAATAAGGCCTATTTGACTTCTACTTGCCCATTTTCTACATTTTTAAACAAATTTCCAAGTTCTTTCTCATAACATGTCAATCATACTTAGTTATAGGTGGATAAGCCTTGAAATCACAGAAAAAGAGCATTTTACTAAGTTTAAGGTCGCATTTTCATCCAAAATAGCCTAAATAAGGCCTAATTGACTTCTACTTGCCCAATTTCTACATTTTTAAACAAATGACCAAGTTCTTTCTCATAAAATGTCAATATACTTAGTTATAGGTGGCCAAGTCTTGAAATCACAGAAAAAGAGCATTTTACTAAGTTTAAGGTCGCATTTTCATCCAAAATAGCCTAAATAAGGCCTATTTGACTTTTACTTGCCCATTTTCTACATTTTTAAATAAATGACCAAGTTCTTTCTCATAACATGTCAATTATACTTATTTATAGGTGGATAAGCCTTGAAATCACAGAAAAAGAGCATTTTACTAAGTTTAAGGTCGCATTTTCATCCAAAATAGCCTAAATAAGGCCTATTTGACTTCTACTTGCCCATTTTCTACATTTTTAAACAAATGACCAAGTTCTTTCTCATAACATGTCAATTATACTTAGTTATAGGTGGCTAAGCCTTGAAATCACAGAAAAATAGCATTTTACTATGTTTAAGGTCGCATTTTCATCCAAAATAGCCTAAATAAGGCCTATTTTACTTCTATTTGCCCATTTTCTACATTTTTAAACAAATGACCAAGTTCTTTCGCCTAACATGTCAATTATACTTAGTTATAGGTGGCTAAGCCTTGAAATCACAAAAAAAGAGCGTTTTACGAAGTTTAAGGTCGCATTTTCATCCAAAATAGCCTAAATAAGGCCTATTTGACTTCTACTTGCCTATTTTCTACATTTTTAAACAAATGACCAAGTTCTTTCTCATAACATGTCAATTATACTTTGTTATAGGTGGATAAGCCTTGAAATCACATAAAAAGAGCATTTTACTAAGTTTAAGGTCGTACCTCATCAAGATGTATGGTGTTGGTACAATGAGTCGCTATGTCAAGCATGAATCTCATCACGTATAATCCACAATCAACTCCATTATCTTGTTGTGGGAACTAGAATAGGAAAAAATCAAATGAATCAAACGTCACATAAAACCCACAATTGTTTTAGCAATGTTTTTTAAGATAATCACAATATGATGTGGCATTACCACAGGTGATTTCCATGTAGGACCCCGTGGAGCACGACCATGTATCTTCTTCATAATACTATAGGAAAGTAAATTCAAATTTTATTAGTTTGACTTCTAAATGAGTTAGGTTAAGATAATCAACACTAGGTAGCTATATTTACTTTTGTAGTACTGACATCACGAGGTACTTCTTTGTTGATCGAGCTAAATCAAGGTGAAAGATTGTGTTATTAGCAGGACAAAAAACCATGAGGAACCAATGAAACCTACATAAATTCACAATACACAAACAAATCAATAATTAGGGTACAACAAATAATTCAAATGTAGAAAGAATTGAATTACACATGGTTAAACGTACTCCTCATAACATGGGGCGAATATGAACTTGTCTCCCGCACGCATTGATTCCCTAATACTATGATTAACATAATACATCACCTCGGGGGAGTTGTGTAAGATTCTAGTCTCGGATGTCTGTTCGGGGCATAACCACCCAACTTTACTAGGGGAATCAATGTCACTTAAGTGCTCCCGTAGTGCTCTACGTGCATGTGCAATGAAAAATTAATTGACATATATATGAAGGATAAACAACACTAATATGAATAACATAATTAATTTAAGTGGCATGTGCCCGTACCTCATGAATATTTGAATGAGAGAAATGTTAAGCATTGAACCTCTTAAAAATTCCTTCACATCTTGTTTGTTTAACCATGCACTTGCATCCTCATCATAATGGAACATTGCCTTAGGAAGTGTAATTTCAATGGGAATCGTCACTAGGCAAATGACTAAAACGATTGTGTAGAAAAGTTAAATCCTTAGTGAGCGATTGAAGGACATTGTCTCCAACAAGTGGAGTAGGTTGCATGGCTGAACCTTTCGAAGAATTCTTTTTCGACACTTGTTCACTCTTCGACCCTTGTTCACTCATCTTCTTTGAAGGTTGATCAACGCTTTTAGGCTTCTCCACCTTCCTTCTCTTTGATGGTTGACTTTTTTTCGAAATCTGATCAAAACAAAGATAATTAGAGTTCAAAAAATTTTAGCCGGGGTTTAAGCTAATAAGTACGCATGCAGATTTGTTATTTTGCACAACATCAAAATAAATATTACCTCGTTGATCAACCTCACCCAAGCACGTGGCCGTTGCACATAGCTACCCTTTGCTTCCCAAAGAAGAGTAATCCCATCATCCACTATAGGCACCGGTAGTGGGATGTTTTCAAACCCAGCAATGTAAGAATTGATCCCGACCGAGTAATGTTGTGGCCTAAGCGATTGGAAATGGACCGTATCACCAGTTGTCGCTTGTGCACTACCATACGCCACCAACTGCAACTCTCCTCCATTTGATAGCCCCGAGGCTAGAAGTGTACACTTGGTCTCTACCTACACCAGTAACGAAATTTACATGTAAAAACTGAAATTATCAAAAAGGGTCTTTTCCTACACAATTGATCATGTAACAAAATTCACTATGTTAAAATCAAACACGCTCCCTCGAATCCTAAATTCACCTCTAAATCTGGAAATTCATGGGGTGTTGGATTATCAACCTCCCTCGAGTCCGCATGTGTGGGAGTAACAACCTGCAATAATTAATCAATAATGCCACATTAGATCTCACGTAACTCACAAGCTAGGCCAAAACTAATAGATAGAAAACTACCTCATGTATCTCCTCTTCTCCATGTCTCTCATCTTCTCCTTGTCTTTTTGGGTGACTACTGGAGTCGACCGGTGTAGTCGAGGGGAACGGCAAGGGTAAGTTCATTTGCTTCGCCCAAGCATTGAATTCACCTATTAACTCATTGCGAACTTGTTCCTTGATGGATGCCACCTTGGCATCCAATTCTTCCGGTGAGTTAACACTTGCTCGAGATCTTCCCATTTTTGTGTATTCTGAACCCATCACCTTCTCCCATCCTAGCAACGTCCCTCCCATACCTACTACCCGGCCTTGATGGTAGGGCTTTCCCAAAGCAAGGTGAAGGGGTCTTTCTCTATAGTCGGGACCAGCTTGCCTTCAACAACTTCTGTAGTGTACTCAAGTTGTAGCATAAGAAAAATGTTAACATGAATACATAAAATGTTTTTGTATGGTAAAGTTTCAAATAGCTTACAAGTTTATCCGCCACTTTTTTTTCCGGTTCCTTGATGACCCATTTTCCGGTATCCTTATCAAAGGAATGTAGAGAACAAATGAAATCGCCAGCACGACTAACCAACGTAGTGATCGTGGAGTTGGTGGGTTCTGAGGATGACCCTTGAGTCACAGTGGGGTATATACCCTCCTTCTCCCAAGTTTACCTCCATTCACCAAATGTCTTGGCCCCCGTACGATGGCGGTACTCCTTCTTCAATGAACTTGCCTTGTTTTGCTCTCAAATTTCCTACATAAATAGTAATGTTAGCATCATTACTGCAAAAAGAGTCAATATATTATACAATTCTCATTAGATTTAGTAGTTCTTACAATTGCTTTGGGTCAAGTTTTTTGAATAACAAAGTCTTTCCACTCGTCCTCCGTCACGCTTGGCCATTTTTTCCACGGTGGGTCTTGTTCCTCAACATCTTCCTCATTTCCACCTTCACCATCATTTCCCTTGGAAGCTTTCTTCTTGTGTTTCTTTTTCTTATAGATCCATCCACTGGTCAAGTGGGTCTTGAAGCCTCTGAATCTCTCCGCTAGTAAAGAATCAAACACCCTTCTCTTCTGGGGATCATTAGGAATACTAAACAGCTTCTGCAATCACAAATACAAGCAATTATTATTTTCCATTTACAAACAAACATTAGGTGAAATTATTTGTAATACATGTAAATGTGCATTTGAACAAAAAACTTGCCCTGGTATCATCCCAAAATGTTTGAATCAAGCCTGGAGGTACTTGCTTCCAAGAAAGTGTAATGGGGATTTTGCGCGAACATATGCCAACTTGGTTTGCATATTTCCGAATCCATTGGCCAATAGGTCGGCCTCTTTTGTCATACTCCAACACCATGGAACCGGTTGGCTTCTTAAAACTTGTTGTTGGACCCCTACCCTTTCTCTTAGCTGGTGCCTTTACCCCCACTCCACCACCTGTGTTCAATTGCTCCTTTCCTTAGCTTTGAGTTTGAGGAGTAGAGTTCTCACCAACAATCTCAACAATTGACGAATCAATAGCAGGCGCACGTTCAGCTGAAATTTCAAATTCATCAAGCCTGCGTTCAAAAGCATCTTGTTCCTGATCTTCTGGCTCACCCAAATCAGTCTCCTTGTTGACATCATATGGCTCGTCCTTGTCCTCATCCTCATCCTCATCCTCATAGCCATCATCATCATCCTCCAAATCCTCTACTAGTGGGTCATAATCGTCCACCATGAGTTATAACACTTGTCATTACAAACATAACAAGATATTAGGTCCATAAGAGATAAAAATGTTGACATATAGGTCATAATACATGTTAGTATATAAAATATTAAATTCTATCATTTTTGATGCATTTTGACGTAACTTGTTATTTTCTAGTACCGTTAACACTAAAAAAATTAAATTCTATCATAATATGTCAATTTTGAGATATACTTCATTCAAATTAAATGGTATAGTACCTCATTCTAATATTCCTTCGTTGTGGTCTGACCGCATATAACATGTCTAGTCGTCTATGTCATTTGATGCAATAAGTCTAGGAACAGTGAAAGGTGCTGAATCATCAAATGCATCGTATTCTTCCTCATCTTCAACATCTCCGATGCCTAGGATTCTTATTTTCCCAGCTAGCACAATGGACCATCTTGAATCGACTGGGTCAGTTACATAGAACACTTGCTTAGCTTGAGAAGCTAGGATGAACGGTTCCGCACTATCATTCAAGTGCCCAAGATCTACAAGAGTAAAGTCATCATACTTGACATTACGCCTGATATTATCGACCCACTTCCATTTGAAAAGAGCAACCGTGAAGTTACAATAATCAAGCTCCCATATTTCTTGAATTCGACCGTAGTATGACAATTTTGCATCGATAGGTGATTTATCCTTAGCACTTGCAAACTCCCTTGACGATGCCACAAGCGTTACTCCACTGTTTTGGGTCGACGTAGATTTCAAATCCCGACCCTCTGTCCAAAAAGTGTACCCATTGATGTCATATCCCTCAAATGAGCGAACATCATCCCTAGGACCATAAGCAAGCCACCTTACTGTATCGGTGACACTATCATCCAAGCGACTCATCACTCGTTGACTAAACCAACTCACAAACCTCTTATTATGCAACTGCATTAGTGCCCTTTCACCTTTCGATGGAAATTCATCACGCAAACTAGCCATGTGCTCATCTAAATATGGGTGAACATCCGCAACATGGTGAAACACATAAAGGTGTGCTTGTAAGAATTGATCTCGATCCGGTGACATTCGTTTCGACCCAATTGTGCCATGACCATCCAGTCTCCCTTCATGTCGAGAAGCAGGAAGACCACTAGGTTCAGCAACGGCTAAATAGTCGGCCACAAAATTACCAATCTCCTCACTCACGGTCCCTTGAATCATGCTTCCTTCCGGATGAGCCGGATTCCTTACTTTATCTTGCAATGTGCCCATGTTTCTTTTAAAAGGATAGCACCACCTCAAGAAAACTGGACCGCAGCTTAATCTCATGCACCAAATGAAGAATGAGATGCACCATTATGTCAAAAAATGAGGGTGGGAAATACATCTCAAATTTGCACAAATTCACAACCACATCCGTTTGCAAAGCATCAAGTGTACAAGGATCAAGCACTTTTCTGCATATTGTATTGAAAAACGAACATAGGCTTGTAATAGCTTCCCTCACGTGCTTCGGTAAAATACCACGTATTGCAATCGGTAGAAATACTTGCATCAACATGTGACAATCATGGGATTTCATACTTGTCAGCTTCAGTTCTCCACTTAAGGATACAAATCTTTTCATGTTAGATGCGTACCCAGATGGAACCTTAATGACATAAAGACATGCACAAAACATCCGCTTTTCTACCCTTGACAATGTGTAGCAAGCCGGTGGTAAATACTTCTTCTCAACCTTGCCTTTACCCTCATCTCTACTCTTTGAAGCATCCAAGGCCTTTCCCTTTCCCTTGCTATTCCCCTTTCCTTTTTTTCGAAACATTTACAGTTTCTTGTTCCGGTTCCTTTCCCTTTCTGTCCTTCCCCTTTGTAACCTTGTCTTGAGGCCACAATTCTGGACGAATCCCGATCTCTTCCAAATCTAACCGTACACCCTTTCCATCCTTTGTTTTGCCTGAAATATTAAAAAGTGTTCTCACAAGAGCATCACACAGATTCTTCTCTATATGCATCACATCTAGACAGTGCCTAACATCATGTTCTTTCCAGTACGGAAGCTTCCACAAAATTGATTCTTTTTTTAAAAGAGATGTTGAGACCGGAGCTTTTTCAGATTTTTCAAACATTGTTCGTATACCCTTAACTCGAGCATAAACCTCAACACCGGTCAATGGCCTAGGCGCAGTCTCCTCTTCCACTGTCCCATCAAAAGCCTTTTTTTGCCTACGGTACGGTTGATCACGCCTAAGGAACCTTCGAGTCCTTATATACACATCTTTGTGAGAATTCTTAAGGTATATGCTTGATGTTTCATCAATACATATGGGGCATGCTTTTTTCCCTTCAACCTTGTACCCACACAGGTTTCCATATGCAGGGAAGTCATTCATGGTCCACATAAGGGCTGCACGCAATGTGAACACCTCGTTCTTATGAGCATCAAAACAAGAAACCCCTTCGTCCCACATCTTTCTCAAATCGTCAATTACTGGCGCAAGGTAAACATCTATGTCATTTCCAGGTTGCCTAGGCCCGGTTATTAGCAATGAAAGCATTATATACTTCCGTTTCATACATAACCAAGGAGGCAAATTGTAGATCACTAAAAGAACCGGCTAAGTGTTGTGTTGGGTACTAAGAGTGCCAAATAGATTCATCCCATCTGTGCACAACCTAAGTCTTAAATTTCTGACTTCATTACCAAACTCCAGAAACTTCAAATCAATGTTCTTCCATTGCGGGGAGTCAGCCGGATGCTTCAGCATTCTGTTTTTCATCCTTCCCTCGGCATGCCACCTCAAGTTTTTAGTGTCTTTTGGTGTTGAGAATAGACGCTTAAACCTTGGAATAATAGGAAGATACCACAACACCTTAGCAGGAGGTCCCTTCGTACCAGGATTGCAACTCATGCGCTTGTAGCGCGATTTCTTGCATCGTGGACACTCCTCCAATTGTTCATTCTCATTACGATACAAAATACAATCATTAGGACAGGCATGTATCTTCTTATACTCTAAAGCAAATGGACACATAAGCTTCTTTGCATAATAGTAAGACATAGGAATTTCATTCCCATCAGGCAACATCTCACTTAATGCGGTCAACAAAGAAGTAAAACTAAAATCCGTCCACCCATGCTTCGACTTAATGTTAAAAAGTGTTAGCACGGAAGAAAGTTTGGAGTATTTTTTGCTCCCAGGGTACAAAGGCTTTTTGGAAGCCTCCGTTAGTAATTCAAACACATCACCTTCGACATTATGCAACATCTCATCCACGTCATTATCCTCGACCTCATCCACTGGATGATCCTCAGCTCCATCCTCACCACTATCAATAATATATTCATCATTCTCCCATTCCTCGTCCACATGAATCTCATTGATTTTATCATGCACATCATTCCCATCAAGATCCTCACTATATTCTCCAATTTCACCATGCCAAATCCACACATGGTATTTAAGTCTAAACCCACGACAAAGTACATGATCTCTAATGATTTCAACACTATTGACCACCTTCACATTATTACAATCAACACAAGGACAGTATAGGCCTTCCTCACCAATTTTGCGCTGATAAGATAAAGTCGTCTCGCAAAACTCTTGAACCCCATTCCAAAAATCCATTGTATCACGGCTACCATACATCCAACCACGATCCTTTCCCATTTAGTAAAGTGTCTCTAAACATATATAGCAACATATTATCAATAATGTACAATTGCTACATATCTTATGTAAATCAACTTCAAGTACACACCGTGAATATACCATTCATATAGTGAACAAATGCATGTTTCCAAAGTGTCCTTATCACTCCAACCTAACCCATCCTTGAATGTCTACTCTCACTAGTGAATGTATGTCAACTTTCCAATTTTAAGGAAAATCCGGCAGCACTTCCCCCCAGTTCTCCAAGTACAAGATGTAGATAATTACTTACCCACATATGTACCCAGAGAACATAGAGAAGAAATGGACAGCCAAGATGTTCCTTAAAATCGAAAAAAAGACATACATTCACCACCTAAGTGAGAGTAAACATTCAAGAACAGTCCCAACCGGGGACTATTCAAGACTTTCTCCTAATGAGAAAGCCTTGAACGGGTATCTAGGAATATGATGATGCAAACATTCAACATATTATTGTAATTATTTATTATTAAACAAGACACAACTTGTAATATCATGAACAAACTTTTATCAAATAGATAAATAGAAAGAAATATAGCTCCATAAAGTTTATAGTTCATACCAATATAGCAAGTATAATAGATGTAATGTCTCGAACTTCCCACTTGAATAGCTAATAAACTTGTGCTTCACTTCATAATATGAATCTACAAAAATAAAAAATAAAACAAAAAATAAAAGTTAGTAATTTTGTCAAGAACTATAAAACCACCTAAAATTACACATTAAAACATACTACCAAATTCAACTAATTAAGTAACAAGGTTACTAATAATCTCTACTTTATTCAAAATTTCCTAATAAAACCTAACAATCAATTTAACACCACTCCAACATATCAAATTATACTCCATAATCCATATATTTCCTAAAAGCATTAGGAAAATCATTATGTAATGTAATCTAAAACAGATTATTGTCTACCAAAGAGAATTTCCCAATGATAAAAAAAATTAATGATCAAATTACCCACCCGGGTGTATATAACAAATTCTACTTTTGCCATGGATTAAAGAAATCAAGGGGATTATGCATGTAACAACTTACATTTGGGGAATCATCGGACAATCAAGCAGGAAACCTTAGTTGTGCCAGCATCATCGGCGTTCTGAATCAATTCTGAATTTCAATAAACAATTCAAGGAGCATAATCGTACTAGAGTCTTCGGTATAACATTATACGTAGTATAATTTTCCATACGTTCAAATTTATAGGTTCGATCTTCTCTAACTTCTTTTTCTTTTTCCTCTCATTTACACTGTTTTTATTCTTGTGGTTTCACCTCTAATTGCAGTTTCTTTTTTTCAATAATCTGGCGTAATTCTGATTTAGTATAATCACTTACTTCCAAATTTCAATTTTATGATTCACTAATATCAAGTAATTGCAGTTTTTTTTTCAATTAACCTAATTCATGAACAGTTAATCAATTTATTGCATTCTAAAGATACACACAATTAATCAATAGAATGCATTCTAAAGATGCATTCTCTCAACTTTTAACCCTAACAACAACAAAAAAAACTCAGAAATTCAAAAAAAATTACCGGCAAATTACTATGCAATTTCGAACGGTGGCTGTGGGATGGTGGTGCGGTGGCTGTGGCGTCAGTGCTGACAGGTGGTGGACAGACCGCGCACCTGGTCAGTGGTGGAGGGAGTTCCCCCGAAAAATCGAATTTCTCCCTATCCTTCGCGCTACTTGCTGCTTTGCTCACTAGTGGAGGAGGTTCGGAGGGAGTGCGGAAGTGGTGGAAGGTGGTGCGGCGTCGCTGGTGGAGTGTGTGGTGGTAGGGTTTGGATGGTGGTGCGGCGTCACTGGTGGCTCGTAGTGGAGTTTTGGTGGAAGTAAAATAGTGAAGTATTTGGATGGCGAAAGAGAAGAAGAAGGGCCGCGCGTTTTATGTATTCAAATATTGCCACCGGTTCAAAACCGGTGGCCTTAAGCATTATTGCCACGGGTTCGGTTTGAACCGGTGGCAATAATAAATGCCTTATTCGCGGCCATTTTTTAAACCACCGGTTTTCAAAAACCGGTGGCCTTTAAGCGGTGGCCATTTCAATTTTTCTACTAGTGATTCTTTTTCTAAACCTTCCCTTTTACAAAATTCCGCATAAATTAGTTCTAGATACACCTAGCCAAGTTCGAAGTTGCCTTCGCCCTCGACGTGAAAGGGTGATAATTTCCGAGGGTTTGGTCCCAAATCCCTATTTCAATTATTTAAATTAATTGATTGATTTATTGATTTCCTTTAAATTACTAACGCGTGTATTTTTTTATTAGAAAGAGATACGAGACATCCAAGTAAGTAATTTAATTATTATTATTTTGTCATAGAAAGCATGCTTAGATTATTTTGATTTCTAGTATCATGTTAGGATGTCTTTATGATTCCTAGTATCATGTTTAGGGTAATAACTAAAATTTCTAATATCATGTATGTTTCCATGGGATGCTTCCTATTCTTTCTAATATAATGTTAGTATCATGTTAGGAATAAAACTTTGATCTTTAATGTTTAGTGAAATGCTAGGATTTGTTATTAATCTTGTTAGTATCATGCTAAGGATCTTGCTAATATTATTATGCTTTGATTATTATTATTATTATTATTATTATTATTATTATTATTATTATTATTATTATTATTATTATTATTATTATTATTATTATTATCATTATTATTATGTTGATTGTTATTACGTTCCTTGATATATTGTTATTGTTATTGCTTAATCACGCCTTTTATGAATGTTTAAAGGGAATTTGTACTTGTAATCACGCTTAATAAGATAATTAATAATCTTGTTTAGGCTAATATGATTATAATTCAAATGATCGCCAATAATAGTTTTGTTTGTGCATTAATATTCAACCAACATAGATTAAACAGGCTTAGAGTTAACCTATTCATTGTATGTTAGTCAGAAAGCGCACATGAATATGAGAAGAATATAGTATAGGCCTTTTTTAGGGCAGGTTCAATCTCTTTTAGGTTGGATTTGTACCTTCATCCCCAAATATCCAGTCATGGTTCCAGACCACTATGGAGTTAGCGATCTCATGGATCGTGAAGGGGTGTAACTTTCACCCAGTTCCTATTAATTTTTGGCGACTCTTTTGCTCTAGCTTCCTTCCCTTTGTACGCCACCATGCTTAAGTGTATGATTACAGTGGAGCTCAAGTATGGGATGCTTGAAATATTCCCTACAGTTTTTTGGCGACTCCATTGGGGAGGATTTTTATTTTAATTCCTAAAATTTATTTTAGCAATAATTTAGAATGAGTGGATAAGACTCGAAAAGTTCTAAGTATTTCATGTGCGTAATTTTGATTAACATTATTGACATGAGCATAAAAAGGTCCGCATGGGAAAGATTATCTGTAATGCGTCAAAAACATAGGATTTTTACACGTAGGAAATTAGGGAAATATCTTTCACAACTAAAATCAAAATAACGCTGCAAAAAACTAGAAATTTCAAGAACATAAAGTTGTTTAATTGAGGCATGTAGGAACTAGCGCTGAGAAAACAGCGCCATCGCCAAGCGATGGCTCTGTCTCTTGGCGACTGCAATTGTCATGTGGCGACGGTGCCATAGTCTGGAGACGGTTCCATAGTATGGTGACGGGCACTATAGTCTCGTGCCAAGTTCTTCCAATACCGAGCAAGAAATCTACCTTACTGTTTCGACCAGTTCTAGTACTGTTTGCTCGGTTTTACTTCCTGATTGAGTTTTTCCTTTATTTTTGAACCATATTTTTTCTACATATGTCCATAACCCTTTGGGAGTTCACACTCCATTTACCCAATCGAACGCTCCTAGCAACAAAGGGTACATCCGAGTTTGTTGAATTCACCAAACCGTGGAAGCGAGTTTAACTCGTGGGGTCCCATCCACTCGCTCCAACCCTTCTAAAGGTAAGGCTTCCGCGCGGTGCATCTGGGCTCATAACCATGGACCCTCTTTGACTAAACATAATCTTTGAACTTTAGAGAACTAGAGCCATGGTTAGGTTGCAAACTCATTGCATCATGTTGTGACTATTTGACTACTTGTGCATTACTTGCTTGTGCATAACCTACATGTGATTAAACTAACCGTTTGGTTTGACTTGTAATTATAAAATGCTTAAATAAACTAACAAATGAGTAAAGGACTTTGCTTAATTAATTGATTAATTAATTTGAGCTAATAAATATGTCTAAAATCGAGTCATAGTTCCTTATAACCAACCCGGATTTTTATTCTTGTATACTGCACAAGTGTCAGCTTGTTTTGGTCGTAGCCAAAGTTCTAGGAAGAGTTACGAGTTGTAAAACCTATGGATCTGTAGCCCCGAGTTTCATATTTCATTTGACGTTGGTTTCGTCAAATTTGGAGTCACAGATAAAAAGTTGTGACTAAAATACTACAGTGTGTCCAGTTTAGTGCACATACGTGAAGTCTTAACTTGCACATATGTGAAGTCTTAACTTAGTCTTTGTTTGAGTCTAGTCCCATAGTCATGACACGAGTATTGAACATATCACTAACACTCACAAGTATTCACACACTTTGTACATACTCTTTTCACACCATGACCATGTCTTAGGCTCATGCATGAGTCGTTCTTTCCGTCATTTGAGTTGAGGGTCCACTTTATTCCTAATTTTTTCCATATCTCTCCATCTACATTACCTTTCCATACATTACATATCTCACACTTCCCTTCTTAAACACTTTATACATTCACATTCCTTTATCTTACATGCTTCCTTCATACATCATTCACCTTACTACACACTTTTCCCATCTTTAAACCCTTCCCCAATAAGTCTAGCATAAACACCCTTCATACTCCTTAGATTTATTTCTTAGAGTTTGATTTTTACCATTCACTTTTAAAATAAAATGAGCATTTATTTCCTTGCATATGATCATTGCATTGCAATTAAAAAAAAAAAATCCATGTCGAACTAAGCACAAGGTATACTAATGATTTGAGGCACCCCTTATGGCCATATCATATCACTTTCACCCTTTAAAAGTATAAAACCTTTCTTGATAATCCACTTTGAGCCTCGTCTAACGATATACCTTTTTTTCTTCAACACACATCTACTTAACCTTGGGATGGGATGGTGTGCAAATTATGCAATTTTCAAAGAACAAAAGCTTGAGTAATTTCAAAAAATTAAAAAAAAAAAAGAAGCAATTAACAATATAAAAGTGTATGAAAGGGAAAGTGTTCCAATGTCATTAACATGAACATGTCTTTGATATGAACACGTCTCATATTATGTCTCTTATCGAGTGCTAGGTATCGTGCCTGAGAAACATGAATTTCAAGTGAGTGATAGACCGCATGATCGGGATTGTCCACACTTATAAAAAAATGAAAAAGAAAGAAAAAGAGCAAAAAAATAAACAAAAGAAAGAGAATTAAAAAGTGAGGAAACCTCAAGCATAAAAATATAAAGATTTCAAAAGCAAGGTTGCACACCTTGGGGGCTTATCTAGGGTCTTGAGCCTTTATCCCCTTCTTCTTCAACCTTTAGCCTAACAACGTTACAACCCTTAAAAGACCTCTTTGAGGTATACACACACTTGTGCGAGGTTTGGTTAGAGCTACGTTCGGCCTAATTCCTAATGGATACGTAGGCAACCTCATAATGAGGTGCGACCGTAATAAAAATGCATTCATATTTACATTCATAATTGATCATATCAAGGGATCTCCTATGCTCATCCCTATCCATTTAGTGCTAGTCATGGGGGATTGATCCCTACATCATAAGCTTACCTAGCCTAAGAGTCACCATCATTTGACTCTTCTCAAAATATCTTTCCACACACTTAGCCTTTGCAGCTTAGACTTAGTGTCACTTTTACACACATCACAGATACGTAGACTGATAATCCTCCTCATAGGAACCTTTTTTCATGAAATCTCAACACGACGTTGAAGAGCATGCCTCTTCATCTCAGAGTTGTTCATCACTCATCATCACATCACAAAGTATGAAGTACTTAGCCTCCGTGCCTAAGTTACCCAAATAATTTCATCATCGAGTCAACAATTGAGATATCCCCGGATGAACTAATCTTTGCACTACGAGATACAACCTCGACACATACACTTGACTAAGCTCATTCAACATGCACCTTCAAACACTTCACTTCGATTCTTTTTTGCGTCTTTCTTTTTTGGGAGAAAGTCGGTACACTCCACAAAAATGAGGAAAATTTTTGCTTTTCAGCATTTTAAGTCAAGCACATCACAGTACAATGCAAACACGAGTCATGCACATTGAGTCATGTCATGTCATATCACATCAAGTTGGGTCCAACACACGTGTCAATCACCTTGAGTCATACCAAGTCATATGTGGTCTTGCACATTAAGTTGAGTAACATCGAGCCTTAGGTCAACCCTATGATAATTACAAACATGAGCAAAGTCCTATAGTCCAAGAATATAGATGCAGGTACAATTACAAGCAATTGGATTGAGCATAAATGAATGAGCAAAAAATCTCGGACTTGGATCAAAGCACAATGCAGCAGGATGCACCCCAGCACAAGACAATGCACCTTGGCACATCACAATACTCTCTAACGCGGCACGACAGACCTGTCGCTATGCGACGACTTTAATTTTTTTGCGTCGGGCTTCGATGGTCTCACGACTTTGATTTCGAGCCTTTTGAAGAAAATTTGAGCAATTGATAGATATTTAGTTGGAAGTCGGCCCGACTACACCTTGATTGAAGATTGGCTTGATGACAATCATATCAAATGAACAGCTTTGAAATGAAACCTTTGATTAGTAGTTGGCCCGATTACGATCTTGATTGATGATCGGCCTGATGACGATCAAATTTTGGATTGCATATTGATTAAGCGAATTTGAAAACTAATTAGAGTAGTGATTGATTATAATCACAAAGGATCCCTAGGATGGAGATTTCTACAGAGATTGACTTGAAGATCAAAGAATCTTAAGTTAAGTGTTCTTCCTAAAGCTAGAAAGGTCGATTACTTCTAAAAGTAAGGACAAGAAGATTTGAAGATTCAAGATGAAGAAGCTTTCAACAGAAGGCTCCAAAAGAGTCTCTCGCTTAGATTTGAGAAGGACGGTTCGAGATGAAACGACCTTCGATATCTTTCACTATGATTAGGGAGGTTATTATTTGGTTTGACAAAAGAACGATTCGAGATAAAGAGGTTTCTGATAGCTTTCGCTAGGATGGTGGAAATTATCACTAGATTTGAGAAGATGGCACGAGATGGGCAGTCTTCGACGACGTTCGCTAAGATTGTGGAGGTTGTCACCCAGATTTGAGAAGGTGGCACGAGATGGGTGGACTTCGACGACGTTCGCTAAGATTATGGAGGTTATCACCTAGATTTAAGAAGATGGCACGAGATGGGCGGTCTTCGACGACGTTCGCTAAGATTGTGGAGGTTGTCACCCAGATTTGAGAAGATGGCACGAGATGGGCGGTCTTCGACGACGTTCGCTAAGATTGTGGAGGTTGTCACCCAGATTTGAGAAGATGGCACGAGATGGGCGGTCTTCGATGACATTCGCTATGATTGGGAAGGTTGTCACCATGATTCAAGAAAATGGCTCGAGATATAGCAGCAATGGTAGACGGTGTTCCCTAGGATGTGGAAGATTATCACAACAACCCTGAAGATGACTACAAGCAGTCACCTTCGACGATGTTCTCTAGGATGTGGAGGGTTTTCACAAGCATTTGAAGATGGTTACAAGCAACGGTCTTCGACGATGGCGTTCACGAGGCACTATGGAGGTTATCATGATAAAATACAGCAACAAAATCGTGTGCTCGACGGTGCAAGATACACGTTTCTTAACTCTTTTATCTGTTTAACTAACGCTTGTTTGCAGGTATCGTCGTTAAAAGAATGATTTAGGATCGCAGAACGTTCTGAATCATTCTCCGTCTCTATCGCTACTTTGACTTTTGTTTTCGAAACTTGCGTTTCTCCAAACTCGGTCAAAGTGGGGGCTTTTGTAGATCCTTAAATGTGTCTCCCCAAAAGCTAAACCCAGTGATGAATATCTTTCATGTAATTTGATTATCGAACAAGGTGAAAGTGTGAAAAGTCTAGTGATGCGGTTGTTTTTATTAAAATATCTCTATTTCTGTTTTTAAAAATATTCCTTTTTATTCTCTATTTATGAAAATTACCAGTCCAATTTAGTTTGGTCCATGATAAGGGTCCAATAATAGTGTAGTTGGATTGAGCTCGAAAAGAGCTTTCCAACGATATATTATAAGCCCAATTCCGATGAATAATGAGGAAGTTATGGCCTAAAAACTAAATTGGGCCCGAAATGAATTTTATATGTGGCCCAATGATCTAGAAGAGGGCCTATTAGTTATTCCTAAAGTTATTAGGATTGATTTTAGTATTCTGAAATAATCTAGAAGGTTCTTTTGAATTCTACTGGAATTAGGATTGATAATTATATTTTAAATAATTTTATTTGGAATAAAATAAGTGTTTTATGATAAACCTGATTTTAATTTGATGAACGCGAAACTTGCTACTTAATCATATTAAGAAGAGGATTCCGCGTGCAAAGCGCATTTTATTTCTGACTCAGCGCAAGACGACAAGTCTGTCGCCTAGCGCTAACAGCTGGTGCCTGTCGTCTGGTGTTGACTTCTATCGTTCACGACAGGAGGTATTTTATCCCGAATGGGACTTTATTTGTTCCGGACTATTTTTTCTATAAATAGGGGTCGTATCTCCCCGTTTTTATTCATTCACGTACAACCATCTAATTCTATTCTCTCTCTAAAGCTAGAAGCTTTCTCTCTCTCTATTCTTTTTCTAAACTTTCCCTTTTATAAAATTCCGCATACATTAGTTCTAAACACACCTAGTCAAATTCGAATTTGTCTTCGCCCTCGACGTTAAAGGTTGATAATTTCTGGGGGTTTGGTCCCAAATCCCTATTTCAATTATTTAAATTAATTATTTGTTTTATTATTTTCCTTGAATTTACTAACGCTTGTATTTTGTTATTCGTAAGAGATACGAGACATCCAAGTAAGTAATTTAATTATTATTATTTTTTTATAGAAAGCATTCTTAGATTATTTTGATTCCTAGTATCATGTTAGGATGTCTTTATGATTCCTAGAATCATGTTTAGGGTAATAACTAAAATTTCTAATATCATGTATGTTTCCATGGGATGCTTCCTATTCTCTCTAATATCATGTTAGTATCATGTTAGGGATAAAGCTTTGATCTTTAATGTTTAGTGACATGCTAGGATTTGTTATTAATCTTGTTAGTATCATGCCTAGGATCTTGCTAATATTTTTATGCTTTGATCATTATTATTATTATTAGTATGATGATTGTTATTATGTTGCTTGATATATTATTATTGTTATTGCTTGAACACGTCTTTTATGAATGTTTAAAGGGAATTTGTACTTGTAATACTCTTAATAAGATAATTAATGATCTTGTTTAGGCTAATATGATTATAATTCAAGTGATCGCCAATAATAGTTTTTTTGTGCATTAACATTCAACCAACATAGATTAAACAGGTTTAGGGTTAACCTATCGATTGTATGTTAGTTAGAAAGCTCACATGAATATGAGAAGAATGAAGTGGAGACCTATTTTTAGGGCAGGTTCAATTTCTTTTAGGTTGGATTTGTATCTTCATCCCCGAATATCCAGTCATGGTTCTAGACCACTATAGAGTTAGCGATCTCATGGAACCTGAAGGGGTGTAATCTTCACCCTGTGAACGGTTTACAAGTTCCTACAACTTGTTTGCTATTCTTTTGCTCTAGCTTCCTTCCCTTTGGACGCTACCGTGCTTAAGTATATAATCATATAGGAGCTCAAGTGTGGGATGCTTGAAATATTCCCTACACCCCTCCTCCATCCCGATCACTCTTTTCCACTTACAAGAAGATTTACCCATCCCCTCTGACAATAAATTTGAAGCTACCCCTGCCCCACACTCCCTTCGTTATTTTTACCTCCCTGGCCCTTATCTTCCATAGCATCCCTCACCTTACTCCCACTCTCCCCCACCTTCGGATTATTTTCATTACCCAATGGGACAATCTCCTCCATCCTATCCATCATACTTCTAGGGTGCAAGATCTCTTTGTTGCTTGCTGCATCGAACACTAATGCTAGCGTGGCTTCATGAGCTTTTGGAAGAGACTCTGCCACTACCTCCTTCGTTGTAGCAAAGTGAGTTTCCTCGCCACACCAACTGGAGTGAGTTTGATTGTCTTGATAGAGCTTGAGCTTGAACACCCCTCTCCACGAATGAATACTAACTTCTCTCCCTAGACCCTCTCCTTCTCACGTATAGCATAAGATTTCAGAGTTGGTTTCAAAGAGATGACCTAAGCCATGCACCATATTGATAGACCACTTCACTAGAAGAATCTCCCTAGACCCACTCCCTACCACAAACACCCCCCTTCTGAGCGGTTTGCGAACATCAACTTCTATCTTCATTCGCATATATTCCCCCATCCCAATGGATCCGAATCATCTAATTCCATAAACCCTCCAAGGGATTTACCCAAATCGAACATAAAAGAAGCACTTCTCTTGTTAAATGGGACTTCAAATAAGCGCACCCACATGGGAGAGGTAAAGAATTCAATTTCAGAAGGTTGTTCCCCACCTTGTATCTCCTTCAATAATAGTAATTTCTCGTCAAAAAACCACGGTCTCCCCTCCATAATTTTCTCCTTGTCTTCTTTCTTGAAGGATTGAAAAACAAATAGGTTTATATCAATTGTACTGTATTGATAGCAACATTGTCACTGAGCCTCCATATCATCGTTAGGGTTCTCTTCATCGCTTCAACGTTAAATGTTTTTACAGTACACAATTTTCCTACAAGAGCAAGGTGAATCTGGTCCTTTGATTCAACCCCAATATCAGCATTTTTGCTTCAACGTTAAATGTTTTAATAGTACACAGTTTCCTACGAGAGCAATGTTTTAACATATTGATTATTGAATGAACCTATTATTATTTTAATTTATTTATTTTTACAAGAAGTTCTAATGAACAAAACAATATAAAAACACACCAAATTAAAGAAAACAAAGCCACTATAAGGTCAAAAACATACTTCCTATTTTTTTTAGCTGACACCTTTCTATTATCACGCTTACCAACACATGTTTTTAACGATTAATATCTCTAATTATCAACATTAAAAAAATTATAAAAAATGGATATTAATAGAATATACATTGAAACGATTCAAACAAGATCCCACATGAATATGTTTTTTCGTATCTATAAACCATAAAAGCGAGTCAAAGCGTGTTGTGTAAATAATATAAAATACAAACGGTGTCAACTAAAAAAACGGAGGAAGTGTTATGAAAATATTGTGTGGATATACATTATCCTCTTCGTATGTTTCCGGAATGTTCTAGATTTAAGGTTTATTGTTATCTAAGCAAACCCTACTTATTATATTCTATGTATATATACCCCTATTAGATGGAATAACATACACAGATCAATTCTCTCTAAAACCTTGATGTTTTCTCTTATTTTCACAACACGTTAGTAGCACCAAATCTAGCCAACAGAGCAAAATTATCAAGGGAACTTGGTAATCTCAATATTAGCAATCAAAGCAACCATAAAACTCAATACGATGGATTCGTTTGATTGATACTGAAAATATAGATGTTGCCAAAAGGTATGCTTATATTCCTTTTGACGATATGTTAAAGTCATATTAGTAGTTATATATGCACTTTTTGTACAAATATAAGCTACAATTAGAATTAGATGATATAGCGTTCATCGATTGAGTGGATCACACTTTCAAACAAATTTTGACATACTTAATTGCATTACAAATAAACGCTCTCCCTTCTCTCTAAAACAAAAACTTCAACTCCCTCAAGCCTCCCCTGCTGCCGCCGGCGGCCAAAGCACCGTTGCTCATCTAAGGTCATCGGCGAGCATTTCTTAACGACCTCGGGCCCAATTAGGCGCGTTTCTCCTGGCAATTTCAATCCGAACATCCCAATTTTACTGAAGCAAAGTTAGGGTTAGGGTTTGTTTTTCGAATTTGGGGGATTTTTGTGTATTATACTCGGAGACTTTTCCCTGTTCGAAGGATCCGCGATTGGCTTTGTATCAAGTTTCTTTCTCAGTGGTGTAAGGGAAGCAACGCATCTGTCGGCCGGGGTCTTCCTTCATTCCTTTGCTAGAGTGTTCTTCGTAATGGATTTTCTGGTATGCCTCGTTTCAGTTATGGAGAAGCTTGTTTTCTATTTGGTTACCAATTTGAACCTTAGTTTCTAGTTGTTTGGTATTTCTAGTTTGTCTTTGTTTAAAGTTTTTATGGATAATTTTGAAGAACTTAGGGGGATTTTGTGTATTTCTCATGTTGAAGAGGATGATATCTCTTCTCATAAATTAGAGCTTATAGTTGGAAAGTTAGAGAATCCTTTTGGTATTCTGGATTTTGTTAAGGGTTTGAAAGATGAAGGTAACAATTTCTACAAAAAGAGTATATGGGATTAGCGCTTGCAAAATACTCTCTTACACTCAAGATTTTATCCTTTGTTATAGTCTGTAATGATGAAGATAAATCTGTTTTTTCGAGCCTAGCTGTGGCTCTTAATCTGAACTTGGGTGCTTGTTATGTCAAAGAGAAAAACTTTGACAAGGTGGGTCAGTTGTGTTCAGAAGTTTTGTGTTATGATACATCTAATGTAAAAGGTTACTTTAGAAGGGCAGTGGAAGCTTTAGAGCTCAATAAGCCCGACTTAGCTTTTATAGATCTCGCACAAGCAATTAGGATTGATCCCACCAACAGAGAGTTTCAACAAAAACTCAATGAGGTGACCTCTTTATTGGGTTGGTCTCCGAATTTTGTTAATGAGGCACTTGCAGTTACAAGAGAGGATAAAATGTTTAGAGATTATGCTAAAATTGGAAAAGAAGAAGAAAAGAGGAAGTTAGGGCAAAAAGGGAAAAGAAAGCAAAGAGATGGTAGTGGAGATGGTTGTGTTCGTAGGTGTATTGGTGTAAAAGATGTCACCAAAAAGAAAAGGATGTTGCTGGCAAATCTTTGAATTCGGAGGAGGGTAAAGCTAACCCTATCGATCAAGATCGAAGGCCCAACATTATTGATAACAATTCTGATATGAAGTCAACTTCAGAAACAAAAAACTCAAATCTTACAGGGTCAAGTTATCGGTTTTGTAACCGAAAACATATTGATTCCTATTTGCATCTCACTCCAACAATGTATGGAGCGATTTCTAAGGGACGGACACTACACTACTATTGCTCTTCCAAGAAGGATTTTATTAGCATCCGAGTACTCGATCATCCAAAGAAGATGGATTGTGTTGAAACTCAAGAAGTTTTTATACCAATGGAGGTTAGTCACCCCCCTGTGAAAGGGCTTGATAGGTGTGAAGCAACTCTAATTTGGCACAAGAAGATTCGCCATAGGTATGGTTGATCAAGTGTCATCATTGAGTGAAAGTATGTCAGTGCCCCTTCCAGATACTCCAGTCTACTCCCCGGTGAAGTCTGCTGCAAGCCCCAACAATTCCTCTTCTCAAAATTTGAAGTTATTGGTTTCTTCTTGTCGTTCCAGAGCTAGAAGGCAAAGTCATTCTCTAAGAAGTTTAACTTCCTCTGTTTTTACTAACCCTTTGTTTTGCAGGATGAGTGGCTAAAAAAGGAAAGCATCTTATCCCACCGAACTTGTATGGCTTCCGAATAGAAAGTTTTTATATGGTTCTACCCCTAATGTTCTAGTGTGTACTTTAATTTATGATTAATTTAGGGTTTTGTTGTTGTCAAAAAAAAAAAAAAAAAAGTTTGAGTGGATCACCTAGAGAGTTAGTTCTCATAGTCAAAGTTCCACATATGATTTATAAGTTCTTCAATTAAATTGTTTTAAATAATTTCTTGATTGATAATATCTACGACTAGTTTTGTGCCTCGTGCGATGCCCGGGTTGTTTATTAAATTTTGAGATAAATTTTATATTTATTTTAAAATTTCAAAATATATATCTAATACAAAATTATTTAGGAATTGATGTGCTTTTGTAATGATTTAAATTATGTAGCAGGCATGTAAATGACTAATAATAATATTGGTATTTTTTTAGAGTTGTAATCTAATAGTTTTTTTTTTTTAATAAAATTATAATTCAATTTATACATATGAAATAGAGTTATAATCTAATGTTTTTTTAATAAAATTAAAATTCAATTCAAACCTATGAAATATTGGTATTTTATCGAAAATAAAACTCTCAACTAAAAATTTTATTCTAAAATTTTATTCAAATTTGATTGAAAATAGAAATCTAAACTAATTAATTTATCTTATGAAGTCTATCTAAGTATATCCACGTGGCACAACACTTGGCAAAAAGTTGGAATGTCATGTGTCGCTATCTCGTAGCCTGGCTAAAAATTTAGCTTTATATATTTGTTATATGATGTTAATAATCTTCTATTTGCTTTAGGCGATATTATATACGGACAATGATATTCATCTATTCAAATTGCATAATAATGAGTTAATGACCATTAAGCCTCCTCATAATCTATTTATGTTTGTTGTTTTGTTTTGTTTTATATATTTTGGCTGAGCATATTACATAGTCACGCACAATTAATTTCATCTACTATATTTAATTGACTCGATGTTTAAGATTAAAATAGTATTGTATTATTTCAATTCACATGCCTTCAGCCATAAACAACAATGTTTATTTATTTGTTTGGTGACTTTCAAATCATGTCATAATCTTGATCTCATTGATACTACTCATATTTGATAATTTTTCATGATTGATGGCATCGTTGATTGATAATTTTTTTTTAATTTATGTTACTTATTTATGTTAATATTAACACATAAACATATTATAGTATTTCCAATTAGTTCTTGTAAATACTTAATTTGTGGTCAAAGTGGTTAGAACACCTTAACAATAAGTCAACTAGTGAGTAGCATGGGCGTTGCCTCGGATTGCTATTTTTATATTCGTGTAATTGGGGCATTTTTTGTAAGGATTTTGAAATATGAAATCGATATTATTGAATGGTTTTTTTAATAATTAAATCATGTGATTTACGCTTATGTACAATTTTTTATAATGTTTATAACACTCTTGATAATGGGCTTAGATGGTTAATAAGCCACCTTTGATATAAATGATTGGGGTTTCAAATCCCCTTAACATCGTATTTTTATATACTAATAAGTATGAAGTAATGTGGATTGCTTGGGTGATGATGTGGCATAAAGAGATATTGGGTAAGTGATGTGGTGTCATGAAGTATTTGTTAAGTGACGTGACGTATTATACAAGGATCTACGTGGCACATGGACGTTTTTATAAACGCCTTTTAATATATTAGTATAGATAACTTAGCTTCCAATATTTTTTTTCTCCTATATTGCAGCTTACTTCCTCCGTTCTTTATTACTTGACCCGCTTTGACTTTTACACTATTGACCACCCCTCCTTTGACCGTCTTTTGTGAATAATATGTAAGGAAAAATATATTCATGTATGATCTTTTTAGATTCGTCTTAATAAGTACTATCATAATATATAAATTTTATAATTTTTACTTATGGAGAATTTAAGTTATTCATCGTTAAAATTTACATTAGCAAGCGTGATAAAAGAAACAGGTCAAGTAAAAAAGAACAGAGGAAGTATGTTATTATATTGCTACTTACGGTTTGCACTATATTTATAAATACATGTGATACTTCTCGAAGTAATCAAAATATATACTTTTTTTATCTACTTTATCTTTCTATCCTATTCTCTTAAACCTTGTTATAGATCCATAATTAATCAACTTATTAAAAGATTAATTAAGTAGAATTGTTGTCAGTGTTTTGACTTGACTTGATTGAGAGTATTTTAGGAACTTTTATTTTCCATGAGAGAAATTAAAATGTTTGCTTACAATCTATATGAAGTTCATTATTTCAATATTTGATATTAGATTTGTTTATGTGGTGAATTTACATGACAATACATGAAATATAGCAGTCGAGTTGTTACTTGGTTGAGATGATTGTTTATAATGGGGGCTTGCTTTTATTAAAGGGAATTTCTCGGTTTAGAGTAATAATTAACGAAATAATTAGTCCTACAAATAAGTTGGCCACATAGTTGCTAACAGTAACATACATGTTCGTTTGACATTAGTGAAACAGTGGCCTTGTGATTATAATTGCTTATGAATGAAGATTTTATATTGAATATGCAACTTATATTATACATATCGTGATATAGCATAACCTTCACCATAAACATGCAATGAGAGAATCTTTCATATGTCTCTTAATATATAAGTCAAAATATAGTCATGTGGGGTACAAGAATATCTAATTTTTATAATTTTTGCTAATGTATAATTAAAGACATGGTCAAAATAAAACATGCATTGGCATGCGTTCTAAGCTAAAATGGGTAGAATATTTAGGAACAAAGGGAGTTTATAATATTTAATTAGTATAAATTTTATTTTAGTTTGATAAATATTTTGATACTATGATAATAAATTGAACATGAAGTACTCGAGCAATTGTATGCTTGAAGTTTCTTATATTTTAGAAGGATCAAAATGACCTATAAATGTCAAATAGTTTCTAAAGAATGTTGATTTGTTTATCTATCATTTATGAGCCCAATTATACGAAGGGAAAGAATATACAAAAGTTTTTTTTTTCAGTAGTTAATATATTTTTTTTCATTTGGATGGATATTAAAGATAATGAATCCTAGATGAGTGTTAATAAATAACTTATTTACTCATTATTCCCAGAAGTGAATGAGAATTTATATAATTAAAAAGAAAACGTTTGCATGATGATTATAATTCATGTATAAGTTCATAAGGATTGCAAAAATGAGTAAATAATATTCATTTTAGAAAATAAATAAACAAATAAATAATTTTATGAGTTCAATAAGAGGTTGAGCATATCATTATATTGTGAGAAACTCAATTGAAAATGTATGGTCATATGTGCAATATGCCCACAATTTTATATGATGATTCTATAATTGGGCAAGAGTTATGAGTTGACTTTATAAGAGTAATTTTATTATGCTTGATACATACATTGCTTTAAAATTTGGATGTGATTTAATGTTGGATTCATTTTTTCCCCATATGCAAGGATTAGGGGGAGATTGTATTCATTCCATTATTTTATGTAATCCTTGCACATAAAAATAAAATATATTGATGGTCAGCTTGATATATACATTAACTTAAAAATCAACGATTTATTTAATAGAAGTGGTCACATGTTAATTAAATATTTTGAAATGATATCATCCTAAAGATGGATATAAATAAATGTCATTGATCATATACTAATTGTAAAATGCTTCAATTAAAATTGATGTCCCAAAAGGACAACACCAATTGCTGATGAACTTATAGTGTGCCTGAAGTGTGATAGATCAATAGAATCTAAAGATAACTAAGTTTGAGGAAGTGATAAAGTACATTACATTTCTAGAAGAAATAACTTTCAGCAAAATTCTTATGTTCCATGTTTATATAAAAGACTCCAGAAGAGTATGAAAAATCCAACAAGATTAAAATGTATCAAGTTTATAGTTTAAACTCCAGTAGAGTATGAGTAATTATTGGATAAAATATTAATTGATTGTCTTACTAATTGTATAAAAAAAGAACACATGTTGGTGTTATAATATCACATCATATTCATGGCTATGCATAAATTAAGTTTAATAAAGTGATTACTAGTGTTGGAAAACTGACCAGGCTTCAAATTTAGAGAAGTGATTAGATGTGATAATTAAATTAGGCCATCCGGGTTTAATAATTACCCATTATGGAAACCTGAAGTTTCATTTGATTATGTGCTGACACTCTCTCAATGTTAGATATATGAAATGAATTGAATGACAAGACATAATATTGACATTGAGCTATATATGGATTGTGATTCATAATAATTTATATTATATTGATGAAATATTTCAAGAGTTTATAGGTTTTTATTTCTAATATAAAAGAGTAATGGGTGACCAAAAGTTTACCAAAATAACTTATATATTATTGTCAACTATTAGGTGCCCGGAAGCTCACTAAATACATTATTTAAGTCTTTAAAGATCCAGAAGATCACCGCCTAGTAGAATTACAAGCAAGTGATTTATGCTTGTATAACAATTTTTTTAATTGGGGCTATTATATGTCAGCACATAAGAAATTGGAAAAGAAGAGAAAAACGTACAAATGCACAACACATGTCTCCCCATTAACATTGTTTCCTAGAAGATATAATAAAAAGGGTAATAGTAAATACACATGCAATGTAAAGTTAATGAAGAAACGATTCTTCATTGAAATTGTTCTCTTGAAAAGATGAAACTTATTTGATACAAATTTTCTGAGAAATAAATTTTGATCGTGTTCCTCCTAATAAAGTGAATTTTATTAATGCAAATTTGTCTACTAAGTTAGTATATAATAAAACGCCCCTATAAATGAGATATTTTACCAACTTAGGGGAGAAAAAAAATTAGCAAAAGTTGGAAAAATTAAATAAATAAAGAAAATTTATTATCACTATAATGGTAGTTTGAAAAGTTATATGCCAACTTTTGTATATATATTATTTGGATATGTTACACATTTATAATTTGATTTGTATTCAGTTATGACTCATGTTTCATAGTGTAGGTTGTATATAATCGGTTCCAAAATAAAGATATGTCTAATAGATATGATATTTGACAAGATAGTGCTATTAACACTAATAGTGTAATAGTATATAAATACCATAGTGAATGAAATACCCTAAAAGTGGTATTGGTATCTGAATTATTATAATTAATAGATGGCCTATGATGTAAGAAAGTTATGATGGTACCAATAAGAAATAATGCATTTAGATATCATAGTGAAATAGCATGCGAAATGTACGTTAAAGGAACTTTATAATACCGGTACACAATGGAATCGATGAATAATATGCATATGCATAGTAGAGTGGATTAGTGAATAAAGGATCTGAAATATATGTCCATTTTGATGTCGACATAATGATAATAATCATAAGTTTATCATGGACCAGAAGTCTAATGAAATATGGATTTTTAAATCCACAATGTACAGTGTCTTATGTATGTACATGTATTATGTGTGAGTCATAGATTAATGGATTATTCATTGCATATATTGAAAGTTGTTAGATTCATTACTCATCGTATATTTTGTTTTCTATCTCTCATATTGATGCATTAGTTCTTTACAATAATTGTGGTATATGTGAATGTTTGTTCCAAATATATATAGTTTGGCGTATTTGTAACTTTGAAGGAAAATTACAAAGAAATATTTATATTCCAATGGGCTTATAGTTGTAATGAATTATTGGAAGCGTCGATTTAATAACATGTTATGAATCATGTAAGAATAGTTCTCGGAGAATTTATATACGACGTATTTAAATACCCAGCCCTAATTTTTTTTTTTAATATTACAATTATCAAACTCTTAAAAATTTTATGTGACTACATCATTGACATCTCAACCTGAAGTTTGAGTATATAAGAGTTAGTGAGATTTACTATTTGTATTCACAGAAAAATTATCATGTAGTTTATAATTACGAAACTTCTAAAGAAACATGATACTTATGCGTGATACTGTTTTCTTATGGTTCAGAAGAACCATGATCAATGTATATAATTACATATGTTATATTATAGTCCATATCAGATTGAAGAACGACATTAATAATGCCAAGTTTTGTCATGAAATGATTATTAATGAATGTTTGATCAAATAATGATCATCAATTTTTATTATTAACGACTTCCAGAAGAAGTCATAACCGCATAAGTTTAATTTTTAAATCAACTACTAAACAGAGATTTGAAATAATGATATTAGAGATAAACACATGTATGGTGAAATGAAGGCACTTCACATGTTCACGTGAAGACATGAAGAATTGAAGATGCAACTTCAGCTTAGGAGAATCGAAGATCAATGAATATATTTTACTTACTACATATGAGAAGATATCCAAACATATTAGATTCATTGTTGCGGCACTAGAAGATCTCAAGTCGTGTATTCATCAGGGGGAAAAAATACGCGTTGCTCTCTTTTTCCCTTGACCATGGTTTTTTCCCACATTGGGTTTTCCTGGTAAGGTTTTTAATGAGGTAGCATCTCGAGCGTAGTACGAAGAATGATGTACTCTTTTTCCTTCACTATGTTTTTATCCCACAGGGTTTTTCATAGCAAGGTTTTAATGAGGCACAATCTTCAATAATGGACATCCAAGGGGGAGTGTTATGAATTTATTATGTGGATATCCATTATCCTTTTTGTATGTTTCTGGAATATTTTAGATTTATGGTTTATTGTTATCTAAGCAAACCGTACTTATTATATTCTAGGTATATATACCCCCATTAGATCAAATAACATACACATATCAATTCTCTCTAAAACCTTGATGTTTTCCCTTATTTTCACAACAGGAAGTACTATTTAGAGTAGTTTTAGGACATTTATATTTCCAAATATATTTTTTTTAATGTAGCCAACTACTAAAAAAGCATCCCGAACATAGTTAGCTATAGTGCGTGTATCACATCGTTTGGCCCAAATTTTATAGGCTCATTGCTTAACTTGGTGGAGCATTTGTGCATAATCTAGAAGCTTCCGAAAAATCAAGCAATGTAGTACTTGTTCATGATTTCTCTAGACCAACTTGAAAATTCTAGTGGATTTTTGACATTGATTAGAAGTAACTAGGATATATGGTTCATAGAAATTGTTATGGCTACAAGAATGATGAAGAGATTTTTAGAATAATTTCTTTCAACCTCTATCTTCAACTATATATATTGATGATGGACATCCAATTAACACACACAAATATGAAGCCATGCGCATACACAAGTCTTCCTACCAGGCCATTCTACCCTCGTTTAAAAACTAATCAGCATTGTATTATTATCCTATTTTTCATATACGTAGTATTAGATTAATTTGAGGTTTTTCCCCTTTATTAAAAATTATTTGTCTTGCCTTTATTTATTCATTCTTATAAAATATTGTTTCATTTTAAATATTGTATTATTTTATTCTTTGTCGTGGGTGCATGCTAATGAAAAAAAATGCATTACTTAAAATTCCTAACATATTAATGAAGTTCAAATCAATTTTTATCATACTAAGGACTCTAAACAAAGATCCATTCAATATTTGTTTAAAATATAACTCATTTATCGTCATCATAATATATTAAAAATTTAAAATTCAAAACTTATCAAAAAAATTTGCAAGTAAAAATTTGATTGTAAGGTATAACTGTAACACATAAAAGATTTAGAAACTCAATTTTTCAAATTTCATGAATGAATTGCATCCGATAGTTATACAAACAATCTTACACCCTCGTGAATTATAAATAATAATTGTTGCAAGATGATAATACGGACATAGAGTGCTCTGCTCATCTTTCTTACTGCTCATTAACGCCAATTTTTTTCTAGGAAAATTTGATTCTAATAATCCAACCTTTCACTAGCCTTATTCTATTAATCCCACCTTTTGATTATAAATGATTACTCCCACCTTTACACCCCATTCTATTTCATTAGGCCAAATCGGTCACCTACCTCCAATAATAAGCACTACAAGAATCAGGTGGAATTCCGACGGAACAGTTCCGACGGACATGAAATTTCGTCAGAAATACCAATATTTCCAATGGAATTATATTCCGTCGTATATTTCCGACGAAATAAAAAATTCCGTCGGAAATCCGTCGAAAATTTTCGACGGAAAATATGTACTTTCCGACAGATTATTTCGTCGGAAATTTAATTTTCCGACGAAATTTGTACCCGTCGAAAATTTACGACGGAATTAATTTTTTTTATTAAAAATATCACTTGTTTAAAAAAAAACCCTAAATATCAAACTCATCTCTTCTCCTCTCCTCTCCGCCTCTTTTCACTTTCCCTTTATGATTCTCATTTCCTTTCTATCTCCTCTCCTCTTCTCTTTCCTCTTTTCCCTCTGCCCCTCCTCTCCTTCTCTTCTCTTTTCCTCCCTTTAGTTTTCTCCATCTTCTCCTCTTCCCTTTCCTCTCATCTTTATCTTGCCTCTCTCCATCATCCTCTTCTCTCTTCGTCCACCACTGTCGACTGCAACAACGCAACAGCAACAACAACACATCAATAATTGCAATTGTAGATCTAGTTAATTTTTTGTAATTGTTATGTTAATTTATGAATTTTATTGGATAATTGTATATTTATATATTTCATGTAATAAAATTATCATTTTTTAATTTGAAATTCTGTTTAAATTTGTAGATCTACAGGTTTTGATTTTATTTTGTGTGGATTTTTTCAATTTCGCTGTCGATTTTAAGATGCTTGGGCTAATTTTCGTTTTTTGGTGTTAATTTTCGATTTTTTGGGGGGGATTTTCGTTTCGTTGGGGATGATTTTCGTGTTTTGGTGTTTAATTTACTGGGTTTAATTTTCGTTTTTTTGGTGTTTTCGGGATTGATTTTCGTTTTTTGGGGTTCATTTTTGGTGTGGTAGTGTCGATTGTGGTTGGGGTGGGGGCTGGTGGTTCTACGGTGGGGGCTGGTGGTTCTGGGTGGGGGCTGATGGTTCTGGGTGGGGGCTGGTGGTTATAAGGTGTGGGCTGGTGGTTAAAGGGTGGGGGTGCAGTTTTTCTTTTTTTTTTTTTTTTTTTTTTTTTTTAATTAAATTTTCCGGCGGAATACTTTCCGTCGGACTTTCTTGGGCCAAAATTGATCGTCCGACAGAAAAATTCCGTCGGAAAACTGGTTTCGACGGAATTTCCGTCGGAAAACATCAATTTTCCTACAACACCTATTCCGACAACCTATTCCGTCGGAAACGGGTTTTTTGACGGAAAACGAGGTGCTTCCGATGGATTTTTTCCGTCGGAATTTAGCTGTTTTCAAGTAGTGTAAGTTATCTTGCCACATGTCACACTATGATTCGTCCAAATATTAAATTTTTTATATTTCAAATTATTTTTAATTAATAACTTTTTTTATTTTGTTTTTTAGTTTTCCCCTTCCTTCCACCTCCATCCTTTCCCTAATTCCCTTCATCTTCATCAATGGCTGCCCTCTTCCCTCCCTTTTTCCAGCAGCCCCCCTCCTCCCCTTCCCCCCCTTTCTCGTCACCCCCATCCCGTAAACCCCAATTAATCCGAAAATTCCAATTAACCGCATAATCCTATAAACCCCAACCCAAAAGCCCCAATTAACTCAAAAACCACAACGCAAAAACCCCAATTAATCTAAAAATTCCAATTAACCCGAAAATCCCAACCCAAAAGCTAGAGAAGCCCCCAACTCGATCCCTAACCAAGAATCCCTCGCCCCTTCTCGAAAAAAACAAAGAAAATAGGAGGGTAAGTGTGAAAGTTGATGCTACTCATGGAGGGGAAAGGCGCAGGAAGAAGAGGGAGTGGTCGGAAACTAAGAGGGACGTCAAGGGTGGTCGGGGAAGGAGATGGCACTGTGGCAGGGGATGTTTTCATTTTTTTTAATCCATTATATTTGTTAAAAATTGTAAAAAGAAAAAAAAAATTACCTGAAGAAAAGGTTACCGGTCACCTTGGCCTAATGAAATAGAATGGGGTGTAAAGGTGGGAGTAATCATGTATAATCAAAAGGTGGGATTAATAGAATAAGACCGGTGAAAGATTGGATTATTATAATCAAATTTTCTTTTTTTCTTCAAACACAACCTTGTGTATTTCAACACCATAAAATGTGTAGCTTTATAACCCATGAAAATAATAATATCGCTACACACCCTTGAAATAAAATATGCATGTGGACAAATCTGGGTCAAACCTAAGGTTTTTTTTTTCTTATTTTTTATTGAATCCTAAGAAATTTATGTATAAAAGCATTTTATGTTATAAGTTAAATGATTCAATAATAGATTAGTTGTTATAGTGGAAAAAGAGAATTCAGAAAAATGTTTGTGATCACCACTAAATGATCTAAATTCAAATTCCTTATCTCATACTTCCTCTGTTTTTTTTTACTTGACTTGTTTCTTTTATCACGCTTGTCAATGTAAAACTTTAACTATAACGATCAATAACTTAAATTCTCAATAAGTAAAAATTATAAAAGTTATATATTATGATAGTACCTATTGAGATGAATTCAAAAAAATCATACATGAATATATTTTTCTTACATATTATTCACAAAAGACAGTCAAAAGAGGGGTGGTGTGAATAGTGTAAAAGTCAAAGCGGGTCAAGTAATAATGAACGGAGGAAGTATATATTTTTCATATCTAATATCCGAGACTTCATATATGATTTGCATTTCATATTTAGAAAAGGAGATTGTTGTAAATTTTAGTACAGAATTTGAAATACTCGCCGTTATTCATAATTGACTATTCAATGATTAATCTCGTGGCTACTACTAATTCTCATAAAAAGTGTTGAAATTATAAATATATATTTTGAGATGGTTTTAATGAAAATAGGAAAGTACACTCTACCGCATCATGCACATGGTACACCGTGTTAAACAAAAAAATGGTGGAGAGAATATACCTATGTTTGACAAAGAACATACTAATTGGTTGTTGGTGTAGTGGTGATTGGGACTACACTTGGAAGGGGGAACCTATGTTCGATCCCCCGCAACAACAATTGGGAGGGGTCTTGAACCTAACCGCCCAAAACTAATCCCTGAATCCGGGTTAGCCCAAAGGGTGTACCGTTTGGAACAAAAAAAAAAACAAAGAGCATACAAGCCAAATTCAAAGAATACCATTAGAAATTTGACACATCATCAAAATAAAGAGGGGAGAAATTAGAAGTCAAATATAAATTGAAATTTAACAGAAATTGGGCCCATTATTCTAGCCAATAAAAATATGACAAACTAAGGGCCTGTTCTCATACGTTTATTTTCAGTTCAGTTCAGTTCAGCTCAGTTCAATTTAGTTCAGTTCAGCTCCTAATTTCCTTCTTTTATTAAATATTCATTTCTGTTCAATTTAGTTCATTTCAGTTCAGCTGAATTCAGTCTATGAGAACAGGCCCTAAAGTTGTATATGGAGGCTACATAACACAATTGTATGTAGGGGTGTGCATAAATGGACTTGGACCGGAAAACCGATTAGAACCGGACCGGTCTGGGGGATTTCGGGTCGGCCTTTGGTCCTCACAAATTGGCGATTCCAGGTTTCCGTTCCAGTCCGGGTAAAAATCGAAATATTCTTTTTCGGATATCAGGTTTGTTCGGGTCAAACTCTTCGGGTAAGGTTAACATTAGGTCGGGTCAGTTTCGGATATCAGATTTGTTCCAGTCAACTCCATTTTTGGGTCGGGTGTAGAACGAGTCGGGTCAATTTCAAGTCTCGAGTCATTAACGGGTCAATGTTTTTGGGTCATGAGCCAGGTCATCAAATCTAGGTCACAATTGCCAGGTCTAGCTATACCTAGTGTTAATCTTGCTAATTAGTTAAAGAAATTCCATCTAATTAAACAATTTTTGTTAAATTATCATTAAAACCTCCCTTAAAAAAATATCGTTAAATAAAGTTCCCCATCCAAATTGGGAAAGTGCGAAAACACTTTAACACATCCTCCTTTCGTGTCTCATTCTAATTCTGACACAAGTTCCTTCTCCCACTCGTCAATTCCTTTCCCTCTTTCTCTGTTTCTTTCCAATTTCAGATCCAACCAAACGCCAAAAAACCTCCATAATCCCCCCTTCACGTTTTTCAACTTCCTCCTCCAATGGGTTTCCGCCTTCTTTACGGCATCTTCTTCTTCTCTCTCTCCTGCACCGCCTTCACTTTCCTCTACTTCGCTCTAAATCCCGTCTTCTACCTCACTTCTTAATCCACTTTTTTGCCGGAAAACCGCTTTTCCTTCATCGTTTTTCTGGGGTATTGGCGGTTTTCCGGCGGATTCTGTTGTGCTATTCAATGAATTTGAGAGGTGCACCGTTGCTAAATCGGGTTTGTTTTTTATTTGATATTCTTTGTTTTGGTGATTGGATCTGATATTTAAGGAGAAAATGTTGATGTAACTATAGTTGATGATATAACACGATTGGGTTAGTTTTTTTTTTTTTTTTTTTTTTTTTTTTTTTTTTTTTTTTTGAATATTGATTTAGTGTTGTTCTTGTAATAACTTTGACAAGTTTATTTAGAAGAATTGAGCTATTGAAATCTTATACTTTGTACTTATTCAAATATACTTTCAATCTTGGATTAATCAAAGTTATTAATCTTTATAGAAATCGTGTTACATTGATGCCAAATTTATAGTGAATTATATACAATACACATAACTTGATTAACAAATTAACAATAATAGACAGTTTTTTTGCTGCTTGAAGTAATTGGTATGGCTAATTGGAATAACACTACTAGTCTACTATGTAAATCAAACAACCAATTTGAAACAGAAGCAATCATGCATTTGTAAGTCATATATATACTCTCGGCGTTAAGTGTAAAATACGTCAAATAATACCCCTAAATATTCCTACAATCAGCCGAAAGTTGCTTTGCAAATAGTGCTTAATCAACCATTGTTAAAGCAGCAAGTCAGCTATAAAACTCATAAATATGAACTGGTTGATTAAAGTCAGCTAGTATTCGCAGTTTTTCCCTTAATCAACCATTGTTAAAGCAGCAAGTCAGCTATAAATATGAAAAATTCTATGCAATCACTAATAAAGGGAAAAACTGGGAACACTAGCTTCGCAGGGTAGTTCTTTTTCTTAATGGTAGATTGGTAGCCCTATAATTTAATAAATCAGGACATTTGTGTGAACCATTGAAAAAGGTTCAGACCATAGTTTCATTGTAGTAAAAAGCACGTAGGAAGTCCAGATAATCATTGGTGGTTAAGTCACGGACTGATCTAGGATCCATGGCACGCTTTGGTTTGATATGTCCAGCACCAGAGCTACACCATATAGTCGCATTTTTGAATTCTGAATCTTCCATCAGATTAGCCTTATTGTCTCTAGTTTTAGCTATTAATAAGTGACAAAATATATGCATGTGGAAATTCCCTATTTCTTGAAAAACAAAATTTGTCTCTCATGGCTTCATGGGTATATTTTCGTAAATAAATCAACATGTTTTTCATTATTGTGGGCTCCATAATTGAATAAAATTGTTGATTTATTTACAAAAATACCATGTGCGAAACAAATTTAATATGAGAAACCGGGGCATCCCACCGTACTAATTGAAAATGATTGAAAGTATTTAAAGAGGTTTGTAGCACGCAAAATTCATGTTCATCTTCAAGATGAACAACATTTGTTCATCTTGGGGGTAAATATGGTATTTACTTACGTGGCAAGGCCCAGTTACGTACTTTCCTATTTGTCTACGTGGTATTTTTGCCAAGTTGGCGAGTTACAATTGGCATTCTTCCTAAACGGCGTCAGTGATAACATCCTTAACGACGTTAGGGTCTTTCATGTCTGATTTTGAACTGGATCTGGGGTTTGTTTCAACTAATTCTGAATGCTGCAGCGTTCAATAATTCGATTTTTTCTTATCAATCAATTCTCCATCCGCACAGTAGCTACATCTGGTACCTGCGCAAAATCTTCGGTCCATTTCTGTGTCAACCGCAAAGTCAGTAGACAGTAGTTCACTTCTTTTTCCCGCTCCTTAATCGCATTGAAATTCTGAAATGTGTTCAATTAGTTGCAAATTAATAGCAAAGTATGTGTTGTAATTCGAATTGCCGTTCTTAATGTTGTGTTCAATTTAAATTATGCATTAATTGGATTACAATAGCAAAGTTAGTTGATTTCCCGATATTAATGTCAGAGCTTGTGTGAATTTCCTCGCCAATAGGAAAATGGTTCTTTTGATTAAAAAAAAATCAAAGTTGACGGCAATTAGTTAATTTAACGGAGCTTCACTAACGGCTTAACGGCGTTGATTGGCCACGTGTCCTATTACTCATATTGTTGAATGACTACGCAACCTATGTGGAACAACCACTGTTCACTTTATTTACAATATGCCCCTATGATAAACAATCTTGTTTATCTTGAGGATGAATGGGGGTCAGCTCTTTGTAGCAAAGATAAAATTACCAGTAGTCGTTATAGCAGATCTAATGGCAGCAGGACTCCAAGTAGGGTGTGGAGCGCCTTGATAGGACTAGCGACACCAGAGTTTAGGAGCTTGCTGTTCATGTACCATAACAGACCATGTAAATTCTACGAATGAGTTCTTCTATTAGACTACAAGCCCCAATTCATGCAGAGATCACACTAATATCAAGCTGCTATTTCATAAAAAGCAATTCAAAATATTTTAGGTTACTCTGTGTTAAAATAATCACAAGATCTTATAATTTATAAACAAACTAGAATCACAAAGAGACGAATATAATTATAATTCACATCATTATAATCGAATACATGTCTTTTTCGCCTAAAGATATATGTTTGTTTTTAAAGAAATATATCTTTGTGCGAATAAGACAGGTGGTACGTGTGTGCAAGTAACTTAAGGCGGGTATGTAATATAATACTCCGTAGATTTTGTTTCCATCTTAGGTATTGGCGAGATGAACCAAATTATCTGTCGAAAGATACATATATTTTACATATCCATCTAAAATTTATAATAACTCATTGTTTGTACTTAGATCATTGACGACAAAATATATATATATTAGATTATAGTATATTGGCTTTTGTATTAAGGAAATACATAGAATAAGTGTGGGATCTTACCTCTTTTTTGTTGGAAAGAAAGTGATGCATGAACATACTAGTTAGGTCTTAAACAAAATATAGACGTAATAGCTAATCCGAGACAGATGAAAAATGGAAGTGTAGTACCAATCTAATACGTAGTATAAAGGAGGATATGTTCTAAATAAGAAAATGTTGTGAATTTGAAGGCTTATGTTATATAGGAATAAGGAAACATCTTAGAGCTTATGGAACTATTCGACTCTAGTCTTAAGTTACTCCAAAGATGAATCATTTTGATTGCAGAATATAGCTCTTTTCTGTACTGGTACATCTCCTGTACATTCTTAGATAGTTAGACCCTAAATGTTTTCATTTACGAGTAATTAAAGGCCAAACCCCCATTTAAGCACTAATTGCCAAACTTACTGGAATGAATGATGAATTAAGGTTCATATACCATATAATATGTGCTCATCAGCATTCTAGAAAATGCGACAAATCTGATAGTTAAGAATGCAGAACTGAGTAAAAAGTTATACATAGGGCAATCTTTTCATAGCAGCCTTCATATATCCGTCTTTATAGTAACCAAAGTACACTGATTTCTACTTTAAAACTGAGACCTGAAGCTGTACTTGTGAGCGCTGCAAAACAGAGTTTATATCCTTCATGTGTACTATAACATTTGTTCATCTGACAAAACACAGGCATGTAATATGTTTTTGTTACCACTTTTTAGTCTTGGTCATTCTCTCAGCCACTCTGATTCTCATGTCGAAAATTCTAATGGGTTGAACATATTTCAGATTTTCAGCAGTTCAAGTTGTTCCTTCAGATATATTAAAGACGGATACTATAGAGGAAATCCAACATGATATTTTGAAGAGCTGAATTACAAGCTTTCATGTAAGTATGTAACACATCTAAATTTGCAGTTATCTGATCATCCTCTAAGTTGCAGCCTACTTTTTTTAAAGACAATTTTACGACTTACTGTGTAACTGAACCATTTCAGTTTTCTCTAAGGAGTTTTCATAGAAAATTCACAATGACATTTTTGTGTGAACCATTGAAAAAGGTTCAAACTCTAGTTTCATTGTAGGCAAGAGCACGTAAGAATTCCAAATAACCATTTGTGGTTAAGTGCTTAAGTCATAGACTTATCTAGGATCCGTGGTGTGGCTTGGTTTGTCATGTCCAGCACCAGAGCTATATGCACCATATGGTTGCATGTTTGAAATCTGAATCCTCCACCAGGCTAGCCTGAATCCTCCACCAAGCTAGCCGTATTGTCTCTAGTTTTACCATTTTAAGTAATTGTGGTATTCAAAAGTCATGACTACATTAGAATTTTCACCAAATATATGCATCCTGGGTTAACTTAAAATGATTGAAACTATTAAAAGAGGTTTATAGCAGATCTAATGGCAGCAGGACTACAAGTAGGGTGTGGAGCGCCTTGAGAAGACCAGCGACAACATAGATATGGCATATGAGGGCATGCCATGGATGTACCAATAAAACAAACCATGTAATCTCTATGAATGGGTTCTCCTATTAGACTTAAAGCACCAATATATGCGGAGATCACACCCTCTCCTGGTGCTGTGATATTAAGCTATCACATATAGCAATTCAAAATATTTTAGCTTACTCTGTATTATAAAAATCATATCACCTTCTAATTAATCTAGAATCACAAAGAGATGAATAAAACTATAATTCACATAATTATAATCAAACATATGTCTTTTTCTCCCTCAGATATATGTTTTTTTTAAAGAAATATATCTTCAGGCAAATAAGACAGGTGGTTTGTGTGCGTAACTGCATAAGTTACTTTGGACGGGTATTAGGTGACTATGTAACTTAAACACTCCGTAGATTTTGTTTCCATCTTAGTTATTGCCTTATTGGCAAGATGAAAAATCAAATTATCTGCTGAAAGATATATACACTTTACGAATCCATTTAAAATTTATAATAACTCAATATTTGTACTTAGATCATTGACGACAAAAATATATATTAGATTATATTTTATTGGCTTTTGTATTAAGAATCATATAGAATGAGTATGGGATCTTACATTCTTTTGGATTCATTCTTATGTTATTCAAGAGTAAGGAAACCTCATAGAGCTTATGGATTCATTTAACTCTAGCTAGGCTTAAGTTACTCCAAAGCCAAAGGTGAAGCATTTAGATTGCAGAATATAGCTCTTTTCTGTACCGATTTATCTCCTATATATTCTTAGATGACCCTTAATGTTTTTATTTACGAGTATAATTGAAGGACAAACTCCCGTTCAAGCACTAATTATCGAATTTACTAGAATGAATGATTAAGAGGTTCATATATATATACCATATGATATATATGTGCCCATCAGCATTCTAGAAAATGCAGCAAATCTGATAGTTAAGAATGCAGAACTGAGTAAAAAGTCATATACAGGGCAATCTCTTATAGCAGCCTTTATACCATCAGTCTTTATAGTAACCAAAGTACACTGATTTATGCATTAAACTGAGATCTAAAGCTATACTTGTGAGCGCGGCAAAATAGAATTTATATCCTTCATGTGTACTATAAGGAAAAAAAATTGATTTACTGATTTTTCAAGAGCTGAATTACACAGCTTTCATGGAAAAATGTAAAACATCTAAACTTGCAGTTGATCTGATCATCCTCTAAGTTGCTGCCTATCTGTTTTAAAGAGTTTTACGACATACTGTGTAACTGCATATCAGTTTTATCCGAGCTTTCACAAATGTTTCACAATGACATTTTTGTTGATAAAATAATGCTTTCCCTTTTGTTCATTAAAACTTTATTACTTCCTATAGCTAATGAGTACTTCTTATTCACTCCGTAACTATTAATGTAGCTGATTCGAGTATTAAGATACCCAATAATGAATTTCATTTCCAACAATTAAATGAGGAATACTTTGAAATAACATCTTTACTATTAATCCCAGTAAACAAAAAACATAAAACATCATATAAGGAACGCAAAGAGAAATCGCGTCAACTTGGGGAACATTCAATCCCATACATAAAACAATTCTAGCAAATTTCAGGATACTTTTCTCTTATACTAATGTAGTAAACATAAGGGTAGATAAACTGTAAAGAAGATGATAACTAGTAACATAAAGCAAAGAAATTAAAGTTGCAATACATAGATAAGATCACATGATCGATCTTAGTAAACTTAATTATCTAGCACTTTCGGAATGTAAGCATGGTTAATTTCGAGTGCAGCGCAGAATACCACAATCAAGTGCTCCAATTGTCAATCCATTGGTTGACACATTAACATAGTTGCCTGTAAACTTAATCTGACAGTCTGAAGAACTTTTAGGAAGCATGTACAAGTTGGCGCAGAGTTCCAGTTCATTGCAAGTTTGAAATTCTTTTAATTCATCATTGGTAGGAGCAATCATGATCTCAATGGCCTTCAAATCACTTGAAACTTTCAGCAGGTATCTTATGACATCCATCTCAATTTCTTTCCCCTCGATATTCTTCAACACAATCCTTGTGATCTTTGTCCATATAGAAGCAGGAACAAAATCCAGTGCAGTGCCATACAAGTCGTCGTCGGTCAAATCTTGATCTTCTCTTTGAAATACGCGCAGTGTCCTTACATTAGGCAAGTACTGGAGAACATGTACAAGGCCTTTCCAGTGATTCCGATACATGATGGCCACATTAAAATGAGTAAGCTGTTGAAATACAGGAAGACTAGGCTGACTACTATGAATCAAATTAGCGAGAATGCCTACTATGGTACCAGATAAAGTAAGGCTTCTCACAGTATTAGACATGGACTTAACGAAATCCAATTCGTTCGTTTCCTCTACATATTGATCAGAGGAAAATCCTCGGTAAATAATCGCACCACCCAAAGTTGTTGGTGTCTTCTTCGCAAATCTATATATTGACAAATGGCTATAGTCCTGCAAACAAATGAACTCGAGTTTTGGTGCATCTATCACAACTTCCATAGGCATACAGCAACTATCTCTCAGTATCAATAGCCTCCTCAGATTCGGAGATGATATCTGCAAGAGCATATCATCCAACATATATTCCAGCGGCGTTCCCTCTAACTTCAGATATTCCAACAATGGGGAATATCTGATTAAGCGAGACAAAAAATCCAATCGAAAAGATTGCATAGAGACATCAATCTTTTTCAAATTAGGAAGACAAAGTTGTACTTCATCTAAATCATGAAAAAAAAAATTGACCATCACACCACTTTTCGATATAAATCTCTTCCAATGATGCACAATCAGGAACATGAAGATGCAAATAAATTCCAGACCACTCATCAGACTCCTCAAAGCGTACCTTAATTGCCTTCACCCGTCTTTCGAAAATGCTCTGAATCCAACCAAGGAAGATCCTTTGACACATGCTCAGAACGGCACGCAGTAGCTGTTGTCGATACACAACATCATCCCCTGCAACAAATTCCTCCAACGGAAAAGGGATATATATATCGAACACATTTATAACAGGGGAAGTGAGTTTCTCTGCAATACCTTCGCTGTTAGGCAAGAACCGATAATTTGTTACGTCGAAATACTCCTTGTCGATACGAACAGAAGTGACTTGAGTCCAAAGATTGCGCAATCGCTTGGATAAAACGCTGGTGACAACGGCCGAGTGGAGGGGAAGAAGAGACAGAATACCGACAAGGAGGCAGGTTGGAAGAGAGCTCAATCTGTCTTCGCCATTGCCATTGCCATTGTTGAGCATTCTCTGCATCCTGATGCTGCCCTCTACAGGATTATCAGACATTTTTGTAGTTTTGAGAGTTTGAGAGGACTTCAAAATGTGATTAGCGGCTAGATTATTACAAGGGTTTGATTGTGAGTTGAAATTCTTTTGAGAATTCAGTGTTCTTATAGAGTCATATTCATGCTGAAGTGTCCTTGCTATCCTTAGTGATACTGTGATTTGATATCAAATGTGATTTTGATGGTAATAATCAAATAGAATCAACATTATTAGGGTGGTGACTTGATTTCTTTCCTAATTAGTTGATTCCTTAGGTATTGTTCAGTTACCTTATTTAAGGCATTTATTACAAATTACTTTTTCATCGTAAAAAATAAGTTCAGATTAGATAAGAAAAAATAAGTAAGAACAAAGGCCCGATTCACTTCACCTTAAGAAAATAATATTAAGTAAAAATAAGTTCAGTTCAGTAAAATTAATTTTAGTTCAGTACTTATAATTTCACTTCAGTAAAAATAAGTTCAGTTTAATAAAATTCAGTTTTCTTAAAGAAGAATTACAATAGAAAATCGGTAAAAATAATTTCAGTTTAGCAAAAATAATTTCAGTTCAGTAAAATTAATTGAAGTTCAGTAAAAATAATTTAAGTTCAGCAAATATAATTTTGTTTCAGTACAAAAAATAATTGCAATTCAGCAAAAATAAGGTCGTTTGTGTATCATTTGTAATGGCAAAATATCTTCATTTTTGTGATGAAAAATATATATAAAAAAATTTATATTAGTAAAATACACATTATTATGAATCTAACAAGACCTTAATTGATACTTCATATATATTTTCATTATAGATTAGTGTATATATAAGGTCGTTTGGTTAATTCACACAATCAAATCAGGTCAGAAAAAATATATAATAAGTGCACATCAGAGAGTTCAAATTATATCATGTAAGCAAAATTAAAAGTGAAGTAAACAGTGACGCCTATTCCGATTTAATGAACTAAACTGAACTGATTGGGGTTGAAATGAAGTAAAATGAATTGTTTATGAGAGAAGAAAATTAGAAATTGAAGTGGGCTGAACTAAATTGAAATTAAGCTGAACAGAACAGACCCTTAATATTGACTCACATATCCCAATACATGAGTTTGAACATCTATATTTATGATTGAACATTAATAAAAAAAATATTAACAGTTAATATTTTAGAACTTTAAAATTATACTTCAAAACATTTTACATTATATTAATCGTTTTTCATACAAAATACTACCTCCGTTACATATTATTTGCAACAATTTGACATAAAGTAGAGAGGAAAAATGTTTAATCATTGCAAATAATATGTAACGGAGGTAGTATACAACATTCAAAGTGTGTCACTTATTATGAAAAGGTGGGTGTATGATATATTCCATTTCGGAAATTTTGGAATTTGGTACCTCAAAAATAGGGGGGTTGAATTTTGGTACCCGATTAAAACTTTATTTTATGTTGGTACTACCATCTATCTTTTGTTAATTTTTTCGTTTGTGGGGCCTAGCAATAGTCCTGCCACCCCTTCCTCATCCTCAACCACTACACTGTCAGCCCCCCTCCCTGTATTAGCTGCCGGCGACCCCAAAAACCACCCTTTCACCTCCAAATGCACCACCGATTTGAACCACAAATTCAACCCACAACAACAACTACATCAACAACCACCTATCACTGCCCCTTTATTGCAGCAACACCGCAGCTCCACCTACTCTAGCTCGCCACAAATTACAACCCACTCCAATACACAAAGCCACCGCAAATACTGCTAATCACAATCTCCAAAACCACCGAAACCACCCTCTATCTCCACTTGACCGTCGACGAGCAACAACACACAATTCGCAACACCCCCGCAACACACAATCTAGAAAACCACCGAAACCACTACCACGAACGCCAAAGCTGCCAGCCGAAACCAACACAAAACCACTCAAAATGAAGCCCACTACAACCTGCAAACCCACTGAAACCTATATGATTTCAGGAAAGAGAAAATAAATTAAACCATAGAACCCTAAAAATTGATTTGGGGGCTAGGAAAGGGGGAGTGGGTGGCGTCGGGGTCAGCCAAGAGCGGGAAAGGGGAGGGAGATCGGCGAGGGAAAGGGAGGGGCCGCGGTGAGGTCGTTGGCGCCGGGGGAACGTTTGGGAACTGGAAGTTGGCAAGGGGAGGGTGAAAGGTGGCTGACTAAGAAGGGAGAGGGTGGCAGTGGTTGGTTTTTTTTTTTCTTTTTTTTTTACAAAATTAAATTATTAATTAATTAGATAATGAGCCCAACCAAAAGCTATATTTTAAAAGTATGATGGGTACCACCGTACCAAAATAAAATAAAAAACGGGTTTCAAAATTCAACAGCCCCTATTTTTGAGGTACCAACTTAAATTCCAAAATTTCCTTCCATTTATTTCATGATAATTGACCAATTTCACTTTTTCACTATTATTATAATTGTACTAACATTAATTATATATATATATTTTTTGAGGGAACTTTAATTATATTTTTGTACTAATGTATTGAAAACTAATTAGAAAATGAAATATAATGTTAAATAGTTATTAGTACAAAGTTACATAATATCAACTGTTTTGTAATTTTTTACAACATATAGTCAAAGTATTGTATTGAAATGTGTGCTAAGTTTGACTATACCGTTACAATGAACAGAGACAATAAAAATTATTATTTCCAATAGATATTTATTGAAAAATATAATTATTAACTTTTATAAAGATAGCAAGAATAATTATACAAAATATTATATAAAAAAAAATGTGCAACACATGAGTTTCTTATAGTTTTGTATATTTGTTAAACAAAATTAACCCTTCAACGTGTAAATATCAAGTTTCAGGATATAGCTTTTTCCATTTTATAATTAAAAAGAAGTTCAAGCCTTGTTATATCACCTTGTTTTTGCTGAACTAATAATACTATTTTTTGAACTTAAATTATTTTAGTTGGACATGAATTATTTATTATATATGTTCTTTAAAGTTACTAATTTTTATTGAATTGAAATTCTTTTTACTGAATATTATTTTATTAAGGTGAAGAGACTTGACCTTAAAAACAAATTTTTCCCCGTAAAGTGAGTTATCTATAGTCAATAATACAACTAATATCAGTCTTGGGGCTTGTTCTCTTCAGCTTATTTTCAGTTCAGTTTAGTTCTTATCTTAATTTCCCTCTCTCATAAAATATTCAGCTTTGGTCAATTCTGCTCCAATAAATTCAGTTCGGTTCAACTCAGTTTAGTCAATCAGAGCAGGCCCTTACTCAAATAAATTAATAAGACCATTCCAATGGAGGCACAAAAAAATTTATGCATGCATAAGATTATATTCCTTCCGTTTTTTTTTTCTAATTACTATTTAGAGCGTGCTATTGGGATTTTTTTTTTTTTTGCACTATTCACTTGACCTACTTCGACCAACATTTGTGGGTACTTGTTAAAATTGTCTCAATTAAAAATTTATTAATATTCAATTGCTAAAATTTATGCTCATTAAAAATTTAAGATAATATAGTTCAAAGTTTTGCATTAACGCATATACCAAGTCCCAATAGTGCACCTTTAAAAAAAATCATATAAAGTAATCCCTATGATTCAAACTTAGTGCTTCACTTTTATCAAAGCGCGCGAAACTTGACATATACTCCCTTTAGCTTAGTTTGCTCAATTTTAGTTAGTTATTGTATACCTACGCAAAACAAGGAAAAGTAAAAATCATAACTATGTATGTTGGTAGTATATGTTTGTGTTAAGGAGAGATATATAGAGTAAGAGATTTATAAAATAAAATTGGAATGGGATCCACAAAGTAGTGTTGTGGATGTTAAAAATTTGAATAAAATTTGTCATAAAAGGAATAAAACAAAAGTTTCTAAGAATTAGAAGAACTGAAATTGAGTAGAACTTAGGAAAATGGAGGAAAAAACTTCTTTTTTTATATATATAATCAATGCTCCCTCTGTTTCAAAATAAATGTCTCATTTTTTATTTTTGCACTATTTACATACATCACTTTAACCTTCATTATTTCTTTATACATAAGTTAAATATATTCATGATGTGGGTCGTACTTGTTCAAAGTTACTTTGTATTGTTCCAAGTTCCGCATTGGCAAATGAATCTGTATATTTTTCAAATATCAATTTTTTTAATTTACATACATACTGATAATTTAATAAGTTACTCCATATTGTTAAAGTTCTGCGTTGGCGAGTGAGTCTATCAAAATTGGGGAATTTATTTTGAAACACAGGGAGTAGTCATTAGCTCCTCCGATCCGCTTTCCCATTTGAGATGTTGGAATATTGAGTTGAAAGAATCTAAATACAGTGTTCACTGAAACTAACTCCCTAATTCCCCAAATTAATTCTAGTAAAAGAAAACAAGTACACTCTTTGTAATAGCTACTTGTGTGGGATAATACTTCTGATGACTTGATAAGACATAAAAGATAGAAAATATGCTTGGGTAAGGGTGAGTTTTTCCAATTGAATGACATTGCTATTTATACCTCACTTAGCTTTAGAAAAACTCCATTATTGTTGCAACTTAACGCCACTACTACATAGTACATCCATTACGCAATAACATAACCTAAAAATAAGGACATGTTTTACCTTAACAGAGAGTAATGCGCAATAATATGGGTTAGACCTATTCCAAAGGCGTAGGCCACAAGATTAGGAAGGAAAAAAAATCAAATGTGTTAAAAGTTAAAGAAAATCCTTTTGTTTTCATAAAAGGATAAAACTTTGTATACAACTGTTTTTGTAAAATCAAGCTAAACATAAAAATATCTTTTATGACCTATTCCACACAGCTACGTAGAGTATAATTGCAATTATTATACTTTCATAAATCCTAAAATACAAAATATTAAAGTTTTCATGCATGTAAGCTTCTCTTGTGAAACATCTACTTCGAAGCTTCTATTCCTTAATTAAAAATAACTTCTCTTTCTCATTGCTCTAGTTCGTATGAGGAACTCATCTCTTAAATGTACTTTGATATTGTGCTTCGTGTCTTCTTGTTCCTCGTGATGTCTCTGCAATACTTACTTCCTATGGTTTATTTTTGCGCTAAGATCCTACTTCAATTTAGACTTATTTAAACACACATTTAAACAATCAAACACTTATTAGTATGTAAATAAGCCGTTAGCTTAAGTCATCATCAAAATCATTAGGCAACAAACTCGTTAATCTTAATTCGGTTACATATTAGCTAAGATTTTGGTTAGATTTGATATTTATTTGTGCATTGGTCCCTTGCATTTTCTTTCCTTTAATCATGCCTTTCAAGATTATGTGAGCTCCATCTTGTAAGGCATTGATGTAAAATTCTTCTCATCTGTATAAGAAATTTATTTCTTCATCTTTTCTTGTTATGCACTAGCCTATGCTTGCTTAATAGATGGTCTTCGTCCCTATTTATAATCCATCAACAAGCAATTTGTATTTCTCGTCATTGAACTCTCCCAAATGAATATCACATAAGTGTGTTGTCTAGTAGGTAGGTCAAAAAATTTTATAAAGAGCTTGGATCTCATCTTGCTAGACTCTTCATTTTCTCTACGAAGGAATCTAATCCTACCCAAAATCCCATTTGGTCACAGTGCTTCTCCACTGACAAGAATACTTTTTTGGTACAAACTTATGCTTTATACAATAAAAAAAAAATGTATGAGATTCAAGGGTGGATTTTCTTCCAGTATTAAAAAATCACTGAAAAACCTATTATACAATGGAAGATGCTTGTTTTAGTGAGGTCTTACACAAAGCATTAAAGTTTTCCATGAATATGCGCAACTATGTTGAAGTGCTCCTATTGATTTATGATCAAGATGTTATTATATTCCCATAAATGTGTTGTAGATCATTCTTCTTGTATCACAGTAATTATGACAAATATTATGACAATATATAAGTTTTAGAAAGTGAGTCACTTCATTAATGATAAGGATCTTTCTTGCTTTAACAAGTCTTTTGTGTTGAAAAATGCCTCATTTATAGCAAGTATGGAACTATTGGATGGATCAAGATGTGGACGATTACATGTACTGAAGGCTTCATAAGTCATGTCGTTTTACTATGAAAAATGGGCATGCTTTTATGAAAGATTTAAATTAGTCGCCTATTTTAAATAATAGCTAACGATTTACAGATATTTGTGGCGGCTTAACATCATACTAAAGTGGAAGTTGTTTTTATGGAACCTTTAAAGGAATGGAATTGCTACTCGGAGTAATTTAGGAATAATGGGGATAGAATTTAACCTTTCCTATGATCTTTGCGGATCACAAAAGAAGGATTTACAACATTTGTTCAGGTTCTGTAATTCAACTCAGGATGCATGGAGGGGTGGGATTCTACAAATCCATTCATAAACTAATGCAGGCTAATCGTTTAATGATTAGAATATGTACTATATCAAGTTTTTAATAACCCAGGATGGATACAATGGCCACCTTTTTTTATAGCAACCCTTTCGGGGTTGTGGATATCAAGGAATAATAGGATCTTTGGGCTGCCGAGACATACCATGATTTTAACACTGGTTATCATTTTAGAGGGTATTCAACAATAGGGGCTTTTCTCAAACTCAACTACGGATAACTCAAGATCTTTGCATCCGTCTGAGGATTTGTCTACTTTCCCTCTAGGCTTTACCCATTCGATTTAACGAAATATGGAGGGTGACAATAATAGGGGTGTCTCACCACCAAAATTTATCCTAGTTGATGTGTCATGGAGCAGAAACACACGCATAACGGGGTTGGGTTGTTGTCCAAGGTATGAGGAATATGGGACATGTTGGCGTATCCAGCTCAGAGCAAGCTGCTGACTCAGCATAATAAAATTTGTTATGAGTTTGTTACAAGCATCATTACAGTTGGCTATTATGTTAGATATAGTTTGTTATGCCTTATTTTGTATTAGTTGTTGTATAAATATGTTAGAACCTCCTCTTTGTAATGTTCTAATTTAGTTTCTACAGAGATAAGAAAACCTTCTAATATTTTCTCTCAATTCTCTTCTATTTTCTTTCTCTCAATTTCATTAGTTTATAAATTCTACGAACTTCTGCATGGTATTAGATTAGGGAATATTCCCTTCAATAAATTTCACTTAGTTAAGTTGGATTTACCTAATAATGCTTCTCAGGACACAGTTTATCAGATTTGTCATATAACTAAGTAAGCTAGGCTGTCATTTTCTAAGAGTAGTACAATCACTTCTACTTTTTTTGAGATTATACATGTAGATACTTTGGGACCATATAAGACAAAGCCACATGATGTTGGTATATTGAATTCTTTTGTTGTTTTTGTTGAAACTCATTATGGCAAGAAAATTTTGTGTATAAGAGCTTATAATGCTAAAGAGTTATGTGAGGGTGATATTCAGGATTTGTTTAGCGAAACAGGTATGGTTCATCAAAGATCTTGTGTTGACACTCCTCAACAAAATGGCAAAGTTGAAAGAAAACATAGACACCTCTTGGAAACTACAAGGGCTTGTTCTTTCAATCAAAGGTTCTAGTTAGGTTTTGGGGAGAGTGTTTGTTGTGTGCTACACATATCATAATAGAATGCCTCTAAGTAGCATAATTTTTTTCTTCACCATATGAAAAATTAAATGGTGAAAAACCTAGATTGGATCATCTTAGAGTATTTGGCTGTTTATGCTGTGTTTCTACAATAAAAGAAAATAGATCTAAGTTTGAACCTAAAGCAACATTTTGTGTTTTTTTTTTGCTATCCAACAAATTAGAAAGCTTACAAAGTATTATGCCTAGAAAAAGGAAAAATATTTGTTTCCAGGGACATTATTTTTCATGAAAAATATCTACCATACCACTTCAAATCTTCCAATCCATCTCAGAAATCACCTATTTTTTTACATTCACCATTTTAACCTTGAAATTGATTTGACATTCCTGAAACTCTTCAACTAGCTCCCGAACCTCACACAGACATTCCTGAAACAACAAATACAACCTCAAACATTCCTGAAACCACAAATACAAACTTAATCCCTATTCATGTTCCTGGTTCATCTATAGCTTTTGATTCTATAACAGAGATCAGATAGCCTGATAGAGTTAGAAAGAAACCTGCCTATGTGTGTGTTGCTGAAGGCATTACTGGCCATTGGTGTAACATTGTTGTGTTTGATTAGATTCCAGCACTAATAAAGGATTTAATAAATCATACATCTGATTTATCTGATTCAGTTAGTTACTTTGAGGCATCTTAGCATTCTGGATGGATAGAAGCAATGCAAAAAGAGCGTGATGCTCTCATAAACAATCAGACATGCGAGTTGGTTGCATTACCTAAAGGAAAAAAAATATAGGCTGTAATTGGGTGTATAAGATCAAACTCAAAGCTGATGGTTCTGTTGAAAGGCTAAAAGAAAGACTTGTGGGAAAGGGATTTACACAAAAGTATGTCATTGAATACTCAGAATTGTTTTCTCCAGTAGTGAAAATGACTAGTGTAAGGTGTCTCCTGTCTATTGCTGCAAGTAAAGGGTACGGTGATTGTTGCATCAATTGCACATCAACAATGCCTTCCATCATGGATATTTAACTGAAGAAGTCTACATGAAGGTTCCAGATGGTTTTCACAATATAGACAATTTGGTTTATAAGCTGAAAAGGTCTTTATATGGTCTTAAACAGTCTTCAAGATAGTGGTTTCCCAGGTTGAACAAAGAGTTGCTAAAGAAAGGGTACTATCAGTCAAAGAATGAATATTCACTCTTCATCAAGATTAATGGTGCTCATATGACAATTGCAGACATCTATGTGGATGATTAATCCCCCCTGGTTCTGATCCTGATGAAAGTTTGACTTTGAAAAATCATTTACATGATACTTTCAACATCAAGGATCTTGGTTTATTGAGTAATTTCTTGGGAATGGATGTCAGTTATACTTCTCAAGGCATCATAATCATACAAAAGAAGTTTACTAAAGAGTTATTACAAAACTGCAGTTTTAATCTTTCTAAAGTGGCAAATACACCTCTTCCTATGACTCTTAAGCTCAGTGATGACTATGGTTAGTTATATAATGATCAGACTCAGTACAGAAGTTTAATTGGAAAACTAAACTTCCTCACATACTCACACCAGGCTAGACCTATCATTAGTTGTTCAAGCTCTCAGTTAGTTTATGCATAAACCAAGGGTGCCACATGTTAATGCTCTACAACATATTCTTAGCTATATTGCTTATACAACAGGGTAGGGAATTTTACTTTGAGCTACAACAAGATTGATTCTGTAGGCATATGGTGATTTTGACTAAGCTACTTGTCCAAGTTCAAGAAAGTCTTATTATTTGGATGTTCACCTGTTTCATGGAAATATAAGAAGCAATCAACTCTTTCTAAGTAATCTAGTGAAGGTGAATATAGAGCAATGGCAACAGTTGCATCTGAAGTAGACTGGCTGTCTGATTAATGTAGGAACTTGGTGTTCAGAATTTATTGCCTGTTGTTCTCAATTGTGATAATCCGAGTGCTATTCACATTGTGTTCCATGAACGTACATAACACATAGAAATTGACTGCCACTTTACCAGAGACAAAGTTTTAGAGATCTACTCGAACTTTCATACATGCCTTCTACTAAATAACTTGCAGATGTGCTGACAAAACCTTTGTCTTATCCTCAGCATTCCAAGTTAGTTTCTAAGCTTGGCATGACGCATATCTACCTCAGAGCAAGTTGCTAACTCAACATAACAAAATTTGTTATGAGTTTGTTACAAGAATCATTACAGCTGGCTTTTCTGTTAGATAGTTTTCCGTATTAGTTGTTGTATAAATATGTTAGAACCTTTTCTTTATAATGTTCTAATTCAGTTTTTACAAAATAAGAAAATCTTCTCATCTTTTCTCTCAATTCTCATTTATGTTTTTCTCTCTCAATTTCATCGGTTCATAAATTCTATGAAATTCTACATGACATAAGGGTTGTTGGGAGGCGCATCTTTTGGCCTTGCACTTTCAACTCTACATGCGGAGATACGAGCTTGTCTTGGGGGTTTCAAATGGGCAAGTCAATGGTCAGCTACAGCTATTATTATTTACACAGATTTAACAGCAATGGTGCAGTTACTATAGAACCCACAAGTTATTGATACTACTCTCTAAGGCCCTGTTTAGTTCACATGATTTAAGTTGATCTGGTCTGGTCTGATCTGATCTGATATTATCTTATCTTATCTAATCTAATATGAACTTATATTTTCTGATCTAATCTGATCTGAACTTATTTTTTCTGATATGATCTGAACTGAACTTATTTTTTTTATCTGATCTAATCTGAACTTATCTTTTCTGATCCGAACTTGTTTTTTCTGATCTGAACTTATTTTTTCTGATCTGAACTTATTTTAATTATTTCAATATTCTACTTTTAATTATTTCAATATTCTACTTTTAATTTTAATCAATATTAATGTTTTATCATTATTTATTATTATTATTATTATTATTTATATTTTTATTATTATTATTATTATTATTATTAGGAAAATTATTATTATTATTATAAAATATTGTAGATTCCTTACAAATATTTTAAAAGAAACCTAGAAGTATTAATATTATCAAATAGTACAAGGTAATAGACTTGTAATATTTGATAATTTTATTATTTACAATATCCCACATCATAAATGAATTTGTTTATAAGAATGTATTAAAATGGGATCCTAAAAAACCTAAATTACAGATTAAATTTTTCATACCTTTTTTGTTATATAGAAAAAAGAGATTTGACTTGTTTTTGTTATAGGAAATTTTACAAATTTTTTGGCAATGTAAAATGGTTGACTAAATTGAATTGAAAATTATCATTTCATATTTCAATATTCCGAACAACTATGGGTAACACCTCTATTTTCCTATATAAAATAACATCTTAGTGTCATAATTTTCACATTCTAATCTCCTAAAATATTTTTCTATTCATCTGTTCAATAGGTTGGTCTTTTATCTCCATCATAGGTAAATACTTCAACACTCTATGTCATTAATTTTATCATTTTTCCATTTTTTTATAATGTAGGAAAATATACATTTTATTTGATTTCATGAATTTTACATTTGACCTAATGCAAGTAATATTGATGAAAATGTAAAGCACAATTAATATTTTATCTTCAGTTCATTTATACCAAAAGAATCCTTATGATTATAATCATGGTGCCAATTCAACATTAATGTCTATAATTTATGCATGAATTATTGATTCCAAAGTGTTCTTTATCATAGTGTAATGGCTGGTAGGGTAGCATGGTATGAAGAATGTACGGAGATATTGTTGGACATATGCTTGGAGATGAAAAAATTTGGATATTTAAAGCTAAATTGGGATAGAATAGTGAGTACTTTGATCGTAAAAAGTGGAAAGCAATTCAATATCAAACAAGTAACAAATCATTGGAATGATTTGAGGAATAAATTCAAAATTTGGACTGAGATGGAGCACAATTGGACTGACCTTAAATTTGATTCTATTATCGGTTGTCCTCTAGTTGAACAAGATGATAAGTGGATGCTATTTGTGAAGGTATGACATGTTTTAAACAAGATTGAGGCTCAACAAGAGAAGAAGAAGTACAACCAAGATTGGAAAAATCAACATTGAATTCATCATTGGGAGTGGGGGCATAATCAAACATATGAGATTTGTCAACTTGAGCATGCACCTCATTATCATGAACAAAAGAGGAAATAGAATTGAAAGCATTTGTTCAAGGTTCACTAATGGGATCATGTGATACATGATGGGAAATCATGCTAGCATTAGGAGAATTAACACATTGCACATCAAAATTAGAAGTACGATTACCCCTAATATAAACATCACTAGAAAACCAAACATAGAAATCCCAAGCATCATCAATTGACAATGCTCTAAATCTACCATTATGCATGCATTCAACTTCATTCCTAGTTTTTTCATTCAAACCAATATAACAAATCTCACGAGCCTCCCAAAGACTACAACAATGATAGTCAAGAAATCCCGCTAGTCTATATAAATATTCACAAAAAGGCTCATTGTTATATTGAGGAAAAGATAGACATGCCATTTTTTTTCACAAAACAAACAAAAATTAAATAAAAGAAAAGTATATACAAAGACCTAGCAATCAAAAACACTCAAACATAGACACCATTCCCCGGCAACGACGCCATTTTGACGAGGGGTGGAACTAGGTCGTTGAAACTAATCCTCCCTTGGTCAAACTAAATTTATAAACACTTAACCAACCTAAATACTAGTATAGAGGCAAGTCAAGGGTCGAACTCAAAGGAACAGTAATGTTCAAGCGCTCTCAATTATGCACCTAAGCTAGGTCGAAGACAAAGATAAAGAGAGAACACTAACCAACTAGCAAACGAATAACCAAACAAATAAAACACTAGGAAAGGGGATCAACAAGTAATCATAACAATTGTAGCAACTCGGAAATACATGCAAGTCAATGGTTGTGAAGACTAATGGCAAGCTCAATCAAAAGAGTCAACAAGCTATCTCCTAGAGGTCAAACTAGCGCCAACTACGAGAGACTCTAACTAGCAGCATCACTAATCAAGCTCAATCGACAATTGTAAGCTACAAATCAATGGTCCGTATCAATGTAGACTCACAATGCAATATAGCATAGTTCTCAAGGCCTAATCGAATTACACATATGCAAACTTCCATTAATCACTTTAATCTCAACAATTAATCAACACAATTACCAAATTAAGCACAATCAATCAATCATACAAGTTTCACCCTATCCCTAGCCAAACAACTACTCAAACATCATCATCTAATCAACAAACAACTAAAGAAATCAAGAATCAACAATATATGAAGAACAACTACATTAATCAAGCATCAAACATCAAAATCAATCCAAACTAACAAGAATATTAAACAAAGCAATAAAATAAGATAGAGTTAGAAATGCTCATTGACAATAGAGAAGATCTTCAAAACAATTATCACCATTGAATCTTCAATCTCTCAATTACCATTGAAATTCCTCATTTTCTCTCTCTAAAATCTACTCCTAAACTAACCCTAAAAATAGAGAGAGAAGCTCTCAACTAAGATAAAATTATGAATTCTAATTCTCTAAAACTTATTCTAAACTTGCCCCAAAAATCGGGTTACAAAGATATATATAGGAGGCGTGAACAAAAACCGAGCAAGGAAGTACCCAGAGAGGAGCGGCTGCGCGAGCAGGGGTGGCGCGCCCGCGCCATATGCTGGCGCGGGCGTGCAAACTTATTGTAATGGAAATTATATTTGTAAACGTTTATGATTTGGAGCTTATAATGAAATTTTAATTATTATCGTTTATTGTTTATGCTATTTTTTATAATGAAATTTTAATAATTATCGTTTATTGTTTGTGCTTTGGTTTTACAACCCTTGGTGTGTAAAATCAGAGATACTTTTGTTGTATGTCTTCAGGCTTGGTATTTAGATGACGGCACTATTATTGGTGACAAAATGGTGGTGGGGAAGATTTTGCGGCTGATTACGGAGGAAGGGCCTCGTTTTGGGTTACAGAAGACCCCCGAAGCAGGCTTGTGGGTGTCTTTCCACCTAACATTGCTCGACCTTCGCGTGGTGTTAAGTTGCTTGGTGGTCCTACTAGGGTAGGCTTTGCTATAACTAGAGGAGTGGGGCCCCTGATTGTATCTCGACTTCCCACTAATTTATTGTAGGTTGTATGACTTTTTTGTTTTTGAGATATAATAATAATAGTAATAGTAATAATAGTACTAATAATAATAATAATAATAGTAATAATAGTACTAATAATACTAATACTAATAATAATAATAATAATAATAATAATAATAATAATAATAATAATAATAATAATAATAATAATAACAACAACAATAATACTAATAATAAAAATAATACTAATAATAATAATAATAATAACAACAACAACAATAATAATAATAATAATAATAACAATAATAATAATAATAACAATAATAACAATAATATATAACAATAATATAATAATAATAATAATAATAATAATAATAATAATAATAATAATAATAACAATAATAATAATAACAATAATATAACAATAATATAATAATAATAATAATAATAACTTAAAATAAATAATAATAATAATAATAATAATAATAATAATAATAATAATAATAATAATAATAATAATGTGAACTTATTTTTCTTGATTTGATCTGATCTAAACTTATTTTTCTTGATCTGATCTGATCTGAACTTATTTATTCTGATCTGATCTGAACTTATTTTTTCTGAAATAAGTACAAATTAGGTGAACTAAACAAGGCTTGTTATATAAGTTTATAATGTTCTAATTCAGTTTTTACAAAAATAAGAAAATCTTCTCATGTATTCTCTCAATTCTCTTTTATGTTTTTCTCTCTCAATTTCATTGGTTCATAAATTCTATGAAATTCTACATGACATAAGGCTTGTTGGGAGGTACATCTTCTGGCCTTGCACTTTCAACTCTACATGCGGATATATGAGATTGTCTTGGGGGTTTCAAATAAGAAAGTCAATGGTCAGCTACATCTATAATAATAATAATTTTCCTAACAATAATAATAATAATAATAATAATAATAATAATAATAATAATAATAACAATAATCATAATAATAATAATCATAAAAAACAATAATAATACAACTTTAATATTGATTAAAATTAAAAGTAGAATATTGAAATAATTAAAATAAGTTCAGATCAGAAAAAATAAGTTCAGATCAGATCAGATAAGAAAAGATAAGTTCAGATAAGATCAGAAAAAATAAGTTCAACTCAGATCAGATAAAAAAAAAGTTCAGATCAGATTAGATCAGTAAATATAAGTTCAGATCAGATTAGATAAGATCAGATCAGATCAAACCAGATCAGATCAGTTTAAATCAGGTGAACTAAACAGGGCCTAACAAGATTAATAACAAACCCTATTATGTCACTAAACAATAAAGATCAAATATTTAGCCCTAACATGATACTAACATGATATTAGGAAAGAAGATAGGAAGCATCATAGAAATCTTAATTGATATAAGCAAATCACCCTAAATATCATACTAAAGAAAGCATCCTAACATGATACTAGGAACATCCTAAACATGATACTAGGAATCAAAATAATAACCTAAGCATGATTTTTATATCAAAATATCAATAAAACAATTAAAGCACTTACTTGGATGCCTCGTTTCTCTTTAAAATAGCAAAATACACACGTTAGTAACTTCAAGGAAAATATAAAACAAAACAATTAAATTAAATAATTGAAATAGAGATTTGGGACCAAAACCTCAGAAATTAAAACCTTTCACGTCCAGGGCAAAGGCAGCTTCGAAAATGGCTAGGTGTTACTAGATCTTGTGAATGCGGAATTTTGTATGCAAAAGGCTAGTTTAGAAAAGAGAGAGAGAATATCAAGAGATTCTTGATGAGAGTTGGTGGAAATTGATTATTGTTGAGAATTGATGATTGAAAACAGAATTTAAAGAGGCTATTTATAGAGAAAATCATTCGGATGGATAAAAAAACGAATCAGAGTTTCAACGCGAATAAAACACGATTAGCGCCAGACGCTGGTCATTAGCGCCAGGCGCTAAAGGTTAGCGCCGGGCGCCAAGCCTAAGCGCCAGGCGCTAATGCTTGTCGCAGGCACTAATAATCAGTTTCACGCGTTTTTGTTTTTATCATATATTTTTATCCAGAACTCCAAATAAGTCATATAATATGTTGTTGTAAATCTCTTGAAGTCTACTTTTTAACCCAATTAGAATCAGATTAAAATCTTTTGTAGATAAAAAGATATAGCCGAAATAGTAGAAGGGTGTCAGTTTTGGATAGAGTTTCATATCTCATTCATATCTTTTTCGTTATAGATCGGATTTAATATTATAATGTATCATTGGAAAGATAATTTCAAGATCTATCCAACCATATAAAACTTGGATAAAGATTATGAGGCACAAAAATTAAATCTGAATATATTCCACTTCGTACAAAAGAAGGATTCTAAAAAGGAGTAGTTTTATTAAATTTCAAACTCTTTGAAACATAATTATCAATCCTAACTCCATTAGGATTTAAAAGAATCTTCTAGAGTATTCTAGAAGACTATAATCAATCCTAATAGATTTAGGAATGATAATTAATAATAGGCCCTCCTTTAGATCATTGGGCCGCATAACCAAACCGGGCCCAATTTAGTATTTTGGCCATAACTTCCTCATTACTCATCGGAATTGGGCTTATAATATATCTTTGGAAAGGTCTTTTCAATCCTATCCAACTACACTATTATTGGACCCTTATCATGGACCAAACTAAATTGGAATGCACGTTTTTCATAAATAATGTAAGAAAAGAAGTATTTTCAAAAACAGAAAGAAGAGATATTTTAATAAAAACATCCTCATCACTATACTTTTCACACTTTCGCTTTGTTCGATAATCAAATGACATGAAAGGAATTCATCACTAGGTTTGTTTTTGGGGAGACACATTTGGGTGTCTACAGAAGCCCCCACTTTGATTGAGTTTGGAGAAACGCAAGTTTCGAAAACAAAAGTCAAAGTAACGACAGGGACGGAGAATGATTCAGAACGTTCTGAAATCCTAAATCACTCTTGTAACGCCAATACCTGCAAACTAGCATTAGTTAAAACAAATAAGAGAGTTAAGAAACGCGTATCTTGCACCGTCGAGCACACGTCTATGAAGTAACCGATTTGTTGCTGTTTGCTGTTGTTGTGACAACCTTCCACAAGCTAGGGAACACCACCTTGTTGTTTTGATGTTCACTCGTCTGTGAAGAATAGAGCTTTTTTTATATGTTCATGCGTCTCTGAACAAAAGAGCTTTGATGATATGTCCACGCGTCTCTGAACAATGGAGCTTCTTTTTGAGGATTTTCCACTCGTCTCTGAACAAAAGAGCTTTGATAATATGTCCACGCGTCTCTGAACAAAGAGCTTTAATAATATGTCCACTCGTCTCTGAACAAAAGAGCTTTGATAATATGTCCACGCATCTCTGAACAAAGAGCTTTAATAATATGTCCACGCGTCTCTGAACAAAAGAGCTTTGATAATATGTCCACGCGTCTTTGAACAAAAGAGCTTGAATGATATGTCCACGTGTCTCTGAACAAAAGAGCATGAAAGAATTGTACACGCGTCTCTGAAAAAAAGAGCTTGAAAGAAATGTCCACGCGTCTCTGAACAAAAGAGCTTTGATACTTGAATGTTTGTTGCTATAATATTCCGAAGAAAACTTCCGAAGACCAACGCTTGTCGATCTTTAAAGCTCGCTTGAACTTTACTTCCGCTATGCTTGTACATCGGTGCTTTTGTTGCTTGTGAACCATTATGTCGGTGCCTCTGCTGTTTATGAACTAGTATGTTGGTGTTTTGTGATGAGCCAATGTTTAAGCGCTTTAATCTAAGTGAGACGATCTTTCGTCAGGTCGATCACTTATTGCGATTATAATCAAGGCGACTTCTTAATCATGTCAAATTGCTTATAGGGGCTAACTGGCGTACTAAGGAACCCGAAATTGCTGAAAGAGGTTGAAATAACTGCTCTGAGTGGTTTCAAGCTCTGTCGCTGCTAAAATATCTCTCGCGCCAAGAATTAGCTCTGTTGCCAGACGTTGGGATCTAGCGCCAGGCGCTAAAATCTGTTGCCAGACGCTAGATGTTGTCGTCTGGCGCTGGAGTCGGGTCTTCCCTATTCTGCTCCTGCTGCCGCTGGGATGCACCTGTATTTATCTTTAACTATAAGACTTTGCTAATATTTTTAATTATTTTAGAGTTCACCTAAGGTTTAATGTCGCTTGACTCATTGACTTGACACGACTCAAGGTATAAACTTGACTCGCTGTGATTGACTCGAGGTTGACTCTACGCGACTGACCGACGTCGACCCAAGGTGAATTGACACGTGTGAATCATGAACAGTGTGTGCATTGTATTGTGATCGTGCGACTCGAAAATGCAAAAAAAGAACAAATTTTCCGTCATTTTTGTGGAGGGTACCGAATTTCTCCCGAAAAAGAAAGACGCGAAAGAAAGAAGCGAAGTTTTTGAAGGTGCATGTTAAATGAGCTTTAATCAAATGTCATTTGATACTATCTCTCAAGGATTGTAACATCTTAGACTATCCTAGTTGAATCGATAATGAAAGTATTTAGGTAACTTAGGCGCGGAGGCTAAGTACTTCATACTTTGTGATGCAATGATGATTGATGAGAGATTTTGACATGACAAGGCATGCTTCAGCGTTATGTTAAAGATTTCATGACAAAAGGTTCCTAAGGGAAAGACTATTTGGTCATGTATCTGTGCGGTGTGTGAAAGTGATACTAAAGTTAGGCCGCAAGGGCTAAGTGTGTGGGAAAATATATTGAAAAGAGTTAAATGGTGGTGAATCTTAGGCTAGGTAAGCTAATGATGTAGGGATCAAGCCCCCAAGTCTAGCTCTAAGTAAATATGGATGAGTATAGGAGATCCCTTTATATGATCATGGTGTGTGAATGTGAATATGAATGCATGTTTATTACGGCCGCACCTCGATGTGAGGTTGCCTACGTATCCGTTAGGAATCAGGCCGAACGTAGTTCTAGACGAACCTCGCACAAGTGTGTGTATACCTCAAAAAGGTTTTTTAGGGTTGTAACGTGGTTAGGATAAAGGTTGAAGAAGAAGGGGATATAAGGCTTAAGACCCTAAATAAGCCCCCAAGGTGTGCAACCTTGATTTTGAATCTTTATATTTTTATGATTGAGGCTTTGACTCTTTTTAGCTCTTTTTTTTTTTGCTTTATTTATTTTTGCTCTCTTCTTTTTTGCTTTTGCATTTTTTATTTTTATAAGTGTGGGCAATCCCGATCATGCGGTCTATCACTCACTTGGAATTCATGTTTCTCAGGCACGATACCGAGCACTCGATAAGAAACGCAATATGAGACGTGTTCATATCGAAGACATTTTCATATCAAAGACATTGGAACACTTGCCCTATTGTACACTTTTATTATATTTTTATTGCTTAATTATTTATTTTGATCTTTTGAAATCACTCAAGCTTTTTTTTTTTAAAAAAATTGCATAAGTTGCACACTGCCCCATCCCAAGGTTAGGTAGATGTAGGTTGAAGAAAGAAAGGTCTATCGTTAGACGAGGCTCAAAGTGGTTTATCAAGAAGAGATTGTATATTTGAAGGGTGAAAGGTAATATGATGTGGCTACAAGGGGTGCCTCAAATCATTGGTATACCTTGTGCTTAGTTTGACATGGTTTTTTTTTTTTTTTTTTTTTTTTTTTTTTTTTTTTTTTTTTGAAAATGCAATGCAATGCGATGATCATATGTGAGGAAATAAAATGCTCATTTTATTAAAGGAAAATAAATAATGATCCTACAAAATAAATCTAAGGAGAATAAAAAGGTTCCTATGTTAGACTTATTGGGGAAAGGGTAAAAAAAAATAGAAAAAAGATCATGAAATCTTGTTGTTGAAGCTTGCCTCTTGTCCCTTAACTTATCATCACTTGGTGTTCTTACCGACTGAAGGTATTGGAAGCCCGTTATTGTCGATCAAATATTGGATTGCTTCCTTTAGTTTCCAACAACTGTCAGTAGTATGACCCCTACCTTGATGGTACTTGCAGCGTGCATTTGGGTTCCAACTAGGCAATCTCTTCTCAAGCGGGGGATCTTGAATAGGTCCAATAGGAGTAATGAGTCCCTTTGCATGAAGTCAATCGAAAGCATCATCGTAGCTAATTCCAATAGGGGTGAAATCCTTTCTTAGTTGCTTTCTAAATCCTCGATTATCCATGGCTAAGATTTCATTAAGGTTGAAAGTACCAACACAGTTACTAGAGTAGGTGTTTTCGGAAGAAGAAGGATATTCGTTCTTCTTTCCTTTACAGCCACTGTTGTTATCGTTACTAATCTTGGCCTTCTTGTCGCGCAGAGGAACATGAAGGAGATTTGAATCAATGAGGTCTTGAACACAATCTTTGAGGGCGAGACATACTTCGGTGGTGTGACCACGACCTCTATGGTATCAGCAATAAGATTTTGGGTCCCAATTTGGATACCGTTTTTCAGGCGGAGGGTCTTGACTGGGACCAATGGGGTGAATGAGACCTTGATCGTGAAGACAGTCAAAAGCTTCATTGTAAGTCATTCCTATTGGTATGTATTCTTCAATGGCCCGTTTTGCCCGTGGCTTAGGAGCATTGAGTTCTTCATTAAATCCTTGGTGAGAATTTTGTTCGATAACCATCACCCGATTTACTAATCCTTCTACCATATTCAAAATCATGGCAATGACATCTTGCAGTTTTTGAACGTCCTCTTTTAGACATGACGAGTCTTCCCTGGTATTATCAATGAAAATACTTTCACCCTCCTCAATCATGGCCACTTCATCAAGAGAGGTTATATAAGTTGTCTCGATCATGGGCTCACCTACAGGTGTGATAAGAAGTGAAGGATCGAAGGATGTTTGATCTTATTCGATGGCTAGAATCTCGGAAGTTTCATTGCTGTTGATCAGATCTTGAATAGCTTCTTTGAGTTTCCAACACTCCTTAGTATCGTGACCCTTTCCTTGGTGATATTTGCAATGTTTATTAGGATCCCACTTAGGTGGCCTGGCTTCTGGAACCGGGTCCTTGATAGGTCCTATGGGCATGACTAGTCCTTTGTGGTGTACCTTTTTGAAAGCTGTTTCATAACTCATACCAAGTGGAGTGAACACTCTTTTCGAGCTTTGGATTCGTGATTTAGAGGCGTTCGTAGCATGTATTTCATTAATGGGAGAGGAAGAAGAAGGATGGTCGTTTTTCTTTCCTCTCGTACTATTATCTTTTAGAAGGTCATCTTCAATGTCAATGCCTATATTATACACAGCCTTGAAAGTATTCAAGTTGTGTTGGTATTTTAAGTGCTTTGAATACTTCCCTTGGAGATTCTTGATAAACATCCTCACAGATTCTTTTTCGGTAAGAACCTTGACCATATTAGCAGAAGTTTCCCTCCATTTGTTGAAGAAAGAAGTGAACTCTTCATTTTCTTTTTGTTTTAACATCTCAAGTTGTCTGTGGTCTGTTTCGTCTTGGATGTTGCACTTATATCTTTCTATGAAAGCATTTGTTATGGAATCCCAAGAAGAGGTTTTCTCTTTGTCAAGGGAAAAAAACTATCGTTGACAAACGGTTTCAAGAGATAAAGAAAACAAGGAATGAAAGACTTTCTTATCAATCCCCTTAATGTTCATTATGGTTTCAAAAGCTCTTAGATGAAAGTAAGGGTTATATGTTGCCTTGAATTTTGGGATGTCGTTGGCATTGAACTTAAGCGGAAGATGTTCCTTGTCCAGCGAGACCACTTGTGAACTAATGCCTTGGAACTTGTTGTCACTAGATAGCTTGCTCAAGCTTTCTTGCATGAACTCCATTTGTTGTTGCTTCATAGGGTCATTGATTTTGAGGGTTAAAGTCTTCAACACCTTAGTGACATCAGTCAATTGGTTCCTAAGTTCATTAACTTCTTCTTGACTTGCCATTATCTTCTTATCCTTCCTCTTTTGACGAATCGGTTTATCAAAAAGTAAGACTTTAACAAAGAGGTTGTCCTTGATTAATCGCCCTTCTCTTGACCAAGTACTGTAGAAAGGGAAATTAGGGATATTCACTGTTAATTATTTGACTCAAACTCGATTCAACATGCATGGATGGAAGAAGGTAGGAGGAATAAAGGTTGTGATATGGAAAAAACATGTAGATGGAGTGACATGAAAAATTAGGAATAGAATGTACTCCCACTCAAATGACGGAGAAAATCGACTCATGCATGAACCTAAGACATGGTCATGGTGTACATATATATAAAGTGTGTGCTAGGACTAGTGAGTGTAGGTGACATGTTAAGACTCGTGTCATGACCATGTGGCTAGACTATGTGACTAGACTCGATCAAAGACTAAGTTAAGACCTCACGTATATGCATTAAATTGGACAGACTGTGGTATTTTAGTCATAACTTTTGATCTGTGACTCTGATTGGAATGAAACCAAAGCAAATTAAATATAAAACTCAGGGATACAGATCCATAGGTTTTACGACTCTTATTTCTTCCTAGAACTCCGGATATGACCAAAACAAGTTGACGCTTGTGCAGTATACGGGAATAAAAATCCGGGTTGACTTAAAGAGACTATGACTCGATTTAAGGCATATTTATTAGCTCAAATTAATTAATAAATTAATTAAGCGAATTCCTTTAGTTATTAATTAGTTTATTTAGTCTTAACATAAGTCAAACAAACGGTTAGGAAAAAACACATAGAGTATGCACAACAAATAATGCACAATTAGTAAAGTAGGCATAATATGATGCAATGAGTTTGCAACCTAACCATGGCTCTAGTTCTCTAAAGTTCGGGATATGGGTTAGTCAAAGAGGGTCCATATTTAATTGTCCTGATGCAATGCGCGGAAGCCTAACCGTGAAGGGTTGGCGCGAGTGGATGGGACACCACGAGTTTAGAAAAACTCGCTTCTATGGTTGGGTGAATTCAACATTCTCGGATGTACCCTTTGTTGCAAAGAGCGTTCAATCAGGTAGATGGAGCATGAATTCCCAGAGGGTTATGTCCATATGTAGAACACATATGGGTTTCAGAAAAGTGAGAAAAACTCAATCAGGAAGTAGGATCGAGCAAATAGTGCTAAAAACTGGTCAAAATTAGAACGCATATTTCTGGCTCGGTATTGGAAGAACTTGGCGCCAGCAAACAGAGGTCGGCGCCAACTATTTGGCTTTAGCGCCTGGCGACAGAAGCTGTCGCCTAGCGCCAGAGTCAAATCAGTGGCGCTAAACTCTGTTTTCTGACGCTAGTTCCTTCATGCCTCAACAGCTTTCTCTGCTCGATAAAATTTTCCAGTTTCGCGCAGCATTATTTCAATTCTAGTTGTGAAAGATATTCCTCAAATTTCCTACGTGTAAAAATCCTATGTTTTAACTCATTACGGATGGTCTTTCCAATGAGATCTTTTTTATGCATATGACAATAATGTTAATTAAAATTACGCACATGAAATACTTAGAGCTTTTCGAGTCTCATCCACTCATTCTAAATCATTGCCAAAATAAATTTTAGGAATTAAAATAGAAATCCTCCCCAGTGGAGTCGCCAAAAATTGTAGGGAATATTTCAAGCATTACCCCTAGCTTGAACCCCACCGTGATCATACAGTAAAGTACGGTGGCGTCCAAAGGGAAAGAAGATAGAGCAAAAGAGTCGCCAACAAGTTTTAGGAACTTTTAAACCGTTCACGAGGTGAAGGTTACACCCCTTAACGATCCAGGAGATCGTTAACTCCAATAGGTCTGGAACTATGACTGGTAGTTTGGGGATGAAGGTACAAATTCAACCTAAAAGAGATTTAACTTTCCCTAATAATAGGCCTATACTTTATTTTGATCGTATTCATGTGCGTATGCGGACTAACATGCAATAAATAGGTTTAACCCTTAACCTGTTTATCTATGTTGGTTGAATTTTAATGCACAACAAAACTAATACTGGCGATCACTTAAATTATAATCAAATTAACCCTAACAAGATTATTAATTATCTTATATAAGCGTGATTACAAGTACCAATTCCCTTTAAACATGCATAAAAGGTGTGATAAAGCAATAACAATAAATCAAGCATCATGATAATAATAAATAATAATAATAATAATAATAATAATAATAATAATAATAATAATAATAATAATAATAATAATAATAAAATTACAATCATAAATCATGTTAAAGCATAATAATAGCAAGATCCTAGGCATGATACTAACAAGATTAATAACAAACCCTAGCATGTCACTAAACAATAAAGATCAAATATTTAGCCCTAACATGATATTAGGAAAGAAAATAGGAAGCATCATAGAAATCATAATTGATATAAGAAAATCACCCTAAATGTCATAGTAAAGAAAGCATCCTAACATGATACTAGGAACATCCTAAACAAGATACTAGGAATCAAAATAATAACCTAAGCATGATTTCTATATCAAAATATCAATAAAACAATTAAATTAAATAATTGAAATACTTGGATGCCTCGTTTCTCTTTCTAATAACAAAATACACACGTTAGTAACTTCAAAGAAAATATAAAACAAAACAATTAAATTAAATAATTGAAATAGAGATTTGGGATCAAACCCTCAGAAATTAAAACCTCTCACGTCTAGGGCGAAGGCAACTTCGAACTTGGGTAGGTGTTTCTAAATCTTGTGAATGCGGAATTTTGTATGCAAAAGGCTAGTTTAGAAGAGAGAGAGAGAGAATATCAAGAGATTCTTGATGAGAGTTGGTGGAAATTGATTATTGTTGAGAATTGATGATTGAAAACAAAATTTTAAGAGGCTAGTTATAGAGAAAATCAGTTGGATGGATAAAAAAAAATATCAGAGCTTCAACAAGAATAAAACACGATTAGTGCCAGACACTTTTCATTAGCGCTAGGCGCTGAAGGTTAGTGCCAGGCGCCAAACCGTAGAGCTAGGCGCTAATGCTTGTCGCAAGCGCTAATAATCAGTTTCACGCGTTTTTGTTTTTATCATATATTTTGATCCAGAAGTCCAAATAAGTCATATAATATATCGTTGGAACTCTCTTGAAGTCTATTTTCCATCCCTATTAGAATCAGATTAAAATCTTTTGAATATAAAAACATATGGCCAAAATAGTGAAAGGTTGTCAGTTTTGGATAGAGTTTCATATCTCATTCATATCTTTTTCGTTACAACTCGGATTTAATATTATAATATATCATTGAAAAGATAATTTCAAGATCTATCCAACCATATAAAATTTTTATAAAGATTATGAGGCACAAAAATAAAATCTGAATATATTCTACTTCGTACAAAACAAGGATTCTAAAAAAGAGTAATTTTATTCAATTTCAAACTCTTTGAAACATAATTATCAATCCTAACTCCATTAAGATTTAAAAGAACCTTATAGAGTATTCTAGAAGAATATAATCAATCGTAATAGCTTTAGCAATGATAATTAATAATAGGCCCTCCTCTAGATCATTGGGCCGCATATAAAAACCAAACCGGGCCCAATTTAGTATTTTAGTCATAACTTCCTCATTACTCATCGGAATTGGGCTTATAATATGTCGTTGGAAAGGTCTTTTCAACCCCTATCAAACTACACTATTATTGGACCCTTATCATGGACCAAACTAAACTGGAATGCACGTTTTTTATAAATAAGGTAAGAAAAGAAATATTTTCAAAAACAGAATGAAGAGATATTTTAATTAAAACATCCTCATCACTATACTTTTCACACTTTCGCTTTGTTCAATAATCAAATGACATGAAAGGTATTCATTACTGGGTTTGGTTTTGGGGAGACACATTTGGGTGTCTACAGCTGGCGTAGGGGCGGTGGTGCCGTGGTGCGGTGGGAAGAGTGGTTAGGGTTTAGTTTTTTTTTTTTTTTTTTTGAAAACTTTTGATTTTAATTTTTTTGATAAATAAAATAATAATAATAAAGTGAACCAATTAGAATACACCACGTGGCATAATTAGCCTTAATGACTAACAAAATTTGGTGAATTCTGAAAAGTCCGATGGCATTTGGTGAATTTTTAAAGTGCTTAGTGGCATTTGGTGAAATAGCCGTTTTTTTAGTGTTCAACCAACCCCACTTCCATCAAATTTTATTACCCTATTATTCCTATTAAAACTCCATGCATGGAAAAATAAATCAAGTAATAAAATACGGAAGAAGTATGATGAACCAATGGTTAAAGTTAAATTTTTATGAATGGGAGATCATGAGTTCAAATATTACTATTAACAAATTACAATTTTTATATAAGAAAATATTCGTGATTGATTAATTTTTATGTCCAGGATTTGTAAGTAGGGGTAGCACTGGCGCACTGTGCACTACATATGGAAAAAAAAAAAAAAAAAACCTACATAGCTATAATGTATAAACGCATACCCTTTATACACTATTTAGGGTATGGTCGCATATATGCAACAAACAATTGAACAAACTAAGTTACTGTTTTATATAATAGGTTGTCTTGTTGTATACTCCCTTGGTATCTTTTTAGTGTCCCATTTTAAGTATTTACTATCACAATTTTACATAACCAGCCATTTAACTTATTTTACAAAAAAGTAGTGTAAAAATACACAATTTTGACTAATATAGATGTTCTATCTATACAATCAAACATTGAGTATATAATTATGTAAAACAATAGTTGCAACACACTATAAAAAGAAGGTTTTATGGTGAAAATTGTACTATTGCCTTTATTAAAAGCACATGACCCACTTGATTATACTCTTATTCTCTTAAGACAAAGTGTGTATTGCAACTATAAAGAAAAGGGAGGAATGAAGTCCCTAAGTCGCCTAAGAGGACGAGTTTTTATCTCGTGAGGGTTTCCCTTGAGCTTAACCCACAACTCACAAAAACCATGCCAAAATTGTCAAAACACATCATCATCATCAAGGTGATCAATACACACCAAAACCAGTGTTTTTATTGCCCAAGTCAAATCATCGGGTTATAAATCACAAGCAAGACAAGTGAGCGACTTTCAAGAATTACCGATCATACAAATGTGCACATGAGTTGGGGGTAGAGAGGAGAATTAAGCAAGGTTGCACTAGGATACTTCCTTATACCTTTTACTAGTTCATTAGAGCACGTATAGATATTCCAAAGTTTCCAAAAGCCCTCTTTCGGTTATAAAATCTCAAAATGCAAGTCCACCTCCCAAAATGCACTCCCAAGCCCTTTCAACTACACTCTAATTTGGAAATTTACACAAGAAACATCTTAATAGATAGTGTGTGGGAGGCATCCACAAATTGACCTCTAGAGAAGAAAAAGTGAAAACTTTGAGAAATTTGGAGGAGTTTTTTTATCTCCTTTTCTTTTTCTATTTTTTTCTTTTCTTTTCTTTTCTTTTTTTTTGTAACATTCATTTCCCTCGCCTCTTTTAACTGTGAGCGGCTCTTTCTTTTATTCGATACATGTGGCTTATTATTCCACTTATTACACAAGATACGAATAGAACCAATTCCCTAATAGAGTTTCATTTTGGGGGAGGAGGGGAGGAACATCAAGGGCACAAGGGACCGCAGTTCGATTCAAACATATCCTACTTTGGGCAATTTTGACAATATCCTATACTAGACGTGCAATTGAGCATTCATCGGTTTTCATTTCATATACTCTAATGCAATCAAGATTAATAAGCCTCTAAATGACCCCAACTCTTGCACACACCCTTCTAAAAGAACTTTTACTCATCACTCAAGAGTCAAGCAAGAAAATCATATAAGCATCGTCAATTGAGTCTCATCCAAGGGCCATTTTTCCATTTTTTTTATTTTTTTATTTATTTTTTTTACTAGAAGTTACTAGAAAGAAAGAATAGATAAAAAGTTTAGAAAACTAAGCTAATCATAAAAAATAAAAAAAAATTGAAGCACAACTAAAACATCTAAATAAATAAAGAGAGAAGAGAAGAGAAGTATTCACATATTAAGAGATTTGGATTTAGGGTGTTGGATTTGAAAGAGAGCAAATTTTGATGTTTAGGGGTTTGGATGCTAGGGGAAGGAACAAACAACATGCAAAGTTTATACCAACAAGAACATACAAGAACCAAAATATGAACCAAAGAGAAAGACTCCCCCTAAGCTATCATAAACATTATCCCCAATGTTAAAACATTAAAGCACAAGAAGGGGGAGAAAGAGAACTAACTCATTGGCTCGGGCCTCCTTGGGAGCTTGAGCCCCCGGGGTACCAATGTCGGTAGACGTTCCGGAATTCACCCAATTCCGGTCGAAGACCCTCAAAGCTTGTCCTCATATTGTCGTAGGAGGACCTCATGTCTTCGTGAGACTTTCTCATAGTCTCGAACTCGGTGGACATGCAGTTGAACCCGGCATTCATCATTTGCATTTGTTGCTCGAAGGAAAGGGGTGGGTTGCCCTCACCCATGCCTTGACTTTGGTACCCTTCTTGGTACCCTTGTTGGTGCTCATATTGTTGCTGTTGTTGGAATTGTTGTTGTTGCGGTTGTTGTTGTTGTGGTTGTTCTTGCTCTTGCTCTTGCTCATGCTCTTCTTCATCATCGTCGGGAATCCAAGGGTAGTCCCTCTCGAAGACCCAGTTGCTCTCGTCGTAGATGAAGGTCCGCTCCGGATCGGGGAGGTAGGCATAGGGGCGGCCACTCACGTGCCACAAGTAAGGATGCGACCCTTCCACGTCCGCAACCTATCTCATGGTCCTAAGCGACTGCATGTCTAGCTGCGTCAGCCCTGGGAAAACCTGCTCATCTGCAAAATCAAGGTTAAGAGCATAAGCAATAATAGTGATCATGCCACCTATGGTGATGTTGCCGGACCCAGTGGTAACATCCTCTAGGTGGTCGACTAACCAGGCCCCTACATCTAGGGCCGTACTACCTTCTCTCAAGTGCCATAGGAAGTGAAGCTCCCTAGTGGACACTACACCCGAACTATCACCTCTAGCGAACGTCGTGTTCGCTATGGTGCGCTGTGACATCCCAAAGGCGGGGTGATTTATGGCCGTAGCTTTATCAGTCCTAGGGTTGTAGTCGAAAAGGTCGGTGATCTTCCTCCAAAACTCATCCGCACAATAGTTACGGGGGTGGGGGGGCTATCTTTTGGTCCTATGGTGCCGTTAATTGGCCACCCAAAAGCTTGGTTCACCCTCTTTATGTTCAAGTTGTGTTGGGTGTTCATGAGTTGGAAGGTAAGGCGGCGGGGGGATCTATTGTTGTCTCGTTGCACTTGAAGGGTGGAGAGGAATTCAAGTGTCAACCTTTTGTAGGTTGGGGCGCTTAAATCTAGCCAATTTCCTAAGCCACAACCCTAGAAAAGCATCCTAACATCGTCCCCTACCCCTAAAGCCTCGTTAACACTCTCGTCATAGAACTTTGTAGGTCGAATCTCCTCTTACTTATTCTTATATAGTTGTTCAAAAATGTTGGGTCATTGAACACGAATCCCATAGTGTCCATTTGTGGTGGATCAACGGGAGGAGGAGGAGAGGGGTTGCGGTACCTAGCATCCGTGTTTCTAGGTCGATTTCTTCTAGACATGGTCGGTCTTAATGCAATGCAATCAAACAAACCAAGACAAAATAATCACCTTGCAACCACACAAAGAGACTAAGTCCACAAGTCGGCCAACCAAATCTCAAACAAGGCCAATGAACACAACACAATCAAGTCAAGTTCTAAGTCTCCCACCTAAAACAAGAAAATCACCAAGCAACAAAGACCACTTCAATAATGCATCTACAACAATTCTACATCGATTTCATGCAATATTAACAAACAAACCAACACAACAATCCACCTAAACAAGCATGTTCTTCCTTCATGAAAATCAATTTTTCAACCTCACTTAAAAAAAAATCCAATTCTCCAAAATTCATTCAAACTCAATAATGCTTTTCAATTATCAACTATCAATCACTCACAACCAATTCAAACAAACTTTCTCAAGAAATTTCATGCAAAAATTCAAGGAATTAAACATGAAATTAGTGAAAGGGAGGAACGATTATACCGAGCTTATCGTAGGTGTAAAACCCGCAAATGAACCTTTCTAACCTTCCTTTTGCTTACTTGAACTTACTCCTTCAACCAATTGTCTTGAACTTTAACTCCAAAGAAAACCCCCAAATTGATTTTTCAAGGTTAGGGTTTGAGTATTTTGGGTGATTTTTGGGTTTGAATGTGAGAAAAGGAGTAGTAGATTGTGAAAATGTTGAAATGGAGTGAAGATTTTGGAGAAAATTGTTGAATTTGGGTGAGGATTTGGGTGAGAATGGAGAATTGAGTGGGTTTTGAAGGAGGAAGTAAGAGTTTTAGAGAGAGAAGGAGTGAGAATCGTGAGATAGAGATTGAAGGAGTGAATTTTTTGTTTATGTTGTAACCGTGCTGCTGCCAGCCATTTTCGGGGCGGCACGGACGTGCAACATGTGGCATGGACGTGCTGAGTTGCACGGACGTGCTTAATTTGGCACGGACGTGTAACCTCAGACAGAAACTTAGGTAACATACCGACTTGTTTAGCACGGACGTGCATAACTTAGCACGGACGTGCTTAGCCACCTTGCACGGACGTGCTTAATTTGGCACGTCCGTGCCAATCTGGAGAAATTTATTTCAATATTTCTGATTGCTTCTGACTGCCTCTGCACGGACGTGTTATTCTCTGCACGATCCTTCCCCCTTTTTTTTATTTTTAGAGAATAATAGTAATAGTAAGGCATAATAATAATAAAATTATTATCATTACCATCATTATTATTATTATTATTATTATTATTATTATTATTATTATTATTATTTACTACTTCACTTCCACAAAAACCTTTTCTTACTTTTCTTTTCATCAACACCTACAAAAGACATTGAGAGAAAAGTTAGTAATAGTAAGAGAGATGGAAATTAAATAATAGTTTGTGAGAGAGAGAGAGTTGAGAAACTCGGGTTGCCTCCCGGAAGCACTCTTTTAACGTCACTAGCTTGACGACATTGTGAGATCAATGAGAGTAGGGAACATCAAACTCATCAAGGTGAACAACCTTGGCTTCCTCATGCACAAAACTGTCAAAGTATGCCTTAAGCCTTTGGCCATTCACTTTGAACGGTTCACCATTGTCATTTGAGATTTCTATCGCTCCATATGGAAAAACCTTCTTAATGGTGAAAGGTCCACTCCGTCTTGACTTAAGCTTACCCGGAAACAACTTCAACCGGGAATTGAATAGTAGGACCTTATCACCTTCCTTAAACTCCCTTTTGATAATATGCTTGTCATGCCAAGCCTTGGTCTTTTCTTTGTAAATCCTTGCACTCTCATATGCATCCATTCTTAATTCTTCCAAGGCGTGGAGGTCAAGCAACCTCTTCTCACCGGCGCTTTGAAGGTCGAAATTCAATGTTTTAATAGCCCAATGAGCCCGATGCTCAAGTTCTACCGGCAAGTGGCATGACTTCCCATAAACAAGCTTGTATGGTGTGGTGCCAATAGGAGTTTTGAACGCGGTGCGATAGGCCCATAGAGCACCATCAAGCTTTGTAGACCAATCTTTTCTAGACCTATCCACCGTTTTCTCAAGGATCATTTTTACCTCCCGGTTTGAAATTTCAGCTTGACCACTTGTTTGGGGGTGGTAAGATAATGACACCTTGTGCCTCACACCATATTTCTCAAGGAGAGCTTGAAAGGATCCCTTTGCAAAGTGTGAACCTCTATCACTAATCACAGCCCGGGGCACTCCAAACCTTGGGAAAATTACTCTTTTGAAGAGCTTGACCACAACCTTAGCATCATTAGTAGGAGATGCAACCGCTTCCACCCACTTTGATACGTAATCGACGGCCACTAGAATGAACTTGTTCCCAAAAGAGCTCGGGAAAGGCCCTATAAAATCGATGCCCCATACATAAAAAATTTCAAGTTCAAGGATGTTGTTCAAAGGCATTTCATTTTTTTTTGAAATATTACCGGTTTGTTGACACCGGTCACAAGCTTTCACCACACCCCACACATCCTTGAACATTGTTGGCCAAAAGAAACCGCATTGCAATATTTTATCCAAGGTCTTGTTGGCACTCATATGTCCTCCACAAGGTGAGGAGTGACACATTGTGATAACATCTTCAATTTCATTATCCGGGACACACCTTCTAAAAAGGCCATCAACACCTTGTTTGAAGAGCAAGGGGTCGTCCCAAAAGTATTGGCGAACATCATGAAGAAACTTCCTTTTTTGTTGATAGGAGAGGTCGGGAGGAAGAATAGAGCAAGACAAGTAGTTTGCAATGTCTGCAAACCATGGTGCCGGTGCTTGGAGAATAGCAAATAGTTGATCATCCAGGAATGAATCGTCGATTGGCAAGTTATCAAGATCACCTACAACGATAGGCAACGGTGAAAGATGATCGGCCACCATATTTTCGGCACCCTTCTTGTCCCTAATCTCAATGTCATAGTCTTTTAAGAGCAAGACCCACCGTATCAATCTTGGCTTTAGTTCCTTCTTGGACAAGAGGTACTTCAATGCCGCATGGTCGGTGAAGACTATGACTTTAGATCCCAACAAGTATGACCTAAACTTCTCAATTGCATGAACAATGGTTAGAAACTCCTTTTCCGTTGTTGTGTAATTCCTTTGTGCAAAACTTTCCAAAGTTTTGCTAGTGTAGTAGATAGCATGGAGCTTCTTATCCTTCCTTTGTCCAAGAACGGACCCAATGGCAAAATCCGAAGCATCACACATAAGCTCAAAAGGAAGCTCCCAATTAGGGGGTTGAATGATAGGAGTCGAAATCAATGCCTCCTTCAACCTATCAAATGCTAGCAAACAATCATTAGTAAACACAAAAGGGGCATCCTTTACCAACAATTGAGTGAGCGGCTTTGCGATTTTTGAAAAATCCTTTATGAACCGGCGGTAAAAACCCGCGTGTCCAAGAAAGCTCCTTATCCCCTTCACATATGTAGGGGGTGGGAGGCGCTCAATGACCTCAATTTTGGCACGATCTACTTCAATTCCTCTACTAGAAATTACATGACCAAGAACAATTCCTTCTTCTACCGTGAAATGACATTTTTCCCAATTCAAAACCAAGTTCACCTCTTGACATCTTTTCAATACTTTAATCAAATTCGAAAGGCAAATGTAAAAAGATGAACCAAAAACAGAAAAGTCATCCATGAATACTTCAATTAATGATTCAAGCATGTCGGAAAAAATAGACATCATACACCTTTGAAATGTGGAAGGTGCATTACAAAGTCCAAATGGCATCCTTCGATAAGCAAAGGTGCCAAAAGGGCATGTGAATGTAGTCTTCTCTTGATCCTCGGGTTGGATTGGGATTTGGAAGAATCCCGAGTATCTATCCAAGAAACAATAGTGACTATGTGATGTTAGTCTTTCCAATATTTGATCGATGAAAGGGAGTGGGAAGTGGTCTTTCCGGGTGGACTTATTCAATTTTCGATAATCAATACACATCCTCCACCCGGTGACCGACCTCGTAGAAATGGTCTCACCCTTATCATTCTTGATGATGGTCATGCCTCCTTTTTTAGGCACAACTTAAACCGGGCTAACCCACTTACTATCGGAGATAGGGTAGATTATGCCCGCGTCAAGAAGTTTTAAAACTTCTTTTTTAACAACTTCCTTCATGTTTGGATTGAGCCTTCTTTGGTGCTCAATCGAGGAAGCATGATCATCATCAAGTAAAATCTTATGCATGCATATAGTAGGACTTATCCCCTTAATGTCATCAATTTTGTACCCAATTACACCTCTATAATCCCTTAAAACAACTAGGAGTTTCCCAAGAGAGGTATCATCAAGTTTAGCATTGACAATAACGGGATAACTCTCACTATCATCAATAAAAGCATATTTAAGTAAAGGAGGAAGGGGTTTAAGTTCAACCTTGTGAGGAGGCGTAGTCCTCTCCTCTTTTACCTCCACATTAAGCACTTCCACTTTCTTTTCGTTGTGGACTAAAGGTTGGTTGAGCAAAAGATCATACCCCCTTGTTTCTTCACCTTCCTCAACTAAGCCTCCCGTTAGGATAGCTTGTAAAGGATCTCCTTCAAACAAATCCTCTTGGAACTTCTCTAAGTCCCTTTCCAATGTATCAAATCTATGAACATCATCATACAATGGCTTTTTCAATGTTTGTGGGAATGAAAATGATATTTTCTCATCCCCTACATTCAAGTTCAATCTTCCTTGCTTCATATCAATCACAACACCCGCGGTGTTCAAAAATGGTCTTCCCAAGATTAGGGGCACCGTAGTATCTTCTTCCATTTCCATTACCACAAAATCACATGGCACAAATACTCTTCCAACTTGAACCGGCACATCTTCAAGAATTCCCAAAGGTAGCCTAACCGTGCGGTCGGCCAATTGTAAGGACATTCTTGTTGGCTTCAAGTCTCCCACTTTCAAACTCTTAGCAATAGAATAGGGCATCAAACTCACACTTACCCCTAGATCACATAAAGCATCCATAGCATCCAAGTCTCCAATCTTCACCGGTATTGCATAGCTACCGGGGTCACCAAGCTTTTGAGGAAGCTTGTTTTGAATGATTGCACTCACCTCCTTAGGAAGGGAGATGGTTGCACTCTCTTTTAGCCTACTCTTGTTGGATAAAAGATCCTTCAAAAATTTTGCATATGTAGGCATTTGTGACATAGCATGAAGAAAGGGGATATTCACTTGAAGTCCTCTCATGACTTCAAGAAAGTTTGAAAACTTTTCATTCAATTTCTTTTCAACAATCCTATGAGGGAATGGAATGGGAGGCTTGTATACTTTCATGGAGGGCTTTTCTACCTTTTCCTCATCTCCTTCATTCTTACTTTGTGGCTCCTTTCTCTCAACATCAACTATCTCATTTTCAAACTCACCCTCATTTCTCACCACAACTCCCTCATCTCTCTTTTGTGGCTCCTCTTCACTCATAACCGGCCCCTCATAACCTCTCCTTGATCTCAAAGTAATGGCCTTATCTTGCTCCTTTGGGTTCACAACCGTTGAGCTTGGGAAGTGACCACTAGGATTGGAGGATGAACTTCCAACTTGTTCCGCAATTTGAGCCAGTTGATTCTCAATTATCTTGTTGTGTGCTTGAAGTTGTTGGATGTTCGCTTGCATATCCACATTGCTTCTTCCTTGTTGTGTAATGAAGGTCTCAAGTGCGGCTTCAAGGCTAGATTTTTGAGGAGGTGGAGGAGCGGGTTGGTTATATTGTTGCCTTTGTTGGTTTTGGTCCCTTTAGTTAGGGTGACGGTAAGGAGCTTGTTGGTTTTGTGGATGAGATTGGTTGTATTGGTTTTGAGGGGGGCCTTGATTTTGTTGTTTCCAACCCATGTTTTGTTGGGGTTTCCAACCTTGATTGTAGGGTTGAGAGTATTGATCGTTTCTTTGCCCAATAGCTGCAGCTTGCTCTTGGTTAGTTAAGTTGCAATAGGAGGACAAGTGATCATTTCCTCCACAAGTTTCACAAGACATGACTTGTTGTGAAGAAGATCTTGGAGATGTAAGCGTGGCTTGATCTAGCTTGTGAGCTAGCATGTCAAACTTTGATGCAATAAGGTCTATCGCACTAAGGTCGTGGATTCCGCCCTTCTTTTCTTGTGGTTGCCGTCTATCACCTCCGTATGCATAGTGCTTTGCCACTTCTTCAATCATCTTGTATGAATCATCCACCGATAGCTTTTTAAGACTACCACCGGCCCCGTTATCAAGGTTGGCCCTTGAATTAGGAGTAAGACCATCATAAAAGCTTTGAACAATGATCCATGATGTGAAACCATAGTGTGGGCATTTTCTAGTGTAGTCCTTGAAACGCTCCCAAGCTTCACTTAAGGTTTCATCAATCTCTTGGTTGAAATTGGTGATTTTCCTTCTTAGTTCGACGGTCTTTTCGGGTGGACAATACTTTCCAAGGAAAGCTCTAGTGATTTCATCCCATGTAGTCAATGATCCCTCTTCTACCGTTCTCAACCAATGCTTTGCTTTGTCACGGAGGGAGAATTGAAACATGTGCATACGGATGAACTCTTCCGTAATGTTGTTTTGCTTGATGGTTGTGCACAATTCGAGAAAGTTGTCCAAATGAGCAAAAGGACACTCATGAGAACTCCCACCAAATTGATCACTTTGTATCATCCGGATGAGTTGAGGTGAAAGCTCAAAATTATTTGCATTCGTAGTAGGGAGACGTATGCCACTCCGAAGTGTGAAGGCATTGGGGTGGTCATAATCTCGTAACAATGGTGGAGGAGGATTGTTATCACCCATGTTATCTTCTTCGTTGGCTGCAAAGATTTCCTCCGGATCGGAATTCGAATATACAATAGAGAACTCGGGTGTGCCTTGCAAAAGCCTCCTCACGTTTCTCAAAGTCCTATTTAACTCTGGATCAACAGGAATAAGCGGTGATTGCTTACTCTTCCGTGTCATGCAAGGTCAAACAAAGCTAAGAAAAACGTTAGCAATGACTATCACAAGTTGAAAACACAAATATACAAAAATAAATAAGAAAAATTATGATACAAATATACACACTTAGACTCATTCAACAATAATACATTCAATGTGACTTTGCCTCCCCGGCAACGGCGCCAAAATTTGATAGGCCGTCGTCGAGCCTGCCAAAGATAAAGTCCTATCTTGGTCTCACTAGCTAATAGAAAGGGTAAGAAAGGGTCGAACCCAAGAGAGGCGTTGAATCAACCACCGAAATACTACCGCATAAATAAGCTAAATGAAGTCGAAATTGCTTTGGTTTTATGTAACAAGTGCTAGTTCAAGTCAACTAAAGCTAGGGGAGATTAACAATATTTAGAGAGTTCTAGGGCTTGGGATATACAACTCAATTTCGTCACGAATCACAATTAGCAAGTAGCAAACAATGGTAATTTGAGGGGATAATATAGGGAAAGTCATCTAAAGCACCCAACTACTCTCTCAGGCTAGAGGGATTACTCGAATTATGAATACAACCTACTCTCGTGGTAACAAAGCATAAAACAAGTATTAAAGCATAATCACGATGACAAAAACATTCCCTTGACTGGAAATTCCTATTCCCATGGCATTTCAAGCCAATTAAGCATAAGGGAGCTAACTCAAGTTCATCTCTCGATCCTTCGTTGAGAAAGCTTAGATAATAGTTCTAGCAATGGCCATATACAAGAACTAAGCAATTAAACCACTTAAGCTCAACTAATTAACACCCAAAAATTACCAAATTAACACATGCAACAAGTAATTAGTGACTACATTGAGGGTTTTACCCAAACCCTAGAAAATTAGACTACTCACAATCCATGGAGATTAAAGCAATTAAGGATTTCAAGTAACTCATGAACAAGAATTAACTAAAGATTAAGATAAATAACAATCTAAGCATACAAGAATTAAGCAAGATAATTAACAATCAAAGCAATTAAAATGGAAGATAAGAGTGAGAAAATGTTACTAGAAGCTTCAACTTGAATATCAATGGTGGAACTTGTCTTCTACATTGATTGAGAATGAAATTTCCAAGCTAATAATTATAATCTAACTAATGATTTGAGAATATTTGTGTTTCTACAATTGCAAACTAAGAGGAAGCACTAAAAACTTGGATGCCGTACAAATAAGCTCAAGGGGTTATTTATAAAGACCCCCAAATAAAAAGGACGGAGAAAACAAGAGTCGGGCACGGCTACAGGTCAGCACGGATGTGCTGAGGTTGGCACGGACGTGCAGCTATACCTTCACGGACGTGCTGAGGTTGGCACGGACGTGCACCTGGGAGGCAGAAGGTACTGTTTTGGCCAGAGCATCCTGCACGGACGTGCCAAATATGGCACGGACGTGCAGGCCTTGTTCAGTAGAATCAGTTTTGAAACTGATTTGGGCTGAGCGACCTGCACGGACGTGCAGGATCAGGCACGGACATGCTGAGCTATGTACGAACGTGCAGGCCTTGAAAGCAGTAGGCAGTAGCTTCTGGTCGTGCTGGAACACTTCTGCACAGACGTGTCATACTTTGCACATCCGTGCAGACTCTCTAAGGCCTTTATCTTCACTTTTCTTCTGTTTTTCTCTATTGTTTCGGCTTCTAACCTCGGTTTATCATCCAAATGCCTCAAATGGTCGTCTTTGAACCTAAAAACCCAACAAAAACACTAACAACCCGTGAAGCAAGGGATACACAAAAGTTGAACAAAAATAGAGTAAAAGTGAACCAAAATGCCAATATACCAAGTAAACAAGGTTCGAAATCACTTTAAAATCGTATCAAATAATAAGTTATCACTATGCTAGACTTATTGGGGAAAGGGTAAATAGAGTAAAAGAAAAAAGATGTCATGAAATCTTGTCGTTGAAGCTCGCCTCTTGTCTTGTGTTGTTTTCTTTATCATCACTCGCTCTTCTTGTTAAATGGAGGTGTGGGAAGCTTGTTATTATCAATCAGATGTTGGATAGCCTCCTTTAGCTTCCAACATCTCTCAGTAGCATGACCCCTACCTTGATGGTACTTACAGCACACATTTGGATTCCAACTAGGCACTCTTTTCTCAAGTGGGGGATCTTGAAGAGGTCCAATAGGAGTGATGAGTCCCTTGGCATGGAGTCGATCGAAAGCATCATCGTAGTTAATTACAATAGGGGTAAAATCCCTTTTCGGTTGCTTTCTAAATCCTCGACTATCCATGGCTAGGATCTCACTAAGGTCGATAGAACCAACATTGTTGCTAGAGTAGGTGTTTTCGGAATAAGAAGGATAGTCGTTCTTCTTCCTTTTACAGCCACTGTTACTATCGTTACTAATCTTGGCCTTCTTGTCACGCGGAGGAACATGAAGGAGATTTGCATCAATGAAGTCTTGAACACGATCCTTGAGGGCGAGACACTTTTCAGTAGTGTGACCGCGACCTTTATGGTATCGACAATAGGAATTTGGATCCCAATTGAGAAAACGTTTTTCAGATGGAGGGTCTTGACTGGGGCCAATGGAGTGAATATGACCTTGATCATGAAGACAGTCAAAAGCTTCATTGTAAGTCGTTCCTATTGGTGTGTATTCTTCAATGGTCCGTTTTGCCCATGGCTTAGGAGCATTGAGTTCTTCATTAAACTCTTGGCGAGAATTTTGTTCGATGACCATCACTTGATTTTCTAATCCTTCTACCACGTTCAAGAACATGGCAACGACATCTTGCAATTTCTGAACGTCCTCTTTTAGACTTGACGAGTCTTCCCTGGTATTACCTAAGAAAAGACTTTCATCCTCCCCAATCATGGCCACTTCATCGAGAAAGGTCATATAAGCTATCTCAATCATGGGCTCTCCTACAGGTGTGATAAGAAGTGATGGATTGAAGGATGCTTGGTCATCTTCGATGGCTAGAATCTCAGAAGTTTCATTGTTATCGATCAGATCTTGAATAGCTTCTTTGAGTTTCCAACACTCCTCAGTGTCGTGACCCTTTCCTTGGTGATATTTGTAGTGCTTATTAGGATCCCACTTAGGTGGCTTGGCTTTTGGAACTGGATCTTTGATACGCCCTATGGGCATGACTAGTCCTTTGTGATGTAGCTTCTCGAAAGCCATTTCATAACTCATACCGAGTGGAGTGAACACTCTTTTTGACCTTTGGATTCGCGATTTAGAGGTGTTCGTGGCATGTACCTCATTAATGGGAGAGGAAGAAGAAGGATGGTCGTTCTTCTTTCCTCTCGCACTATTAATTTTCAAAAGGTCATCTTCAATGTCAATGCCTATATTATAGACAGCCTTGAAAGTATTCAAGTTGTGTTGGTATTTTAAGTGCCTTGAATACTTCCCTTGGAGGTTCTTGATAAACATCCTCACAGATTCTTTTTCGATAGGATCCTTGACCATATTAGCGGAAGTTTCCTTCCATTTGTTGAAGAAAGAAGTGAACCCTTCATTTTCTTTTTGTTTTAACATCTTGAGTTGTCTATGGTCTGTTTCGTCTTGGATGTTGCACTTATATCTATCTATGAAAGCGTTTGCTATGGACTCCCAGGTGGAGGTTTTTTCTTTCTCGAGAGAAAAGAACCATTGCTAGCAAACGGTCTCGAGAGATAGTGGGAACAGAGAGGGGAAAACCTTCTTATCGATACCCTTAATGCTCATTATAGTTTCAAAAGCTCTTAGATCAAAGTAAGGGTTATATGTTGCCTTGAATTTAGGGATGTCAGTGGCGTTGAACTTATGCGGAAGAAGTTCCTTGTCCAGCGAGACCCCTTGTGAACTAATACCTTGAAATTTATAGTCACTAGATAGCTTGCTCAAACTTTCTTGCATAAGGTTCATTTGTTGTTGCTTCACAGGGTCATCAATTTTGAGGGTTAAAGCCTTTAACACCTCAGTCACGTCATTCAATTGATTCCTAAGTTCATTGACCTCTTCTTGACTTACCATTATCTTTTTATCCTTCCTTTTTTGACGAATTGGTTTATCAAAAAGTGAGACTTGAATAAAGATGTTGTCCTTGATTAATCGTCATTCTCTCCTCGACCAAGTACTGTGGAAAATGAATTTGGGGATATCCATTGTTAATTTTTTGACTCAAACTTTATTCAACATGCAATAGATGGAGGAAGTGAAGAAAGATTGGAATAGAATGTACCCCCAACTCAAATTGTGGAAAAGACCGACTCATGCATGAACCTAAGACATGGTCATGGTGACATATACCCAAAGTGTGTGCTAATACTAGTGAGTGTAGGTGACATGTTAAGACTCGTGTCATGACCATGTGGCTAGACTATGTGACTAGACTCAATTAATGACTTAACAGGGTATTATTGACAGCAAAATTTAACCGAATTAATTAGTAAACTGGTTAATTAGACACTAGGTGATGACTCAATCAATAATCTGAACTGTCGCCAAAACGACAGGACTGGCGTCGCACTGTGTAGTGTAGCGCCAGATGACAGAGCTGTCGCCAGGCGCCACACTCCACAGAGTGGCGCTACAGCTCATATTTTGGCGCCAATGCTAGAACTTCAATCTGAGACTGTTTTCGGTGTTATTAATCAACAGGGGTATGCCTAAAGTCGTATTAGGTTAATTCTGATTAAAATATTAGACTTTATCTACTCAAATTAATTAATCAATTAATTAATTAGGCAAAGTTCTTTAAGTCATTAATTTATTTTAGTCTTAACACAAGTAAAATAAAAGGTTAAGAAAACATAGTATATGCACAACAAATAATGCACAATTAGTCAAGTAGGCACAATATGATGCAATGAGTTTGCAACCTAACCATGGCTCTAGTTCTCTAAAGTTCGGGATATGGTTTAGTCAATAGAGGGTCCATGGTTAATTGTCCGGATGCACCGCGCGGAAGCCTAACCGTGAAGGGTTGGCGCGAGTGGATGGGACACCGCGAGTTTTTTTAGAAAAAACTCACTTCCATGGTTTGGTGAATTCAACAATCTCGGATATACCCTTTGTTGCTCAGAGCGTTCAATCAGGTAGATGGAGCATGAGTTCCCAGAGGGTTATGTTCATATGTAGAACACATATGGGTTTCAGAAAAGACAGAAAAACTCAATCAAGAAGTAGGATCGAGCAAACATTGCGAAAAGCTGGTCGAAATTAGAACGCATATTTCTGGCTCGGTATTGGAAGAATTTGGCGCCAGCAAACAGAGGTTGGCGCCAGGATTTAGCTGTAGCGCTTGGCGACATGGCTGTCGTTTGGCGCTACGGTTAAATGTCTGGTGCCAGCTTCTGTTCGCTGACGCTAATTCCTACATGCCTCGGCAGTTTCTGTGCTCGATAAAATTTTGCAGTTTCGCGCAGTGTTATTTCAGTCCTAGTTGTGAAAGATATTTCTCAAATTTCCTACGTGTAAAATCCTATGTTTTAACTCATTACGGATGGTCTTTCCAATGAGATCTTTTTTTTTATGCATATGACAATAATGTTAATCAAAATTACGCACATGAAATACTTAGAACGTTTTGAGTCTCATCCACTCATTCTAAATCATTGCCGAAACAAATTCAGGAATTAAAATAGAAATCCTCCCCAGTGGAGTCGCCAAAAATTGTAGGGAATATTTCAAGCGTTAATCCCCTAGCTTGAACCCCACTGTGATCATACACTAAAGTACGGTGGCGTCCAAAGGGAAAGAAGATAGAGCAAAAGAGTCGCCAACAAGTTTTTTTAGGAACTTGTAAACCGTGCACGAGGTGAAGGTTACACCCCTTAACGATCCAAGAGATCGTCAACTCCATAAGGTCTTGAACCAAATAGGGTTCGGGGATGAAGGTACAAACCCAACCTAAAAGAGATTGAACCTACCCTAATAATAGGCCTCTACTTTATTCAGATCGTATTCATGTGCGCTTTCTGACTAACATGCAATCAATAGGATTAACCCTAAACCTGTTTATCTATGTTGGTTGAATATTAATACACAAATAAAACTATTATTGGCGATCACTTGAATTATAATCAAATTAACCCTAAACAAGATTATTAAATATCTTATTAAGCGTGATTACAAGTACCAAATTCCCTTTAAACATGCATAAAAGGCGTGATCAAGCAATAACAATGAAAATCAAGCAACATAATAAATAATCATCATAATAATAATTATAATCATAAAATTATAATAATAATATTCATAAACATAATCATGAATCATAAAAATAATCATAATCATAATTAATAATCATAAATCATGTTAAAGCATAATAATAGCAAGATCCTAGGCATGATACTAACAAGATTAATAACAAACCCTAGCATGTCACTAACAATAAAAATCAAATCTTTAACCCTAACATGATATTAACAATCATAAATATTAGGAAGAAAATAAAAGGCAACATAACAATTATACTTAGTATTAAAGTTACCCTAGACATGATACTAGGAATATCATAATAACAACCTAAACATGATTTCTACATCATAACATCAATAAAAATCATCAAAATACTTACTTTGATGCCTCGTACCTCTTTCTAACAACAAAATACACACGTTAGTAACTTAAAGGAAAATAATAAGCAAAACAATAATTAAATTAAATAATTGAAAGAGAGATTTGGGACCAAACCCTCAGAAATTAAACCTTTCACCTCTAGGGCGAAGGCAACTTCGAATATGGCTAGGTGTATCTAGATCTAATGAATGCGGAATTTTGTATTTGAGAGAAGCTAGTTTAGAAAAGAGAGAGAGAGAGTAATCGAGAAAATCTTGATGAGAGTTGGTGAGAATGAGAAAGAATAAGAATTGATGAGAATTGATGAAAATTGATGATTGTTGATGAATGAAAATTGGTTCTCGAAAACGAAGTTTTTAGCACGTTATTTATAGAGAAAATCAGCCAAAAAGATAAAATATCAAAATAGAGTTCTGGAGCACATAAAACGATGTTGGCGCCAGACGCCAAGCGTAGCGCCAGGCGCTACAGCTGGCGTTTGGCGCTGATTCAGAAATTCACGCGTTTTCTTAAAATCAGATAGAAATTGACGTACAGGAGGATAAAATTGTATCTTCCTCAAAAAACGTTCTTTGATTTGAATTAAAACTCTGAAAAGTCAACAAAAGTCAATTTATCAATGCTAATTGAATTAAGAATGAACAGAACCTTCTAGAAGAATCTAGAAGACTAAAACCATTCGTAATTGCATTAGGATTGATAAATCTATATTAGGCCCTCCCCTAGATCATTGGGCCGCATATAAGGCTCAAACCGGGCCCAGTTCAGTAAATTGGCCATAACTTCCTCAATATTCATCGGAATTGGGCTTATAATATATCGTTGGAAAGCTCTTGTCAAGCCCCATCCAACTATACTACCCTTGGACCCATATCATGGACCAACCAAACTGGATTGGCTGTTTTTCTTAAAATAATTTTTCAAAAACAGAGAGAAGAGAAAAGAAACTAAAACTATCCGCAACACTAAACTTTCCACACTTTTACTTCATTCGATTATGATTCGACGCAAAAGGTACTCATCACTGGGTTTGGTTTTGGGGAGACACAAATGGGTGTCTACAATTACACATAAGTTTAAGTGTTTTGTCATGTTAGCAAGCTAAAAACATTTAGGATTGAATTTGACGAAAGATTTTTGAAGGTTGATCATCTTTCGTCAAATTCAATCCTAATACACCTTCGGATTATAAGGACTATTTGGCGACGTGTTTGAAGTTAAAGCATCAATCGTCTCTCGGTTCATATTTGGGTCTGCCGGTGAATTTGGGCCGTACCACCGTAGCAAAGTCTCAGATTTTTGGTTTCTAATTGATAATGTTTTCGACCGTCTGTCTCACTTCGCTTCCCTCCACCTTTCAGCAGCGCCAAAGTTGGTTATCATTAACTCAATGTAGGTGGCTTCGTTTAATCATGTCTTGTCCGTCTTCAAGGTTCCAGCTAGAGATGGCAATGGATCGGAGGTGGGTTGGGTGATACTTCATCCACCTCCATCCACCAACGATCCATCCATCACCTGACCCATCCATCACCTTATTTTTTTTCATCCACATCCGATCCATCCATCATCCATGGATGGATCGGGTGATAATTCGGGTGAAATAAATATATAAATATAACTTTTCATTTTCATAATTAAAATCAAGATTTGTCAAAAAAGTGATCAATTTTATTAAAACTTTGATACATCTTTCTAATACTTGTTCCTTTTTACTATATTAAAACAAATGTCAATTCCTAACACTACAATAGACATTAAATTATTAAAAAAAATATTTATTTTTATTTTTTATGTATAAATTTAACGGTTGGATGGATGGGTCGAGTGATGGATCGGGTGATGGGTTGGATGTATCATCATCCGTATCCGACCCGATCCGTCACCCAATCCGTCCATCATCCATCCGTCATCCGCTTAAGTTCGGGTTTTCATCCATATATTTGGATCAGGTGGATGGTTATCCATCGGGTTTGGATGATATTGACACCCCTAGCGCCAGCCTCAATCTGTCGTTATATTGATAATACGTTAGCCCGGTTCTGGTGGAGGTTTTTTTTCTTCTTCGAAGGGTATGGCTTGTCGATCAGCCTCACTCCTGCACCTTCCGAAAGGTTTATGAGGGTTGGGTCTCCGTAGTTCAGTCTTGGTTAATCAGGCTTTGCTTAATTTCCTGTCAGCGTTGGCGCCTTTTCCAACACCCCCAGCTTCTTCTATCTAGGGTTTTACGGGCCAAGTACCCTTCTCTTAGTTCTCTTAGACCGATTAATTTTTTTCGGTCATCTTGGGGGTGCCAGGGCCTAATAGAAGGGCAGTCTGTTTTGGGAAAGGGTTTAAGTTGGAAAGTTGGGTCAAGTTCCTAGGTTAGAACCCTTGATGGTGATTGGGTTCCTGGAGGTTTTTCGTTTCTTATCTTATTATTCCATGTTCTGGTGCGTAGGACAGTTTTAAGATCAATCGGCTCTTTGACATTCAGTCGGCCCTGCGTATCCTAGCGCTTAAAAGGCCATATCGAGCCTTGAATTATTTTTTTTATTGGGAATTCTCTAGGGATATTTGCTTCTCTATCAAATCGACCTACTTTCTTCTGGTTTGACGATCCGTTGCTTCGATTATCAGCACTCCAGCTCCTGATCAATGGTGAAAATCCTTTTAGAGTCTTCCCTTTCTCCCTCGCTTTAAGTTGTTTTGTTAGAAGCTGCTTCATGATGCCCTACCTTTACAGGCAACCTTATTTTCCAACGGTCTGTCGGTGGATCCGGTCTGTATTGTCCGCCGCACGGACCTTGAGACGACATCTCATCTTTTCAGAGACTGTCCTTTTATTTGTTCCCTTTGGAACTCGACTAGGTGGTGTATGTGGTTTCATACTTTAGAAGGCCCAAGGATTTGGTTGGTTTGACATCCTTTGTTTCTATTCTATGGACCATCTGGATAATTTTCAGGCAGGCAGTTTGGTCCCCTTCATTATTTCATCATCTTTCTCAGGATTGGACAGCTAGGGATGTGCAAGCGCAAAAGTTCCATCGTCACCTTACATCCTTGGTAAGGGATTCTCCTAATCTAGTAATATGTGTCTAGAATTGGTGCCTTTGTGTCTGCAGGGGAATCTCACAAATTGCTTTAGCACATGTTGGGTGGTTAGGGGGGTCACATCGGATACAGTCTTTAGAGGTGGGGCACGCGCCTGCCGAGTTACTAATGCTCTTCAGGCGAAAATACAAGCCTGCTTGTGGGGCCTTCGGTTGGCCTTACGTAGGGATTTTCTTAGTCTCCTCATTTCACGGAATGTGCCCTTCTAGTTTCCTTGTTTCGTTTCTCTTGATCCTTTGATATTTCCTGTTTGTGGTTGCTTCGAGAGATTCAGGACCTTCTCCCTCGTTAGCAATATGTCATCTTTGTAAGGTGCCTCAGAATTGGGTTGCTCCTGCGCACTGGTTGGTTGTTGGTGCTCGTGATCACCGCTTTCTTTATTGGTCTTTTTAATTATAGTTGTTGTTTTGTTTGTTTTGTTAGTTATCTTTGCTTTAAAAAAAACAACAACAACAACATTTAACATTTATTAAAGGAAAATTTGTCCAAAATAACACCACCTTTGGGCGGTCCTCCAATAATAGCACAACCTTTTGATTATTCCAAAATAACACCACCTTTCACATGCATTTGCCAAAAATAAAACAAAAAATCGGTCACCTGTTTTACAGGTAACTTTGGGACACGTGTCCCAGTATGATTTATCAGTTTAGTTTTTTTAATTTTTGTTTCAAAAAAAAAACTAAAAATGTAAAAATTAAAAATAAATAAATAAACCCCTCTTCCCACAATCACAACCCCCTCTGCCCACCCCCTTGCACCGACATCCACCACCCCCACCTTAAACCACCCTCTCCCGACCCCATTTTCAGCACCCCTTCTTTTCCCGACCCATTTTCCGGCACCCCCTTCCTTCTAGACCTTAGTTTCGGCACCCCCTTCCTTTCCCGACCCCTTTTCCAACACCCCCTCCCTTACCCGACCCGACCCTTTTCTGGCACCCTCATCCCCTTCTCGACCCCTTTTCCCCTTCCTAACCCCGTTTTCGGCACCCCCTTCCTTTCCCGACCCCTTTCCGACGCCCTCTATTCCCCTTTCCTTATTTCAGCCCCCTTCCTTCTTTTTTTCCCGATATCATCCCCCTCCCTTTCCCTTAGAAAATTTCAACCCCTCTCCCTTTTATCTTCCCTGATTTTGATCCACTCCCTCTAATAAAGGCAATTCCGGTTGGTTATGGTTTTGAGAAGGTAATTTTAGGGAAAGGAAAAAGGTAGTTGGGTGCCGGAAATGGGTAAGGGAAGGGAAGGGGAGCCTAGTGTCTTTCGGCGAAGTAGGGGGCTGGGCAATGGAGGGGGTGCACTACAAGAAAATAACCTTTTCGTAGCGATTATTTTAACCTTTAGTATCGATTGTAATTGCAACAAAGTGTTTTCCCAACGAATGGTCATTCGATACTATATCCCCCGGTGCCTTAGCCTTTAGTAGTGGTTTTCAATATCGCTGGGGTTGCCTCAATAATCGATACGAAAAACTACATCCAATTGTGGTGATTATTGTAGCGATTACAATCGCTATAAATGTTTAACTTATTTTTTTCAAAAAAAAAACACGCGTATGATCTTTACAAGATTCGAACATGCAACCTCAAACTCTTATATTAAATGTTTCACCAATAAGTTATGACATATTTTATGTATTCTTTGTCAAATAATATTTATATATTTAGTGTTGAAAAGGCTTTTCGTATCGATTTTTAGGATTTAGTGGCGATTGTAAATGTTACGATTTCTCAAAATTATATAAATGTGTAAAAATAGTGTTAATATGTATTATTATGTTTTCCGTATCGATTTTATATGGGAAAACCATGGCAATTGTAAAAATGATACAACATCCTTAATTATTTCACAAACATACTTGTATATTATAGCGAATGTACAATCGCTACGAAATAATCGCTACGAAAAGAGATTTTTCTTGTAATGGTGGGCTGGGCAATGGAGGGTGGGCTGGGTTGGGGGGTTATTTTTTTTAATTAATTTTAAGGTGTTTAAAATTATTTTTCTTGTTTTTCTTTTATTTTTTAAATCAAAATTATATATAAAAAATATGAATAAACCTATGAGATTATGACATCTGCCACAAGTAACCTGTAAATCAGGTACTAACCGTTTTTGTACTATTTTTGGCAAATGCATGTGAAAGGTGGTGTTATTTTGAAATAATCAAAAGGTTGTGGTATTATTGAAAGATCGTCTAAAGGTGGTGTTATTTTGGGTAAATTTTTGTTTATTATATTGAACGTGCTTTTTGGATTCACATTTATATCATTGGGAGTTTACGAAATTATTAATATGGTATAATATTTTATAAAGGGAGCGTAAGTAAATGAAATATAGCAATGTTTAAAAAAAAGAAATTAAAAAAAAGAAATATAGCAATGAAACATAATTGTATATTAACTTACGTTGGTGTTTTTTGCATGAAAATACTTGTCCTTTGCTAAATTTCATGAACTTATAACATATAAGTAGTTAATGATTGTACTGTCTACAATTAAGGCCTGTTTTTTTGAGCTTCAGAGCAGAATAGAAGTCTTAGATTTTGGCAGAGCAGAGCAGATTTCGACTTTATTATTATTGTTATTGTTATTGAGCAGATTTCGGCATTATTTTTGTTATTGTTGTTGTTGTTGTTGTTGTTGTTGTTGTTGTTGTTGTTGTTGTTGTTGTTGTTGTCGTCCTTATTACTATTATTAAGTGCATATATCATTGATTTAGGTGAGTGAAAACATAAATAAATGTGTACCATATTTAACATATGCTAATAGTAGAATGATAAAAAAAAACAATAGTTTAACATCTTCAAATTATTACAACTGCATATCAAAATAGGAACATAATTATATAAGAGGTTAACACCTTGGTGAATTAAAAATCTACTTCCATATGACTGTCATTTTCATCATTTTTATTGTCGATTTGATCTTTGTTGTTATCATCTTCATTGTCGCTTTAATCTTCGTTGTTATCAAATATTTTAAAGCACATAATTTTTTGCAGTTTTTTTTATTCTTCTTATATCATTAGTTATTATTATTAAATAAAAATATGTATTTAGCATTATTATAAAATATTAAGTATTTCTTTTCAAAAAATATTTTTTTATTACTATTCCCTATAAAAAAAATATTAATTGTTTGTTATAATTATTCTCGGTAAATAGTAGAAATTGTTATTATTTGTTATTATTATAATTTTTTTATAAAGAATGGTTATAATTATTAGAAATTTATTAATTAATAATATTATTAAATATTAATGCTTTATATTTTGAATTATTAATTATTATTATAATTAATTATTATGATGAATCATAACTATTAATTATTATTATTATTATTATTAATTAATTATTATAATTATTTTTCATACTAATATTTAATATAATTATTTAAAATAATAAATTATTATCACTAATACAATATTAATTATTATTATTAAATATTAATTATGATTATTGTTATTATTATTAATTATTATTTGAAAATAGAGCATAGCAGTGTAGCTTTAAAGAACGAAGCCTAAGTTCATTTGATGTCTTTTGGGTAAAAACTAAAAAGGCGTGTCTTTTGAAGGACAATCTTTCATGTACATCCCATGGTTTTACTAACTTGAACTAAGAATGCATGATCAAGAATAAATAGCGAGTATTCTCTCTTTGTTTTTACAAATTTCTTGTAGATTGGTTTGGATTAAAAAAAAAATAAAAAAAATAACCAATTAATCACTTTTTTGTATCTCAATAGTTTTATCCTGTTTACCCTATTGTTTCATAGAGGTGCAATAATAAATTATCAGGAAAACAATATTAAGGTCCTATTCATATTTACTTAATTTCAGTTCAGCTCCAATCAGTTCAGTTTAGTTCAGCTTTTAATTTCCTTCTCTCATAAAATATTTATTTCAGCTCAGTTTAACTCCAATCAGTTCAGTTTAGGTCAGCTCTTAATTTCCTTCTCTCATAAAATATTTATTTCAGCTCAGTTCAGCTCCAATCAGTTCAGTTCAGCTCCAATCAGTCAGTTCAGCTCAATTCAGTAAATGTGAACAAGCCCTAAGTTACAGGCACACAAGTAACATTCGATCTCTATCATTTAATCCTCTAATTTTGTTCTAACACAATATAGTCAAACTTGTAATAATAGCACAACTTTGTGTGTTCCCAAAAGTAGAACGCCATTGGTCTATATGCCAGAGTGTAGCATGCTTCAACTTTTCCAAGGTAGGAGCAAGATTTACATAAACGATGAGCAAATTCAAACCAATTACCAACCTTATATGGCGAAACTCTTTAGATAAACTTGCAAAGAATCGAAACAACAAGATCATATGCCAACGCACCAAAAATTACATACCAGTGATGGCAAACTCCAGCGAGTATAAAAAAAAGGAAACTGAAGAGTATATAATTATATAAACCAATTAACCAATCCTATGCTTCAACTATCATTCAAACTTTTGGTTGAGTTGATCATTAAAGGCCTGTTCACATTTACTGAATTGAGATGAACTGAAATGAACTGATTGGAGCTCAACTGAGCTGAACTGAAGTGATTGGAGCTGAGCTGAACTGAATAGAGATGAAATGAATATTTTATGAGAGAGGAAAATTAGGAGCTGATGAAGCGGAACTGAACTGAACTGAACTGATTGGAACTGAATTGAAATGAACTGAACAGAACAGAAATTAAGTAAATATGAATAGACCCTAAACATAACATGGTAACAAAATTCAGCGTGACATAAAGATTATGAATGATGTTGAGTGACAATCACAAAGATGATCGAAGTGAAATTTGTGAATATTGCCAAAATATAAAGTGTAGCCATTTATTCAATCCTTATTTCTAGATTTAAAGATTAATCATTAATTCATTAATCATACTCCCAAACATAGCTATAACCTTCACTTCTTTAACATATCTAAAAAACGTTCAGATAATCCAACTATGCAATGAATTGTTTTTTCTTTAAAAAAAAAAAAAAAATACATTCAACTTCCTCACATATATCATGAAAGAAGATTTTTTTATTTATTATTATTTTATGTTTTCCTATATACTAACATACAACTCAAATTAGCTAATCAGCTACATTCACCTTTTTTTTTTATATACAAAGATTTCCCAAAACTATAGCAATAACCAAAATATAGCTCACTGTAAGGTACTGATAGTCTGATACTATAGCAGTTGATGAGCTCTATATGCGTTAAGGGGAAGGCAATACACTATAAATTCTAGTTTATAATTTGCATCTAGTTCTCCACTATGATAGCAGAAACTTGTATTGGTATAACTTTAACTTGTCGGGCAACAAAATTGGGTTAATAAGAAGATACAGGACTTACAACCTTAATCTGACAGCTTATCGAACTCTTAGGAAACCTGTACAATTGTTGACAAAACTCGGATTCCTTGCGTAACAGAAGGCTTTTATGTTCCTCAGATTTAGGCTCAGCAATAGTAATCTGAAGGGTTTCTAAAACTTTTGCTACCAGTAGAATGTAACCAAGTAGTTTCAACTCATGTTTCACTCCAACAAGATCCTTTAACATTATGCTCTTAACCTTAGTCAACAAACAAACTGGAACAATATCGAGTTCAACCCAACCAGCTCCATACCACGCAAAATCAATACGTTGCAACCTAATGATCTGCAAGTTTGGACAGAATTCAAGAAAGCGCATCAACCCTTTCCAAAATGTCGGAAAATGCAAGGACAATTCAAGGGATGCGAGGCCTTGAAAAACCGGCAATGGATACTTGTTCATGTAATAGAAGGCAGGGGATATATTCCCTTGTAGAACAAGGGTCCTAACATTTGCAATTGATCTAACAAGCTCCCATTCGAGAGAACCTTTCGACGATACACCCCCATCAAAGGTTGTACAAACTTCTACATCAAACAATTTACTAGGGACTTTAGCAAAACAGAACTTGAGCAAATTAGGACCACTCACATTGAAGTATTCAAGCTTAGGAGCATCAATCAAAACCTTAGTAAGCGGCGAATAAGAAACGATTCCTATCCGCAGTAACTTCAAATTCAGACTAAATATCTCAATCGAGTTCTCATAATCCACCAATTCCCCTTCAATCTGCAAATCTTCTAAGACAGGACAACATTTAACAAGTTTTCCCAAAAAATCAATATTATCATCATAAATACTAACATCAAGCTTTCTCAAATTCGGAAGATTAACACCATTTTCAGGCAATTTATAATCAAACCCAAACCCTAATTCAAGAACCTTCAATGACCTGCTCTCAAGCACAAAATCCGGCAATAGAATCCGATCAAAAAAATCATGGTTTGTGAAATTTACCTTAAACTCCTTAACACGGCGGTCAATAATGTGTTCAACTAATGATTTAAATTGATCAGAACAATCAAATGGAGGTGGCGGAGCTTGAAATTCAAAGATTTCAATCTCCGGCGAAGAAAGCTGGTGTAGCACATCATCCATGACACTGAAAAACTTCTTGTAACACCCAAATGGGACGGTATCGGTATCGGTATCGACTCGAAACGTTGTAAGTTGGTTCCAAAAGTGAAACCACCGCCGCGATAAAATTCCGGTGGTTACTGCGGCGGTGAAGGGGAGGAGAGAGAGAATGTCGACGATAATTGGGTCGGGAAGTGCGCTCAATCGATCATCATATTCGAATTCGAATGGTGGATCAATTTTGATCTTTTTATTTGATTTGGAATTGGAATTGGAATTGGAATTCATGGTTTTTGTATTGGAGAAATTGGGGGAGTTTTGGGATGAATTAATTTTATTTTGTTGGGGGGTTATTGGAGAAATGGTGTTTGGGGGTGAAATTATATAGTCAAAGAAGTTTCAATGTTTTAAGGTAAGATATCAGGAGTTTTAAGGTGTGAGCATGTTTGTCTTGTGACTCATATCATCAAAAGTGGAACTTTTAGGCCGTTACTAGAAAAATTAAAATAAAAATAAACATTCCCTCCACTATTTTTTTTACAAATGTTATTATAACATAAAAGATAATTAGTAGAAAAGACAAACTTCCTCCATTTCTTTTAGTTGACACGTTTCTTTCGTCACGTTTGCTAATGTACAAATTAAATTATTAATATCTTTAATTACCGATAAGCAAAAAATATAAAAACTTAACATTATGAAAATATACATTATGACGAATCTAACAAATTCCCACTTAACTATATTTTTCCTTACATATAAATAACAAAACATGGTCAAAGGGAGCTGTGTGAATAGTGCTAAAGTCAAAACATGTCAACTAATAAAAAAACGGAGGTTGTATATAAGTAGTGTAAGGCTCTCTGTTCTTTGCCGTCAAAAAAAAAAAAAAAAAAAAAAGGCTCCCTGTTCTCAGTGGCGGATCCAAGATTTCTAGCTAGGGGTAGCACTACGCATTAGATAACATATTAAAAAACAGTAAATAACTGGAACTCATAAATTAGTCGTTATATAATATAATATACTTCCTCCGTTTTAAAATGCTTGCTCCACTTTTCATTTCCGGCCGTTTTAAAATACTTGTTGTCTTGCTCCATTTCCTTATCTCGAAAGTTTTTACAATATTTAATTCACTTCTCTTAACTATGGGATGATTTTACAGTAGTCGTTTGAAAAATGACTACCATATTATTTTAATATTATACAATATGATTGGTTTATTTTTTTCACCTTATAAAATGGTCACAATTAGTCTTATTATATCTACTATGCATACATATTTATTGAAAATTTTAATCCAATATATAATATTTTTTTTCGAGAAACTATAAAATAAGAATAAAAATTACATAAATGTTACTAAAAATTTCATAAATCAAAAAAAATGTTGATAATACTATTTTATACCTAAAATTAAGCAAAATAATTAATTATCTGGAATAAAAATATATCAATTATAAACTTTATAATCATGAAAACATTATGGTAGTCATATTTCAAATGACTAATATAATGTAAAATTTTCAACTAGTGAGATCTAATAAAATGATTTTTTTTTTAATTAACTTTGGATTCTCTTTTTTCTAATTTACCTTCTACTAACCTAACTACCTCTTTATTTTATTACTTTTTTACTTTCTCTAATTTCTCCTAAATCTTCATGCATAGAGAAATAAAACAAATATATAAAAGCGGATGGAGTACTATTTAGATTATAGCTTTTTAATACTAAATAATTTAATGATTATATACGAGCTTTAAAAAAAATATATGTATGAAAATGAGAAGAATTAATATGAATGGAGAGAGTATGGTAGGTTAGAAATCTATTTCTACATAGTAACTCGTTTGAATATGGGTAGTTTTCATTTAAAAGGATTAAAAAAAAATTAAAAAAAAAATTAAGCTTTAAGAGGTCTCGAACCACTGACCAGTATATGCATTCAACCTTTCTATCATACTTCCGCACCACCGAACCATCACTATTTACTATCATACAAGAAATAATATATATACTAAATAACTGTTGTTGTATATTGAACACTTTGCCTTTTTTTTTTGATGGGTAGCACGTGCTACCCCTTGCCTCTGTGTAGGTCCGCTGGTGCCTGTTCTTTCCACCTTAGAGAATACGAGTAGTAAGTTCATTTCAATAAAATCAATAATTGTAAAGAAGAAATCATTTAAGTAAAAATAATAAGGGTCTGTTCTCATACGTTTATTTTCAGTTCAATTCAGTTCAGTTCAGCTCTAATCAGTTCAGCTCAGCTCAATTCAGTTCAGTTCAACTCTATTTAGTTGAGTTCAATTCTATTTAGTTCAGTTCAGTTTATGTCTAATGATATTGCTAATGATATAAAGCCAAATTTCATTCTTTTAAGCTCTTATTACAACAACGACAATAATAATAATAATAATAATAATAATAATAATAATAATAATAATAACAATAATAATAACAACAATAACAATAACAATAACAATAACAATAACAATAACAATAACAATAACAATAACAATAACAATAACAATAACAATAACAATAACAATAACAATAACAATAACAATAACAATAACAATAATATTGATACAATTCATTGTTCAAATGGTTATATTTTTTTGATACACATTTTTACTGTTAAACTCATTGACAAAATGAGAGTACTACACAACTTAAACTAATTTTATTTTTTAATTAAATAGAATATATTTTTAAAATGTTTTGGGGTTTTATGTTATTACTATATTTTCCATAAATATTTTAATTATATAGTATATTTTTCTTAAATATTTTAATATGTATTTTTGCATATACACATATGTATAATAATAAATAATCAAATATCACTAATCCGTAGTTAAAAATCACTAATTAATAAATTTGGTTCAGTTCAGTTCAGATCAGATCAGTTCAGTTCAGTTCAGTTTAGTTCAGTTCAGCTCATTTCACTTCAGTTCAGTTGAGTTCATTCGATGAGAACAGACCCTAAGTTGAACCAAAATAATTTCAAGTAAGGAAATTTTGTGTAAAACCATTCGTTCAAAACACATATTTTTCAAAAACCACCAACACTTAAATATTTGGCCAAGAGCACCTAATTTTAAAATTTTGTTGTAAACGCCACCTGACTCCATATTCCAATGTTGACCCAAAACTCCGGCATTGACCTACCCCACGGGACTTGCATATGACTTTTAATGAACCCTCCCCCTCCCCCCCCCCCCTCTTTTTTCCCTACGAATTCGGTGCCCTCCATTCTCTCTCTTCAATCTCTTCTCTCTCACCTCTTTGTTTTCTCTTTCTCCTCTGTTATCTACAAGGTCAAAGCAAAATCATGGCCGCACCTTTATTTCTCAACACCTGCTATTTCCCATCACCACTACAAACTTTCCACGTACTCAAATACAAGGTTGCGGGTTGGTTTCGGGAATTAGCGTGTAGGTGGGTAGTGGGTCTGGGTTTTTAAGGCAAGGCATGGTATTTGGGGTGGTGGTTCTAGGGTTACTTGTGGTGGGGGTAGGTTTTTGAAGTGGTGTAGGTAAATTTGGGGAAAAGGAGAAGAGCAGTTGTGGTGGGTATTTGGTTGGTTTGCTTGGATCTGGAGAAGGGGTGGATTTAGGTGGTCAGGTTTTTGACTTTTCATGATTGGTGAAGGTGGCTACATTTCGTGGCTGTGTAGGTGGGTTTTTCTGGGTGGTTTTAGGTGAAGGGGTGGATTCAAGCAGTGGAATTCGCTAGGTTTTTGGGGTGGTTGTGGCGGTTGTGACAGTGGTTGGGTCTGTGGTGGTGGTGATGTGGTTTGGTGGGTGGTCATTAAAAGTCACATGCACTAAGTCAACACTGGAGTCTATGGTTAAAGCTAGAATGTTGAGTCAGGTGGTTATTGACAACAAAAATTTAAATTTGGGTGGTGTTGGGCAACATATCTTTAAGTGGGTGTGTGGTTTTTGACAAAAAAGTGGTATTAGCGGGTGGTTTTAGACAAAAACTTTTTTTAATAAAAATAATTTCAGTTTACCAAAATAAGGTGAATAAAGTAGGGCCTAAGTACATTTAAAATATATTCTCTCTCCTCTTTATTCTCTTCTAGCTAGGGTTTACAATTTTTTTCCGTATAGGCCGATAAAATTTTTTTTTTTAAAAAAAAAACTATCCCCGATCATTTTTTTTCTTGCAGTTTAGGTTTCAATAACTCTACACAAGTAGTGTAGATAGTCCCTGTCTCCCTCTTGTGTAGTGTCTTTCTATGGTGAAGTTGTTTGTTTTTGTTAGTATAGTTATTTGTTTTTCGTTAGGGTTTATATGTGTCATGGCTTATCAAAAAGTAATTATCTTTTGCCCTATTATTAGTCATAATTTGTTTGGGATCGCAGCGATTATCATACTCTCAAATGTGTTCAAGCGAAACAGATAATAATTATCCTTACGGCTTAAAAAATCGTTAGATCGTGTTTTCTAAAATGCTGCAAATTTCAGCGACGTGTGCAACTGATGTACCATAGTGCAAGGTCTTCTCAACGATTGTAGCATTTGTAGATGTCAGATGTTTTTTATTTATAAATTGATTTTGTTAAAAAAAAGGGGGGGGGGGCTAAGTGGGGTTGGAAGAGAAAAGAAATAATAAAATATTTGTGATAGTGGAATTAATGAAATATAATAAATTAATAGTGGGTCTTTACTAAATACAAAAGTGATGTAATTATTATAAAGCAAAATCGATGAAGTGTGTTGCGATTATTAATAAACGAATGGAATATTATTACATCCTACAAAAACAAAAAACAAAAAAAAAAAAAAATACATGCACCCAACTGTTTAATTTTTTTTTTTCTATTATGTTGTACACGGTTATTCCCTATACTTTTACTCCCTTTGTTTTTGCATCACTTTGATTTATGCATAATTCTGATACTCTTTTTGACTTAATTTATTACTACATTAAATTAAATAAATGTTACACCATAATATTTAAAATATCATTGAATAAACATTATTAATTTATTATATCATTGAATTTATTACAATGTCTATTTTCATTATAAAAAATAATTATAATTTTTAATGATAAATAATTACAGATATTAATGGTCAAAAGTATGATTTGATAAATGTAACAATTAAAGTGATACAAATAATACTACCTCCGGTCCAAATTACTCGCAACTTTGGGGTATTATTTGTGAAATATATATAACCAGAATATACATTACGTGTAATTACACTCTTACCCCTCATTATGCAATTGTTCATGCATAACAATACTCCCTTTAAACTACCTCCCCCACTCCCACCCCACTTTTTGTTTTCTTCTAATATAAAAATACAAAATAGAATCTTTTATACAATAAACAAATGTTTTAAATAAACTCACTTGTAGTTTTCCTAAATTATGTGTCTACTCCAACGTTCCAAATATAATTGGCCAGAGGAAGTACGATTTTTGTGCAAAAAATGTTCTTTAATGGTTTCGGGAGTCATTTTGGCTCTTTAAATCCAATTTGAGGTTAGAATTGAAGAAAAATTAATGCAAATGTCTCATTTTGCCTGCCAAAAACGCATCGATTTGCGTGAAACAATTTTGGGTAGGACTTGTGTCCTGCATCTATGCATATTCTTTGCAGGCTAGGGCCTAAAGTCCTAATGAAGACAATATCTAATAATGTGCTCATATTGATATGTGGTATTATATAATTAGTTGTTAATAATAATTAAATTTGGTATATGATTTAATATATATAATGGAGAGAGAACGTGTAGAGGGAGGAAGATAAATGGTAAACTTTTTTTATACCACGAGTCCACGAATGTGATGATTTTATGATGAGTTGTACTATCCTCCCTTGGTCTCTTATTATGTACATGTGTTCCTTATTTATTGGTTAGCCAAAATGTTGTGTTTATTTCTGTTTTTATTTTATGCAAAATTACCTTCACACCCCCAATATTTACCATTTCTCATTTACGCAAAATTACAATCATATATACCCTCCCTTTTTACCTTTCCTCAAACTAAATTCCCTAAAGACCCTTCAAAATTTGTGTTCACATATAATAATTGTACAAACCAAGTGCCTTAAATGCATTTTCATTATTTTCTCCATTAAAAAGAAAACTAAATATAATAGCTTTTGTAATTATTTTCAATGTATGTTTACACTTGATTTTACATTTTATCTACTTTTCTTAACTTCCATTAAAAATGAGCAACAAACAAGTAATAACAAGGGGACATAAGGAGTATTGTGTTGTTGTAATACCCTGGAAATTCTCTTTCTTTAAAATATCTTTTAACTCCAAATAAAACTCATTTTTAGGAAATATTCAAAGTATTACCGCCACCGTGATAACGACTAAGACTATTTTTAAAGTCGCAAAGCGAAAGTTTAACTTTTAAAACTCAAATAAAATAAAGTTTAATAAAACCAAACTTAATTTTAAAACCAACTTACATTAAACCAATAAATTAGAACCATTAAAAGCCTTTTTCAAAAATCAACTAAAGTATAAACAATAATTAATGTTAGTGTTACAATTACATATATATTCCAATACAATAAATAATAACAAATAAACATATAACTCTCTTCTCTTAATCCCATCATGCTTGATATACTCCTTCTATCAGTACTTCTCTTTATTTCAACCTCACTACTCAACATATAAAATAGGTCATAGTAGGTCAATACAAAGAAAAGTCAAACACAAACATTAAAGTATGAATCAGCAAAACCTGAGTACATATGCACCAATAGGAATAATCACACTAACATGAATATCCTAACAATAGACAATAAATAAATAAATAAATGAATAAATCAAAAGTAAATAATGTAGAGCCATACAACACAAGTCAACTTACTTTTGATTCATGACTCTACATTATTTCATTAATAAATAGTTTTGGATTACGCATTGAACGAGTTTCATTCCTTAAAAATAGCCCATTAAAAATGGAGCTACCAATCAAGGAGCCACCCCCAATTGGCACCTACTAATCTACTATGTCACACTTGGTGACGGAATTCCAGCGCATTAATAATAAAAGAAAGTACAACATCCTGTACATTTGTAGAAGCTATGATTAAATATAAAACCTCATAACTCCCCTCATATGTTCATACTCAATGTATATACGTTCCAAGTGTTTTGGTGCATATTCTTTTACACTTTACATGATTTACCCATTTAACATGTGAAGACTCTAATTAATCAATCAAGAATAAACATAAGAACATTCAACACATACTTCCAATTTATTCTTGAATTAGTTATTGAGCACATACTATTTATTTATTTTAATTAAGGTTCCTTGCCTACTTTTGTGCACAAAATTGCACGATTACTACCTTGGTGCATAAAATGCACAAATAAATTCCTTGACACAATCTCAACTTATGTGAGTGAGTAATAAACTAACTTCTTGACTCGATCTCAACTTATGTGGGTGGGTAAATAAATAAACTAACTTTCTTGACTCAACTTCAATAATGAATGGTTGAGAGTAAAATCATGAATCATGCTCAATAAATATAACTTTAGTTCTTTTCAATAAACATAAGGCGGGTTTATATAAGAGTAATATAACATGATTCTATTACTTTAAACTTGCATCAAGCTCATAATAATTATTCCAATATATTCACGTGCTTACATGTAGACATGGATAACCAATCAATCACTCCAAGTATCACAACACAACTTAATTAACATGATACTAATATCATATTTGATACCAATTAATTTAACTTTCTGACATGGTACTACGCATAATGAATATACCTACCTGCATACGTACCTCAATTCGTCTTTCCAACTAGCCACAATGTTAGAAATTACCCAACTTAAAGTATCACACAATACAAGTATATAAACTCAATTAATCCCTTGATTACACAAATTTCCAGCAACTTTTAAACACTTAAAAACCTCTCTAACAAGATGAAATTTTGGTTTAAAACCTTTAAAACTCTTTCTTTAATTGGGTAATTAAAATCACAAAGTAGAAATTTAATTATAATGCTTATATAAAAATTCTAGCATTCTATTTAAGGTTTAAACCCCTCAAATAAATCTGAAAATTCAATTCAAACCAATTTAAAACCTTTTCCACTTATGGTTCTTAAACCTTTTTATAAAAACACAAAAGTAGTATTTAAAATAAAATTTCAGCATTATTATACACTAGGTGAAAAAACGTAATTGGCACCAGTTCAAAACCCATTAATGCCACCGGTTTGAACCGATGCCAATGTGGGGGGTGCCAATTACTTGGGTGAAAAGCCACCGGTGGTAAAAATGGTTATTGGAACCGGTTAATCGGTGCCAAAAATAACCCCAAAATTTTTTTTATTCATTTTGGCACCGGTTAACCGGTGCCAAAGATCCCCAAATGTAAATATATATATATATATATATATATATTTTACACTATTGGCATTTGGTTACACATAAAATTATTTGGGTATTTGGTATTTAAATATATCAATCTAGTAATTTTATTGTAGAGATTAATATACATAGAACACAAAATGTAAATCAAATATCAATCAATATAGATCAATTACAACATATAAATAAATAAAAAAAATACAGTATAAATAAAAAAAATACAGTATAAATCAATAAAATTACAGTATAAATCAAAAAAAAAAATTTACAACATCACAATAAAAAATAACCCAATACAGCATCTAAATCAATATATACTTGCATCTTGATTCTTGCATCAATATACTTGCACCAATTACAACAAAAAAAAAATCGATTAAAAGAATTAATCGAAACACCCAGAAAATAAAAATAAAATAAAAAAATCAAACACCCAGAAAATAAAAATAAAAATCCATTAAAAAAAGAAAAAAACAAGAACAAAATTAAAAACCCAGAAAATAAAGAAATCGTTTAAAATAAAGAAAAAACCCAGAAAATAAAAAACAAGAATCGATTAAAATAAAACAAAACCCAGAAAATATAAAAAAACGAATTAAAATCACTTAAAATAAAAAAAAATCGATTAAAATAAAAAAAAAACCCAGAAAATATAAAAAAACGAATTAAAATCACTAAAAATAAAAAAAGCGATTAAAACAAAAACCCAGAAAAGAAAAAACAAAAACGAAATAAAATCGATTAACATAAAAAAAACATCGATTAAACTAAAAAAAAACAGAAAATAAAAAAAGCGAATTAAAATGTATTAACATAAAAAAAAATCGATTAAAAAACCGATTAAAACAAAAACCAAGAAAAAATAAAAAATAAAACCGAATAAAATCGATTAAACCTCGGATTGGTGGTGGTCTTCGATTAAAGTGGTGTTGCATCTGGTGGTCTTCGATTAAAATGCACTTCGTGGTGGTGAAAGTGTTGGTCTTCAAATCAAAGAAAGAAGGAGGACTTTGTGGTGGTGAAGGTGTTGGTCTTCATGGTGGAGAAGGAGGTGAGGGAGAAGGAGATCGAGAAAGAGAAAGATAGAGAAAGAGAAGGAAGAGTTCGGGGAGCAGGAGAAGGAAGGAGGAGGAGAGGAGAGAGAAAGAGGAGGAGAGGAGAGAGAAACGGCGAGATAAAGAGGAGGAGAGGAGAGAGAAAGAGGGGAATGAATTAGGGTTGGGGAATGAATGAGAAATAGGGCCGTTTTTTCATATATATATAAATATAAGGGCCGGTTCACAAGAGCACCGGTTCAAACCGGTGGCCTTTATGTTTTTGCCACCCGTTTGATGTGAACCGGTGTCTTTTAGCTCCAATTTTGTAGCCCATTTTTGCCAACGGTTTGGACTGAACCAGTGACAATTAGGGGGTGCCTTTTTGATATTTTCTACTAGTGTATATTAACAAAAACCCATTAAACCTCCATAAAGATACACTCTTTAAGCTTTATTATCACTTAAAATCCATAGATATATAAACCCCTAAATTAATTGCAAGTTAGAACCCTAAAAACCAATTCTTTTATAATTAAAACCCTAACTTTTAATACTTTATAAAATCTGAAAACAAAACACTTTACAATCTAAAATTTGCAATCTTTAATCATCAAAACATAATTATAAAACATACTGTAGACATCTACTTTTGGCCTCCTGTCCCGACAGGAAGTGCAATGACGATAAATAAAGTCATCTTTGTGTTTGATCAAAGTGAAGAATACTTATGGATAACTGGTTAAGCCACAAAACACAAAAGACTAGCCCAAGTTAAAGAAAAGCCAAAACAAAAGGTCCAATTAACTAAACCCGATCATAATTAGGCTTAAGCCCGTGCTTAAACCCTAAAAATGAAGGATTTAGGAGCACCTAGGTTAAAACTTAGTGTTGCCGCAGAAAAACCGCGCGCATCTCACAAAGTCGCGCTTGGCTGCCGCGCGCAACTAATTAAGTTGCGCGCGACACCCAGCACAACTTTCAGAGCTGCGATGTGGAAGATTTGTAATTATTCGGAAATTATACGAAAAATATAAAATCGAATCTTACCATAAAGCCGCGCGCAAGACAAAAAGTAGCGCTGCACATAGCAGCGCAACTCTATAACTTGCGTTGGGATGCCGCACGCAACTTGATCTGTTGTGCGCGACACCTGCTGCGACAGAAAGCTCGAAACCCTAAACATAATCCTTCTCTATAAATACGAGCTTAAACCAAGGCTTTAATCGACATAAACGAACCTAAAAACTCTGGCGAAATAACTTATGAACTTGTGCAACCTAGCCCTCTTGTCCTAAACACTCACCCTTTTGATACTTTGTTACTACGGTGGAGGTTCCCCAACAAGAAGGTGTCCATAAGTGTTCTAAACGGAGATCTAGAAAAGAGAAGTGGTAAATTCCCGAGCATTTAGTTAAATCACCTTTATTTTCTTGTTTAAAAGGACTTTAACTAATTAATTAGTGTTGATTGGTCACTTTTAAAATAATTAATTAATCAATTCCACATAGTATCTTGCGTTAAATAAAGACTAGAATTGAATTAAATAACTGTTGGTTGATCACCTAAGCCAATGCGAATCTTATTTATTGTTCTTCTACGAATTTTATTAAATAAGAATAACGACTTTGCAATGTAACTCCTACGTGAATTAATATTCGTAAATAAAATCAACTAACATAGGGTTCGTTTGGCATCGCTGTGATTTTTTGGTTTTTGGTTTTTTGTTTTTTAAAAGTATATTATATATGTCACATACTGAATCTAAAAAAATTTACGCTTATTAAAATCATGATAATTTTGAAAACTGACAACAAAAAAGGTGGAAACTCCTTTTTCTTGTTTCTTGTTTCCTTTTTTTGGTTTTTAGTTTTTTTAAAAAAAGGAAACTCAAAACTAAAAATGATGCCAAACAAGCCCATAGTTTTAGGTATCGTGTTGCATATATTGTTTGGTGATGAAATTGTGAAAAAGGAATAGCTAGTAGAGGTCGTACTAGGGCTAGGATGACGATTCCCTCTAAAAGGAACGTTATCTTATATTAGTACCCTCGCTCCTGAACTCATTTCTGGTTTATAAACCAATTTGAGCATGGGTAAACTTATGATTTGTGCTAATTATTCCATGAACTCCACATGGAAGAAAGGCATGAACGAAATTTATGAGTTTTTCCTAAAACTCATTGGCGAATCCTACTTGTTTCATATAAAAAAGCGTGATGATAGAATCAATTCTAATTCAAGGTCCCCCAAACAGTTAGGAATTCAAATCCTACTACACCTTAACAATTGTAAAGTCCTAGGCTTTTAAGTGGCCAAGGGAATTTAAGGAGAGTACCCCTTACGATGGGATCACCCTCCTTACAGTGGCGACTCCGCTGGGGACTTAGAGGTTACATGATTAATTCGTAATTATGGTCCAAGGTATCCAACACTAGGTTGCCTATGGGTTGTAACGAGAATTAACTTAGATAATCTCTAATTAGAGAGCGAGACTTGAACGCATAATATCTTCCTTTTGCACAAAAGTAAAAACCAAACAAGCAACATTGCATCATGCATAAGCATAACACACTTAAACCATTGGGGATTGGCTCATTGACTAGGGGTTTCCAACACTAGGCTTTTATCCAAAATCAATAACAATCATCCCACCCATATCACCAACAAAATGTTGGGAGGGCGATGTCATGGGTCAACACGTTGAGTGATTGATTTATGCATCGTTTCTTAAGTTATGGTACCTTTGGACACCCAAGCCTTTTTTGACCTTAGAATGGCATTGCGTGAATCTCGACTTATAACATGCTTATGTGATTATGTGACTATGTGCAACGTGTTAGGATAGTCTTCTTTTTCTTTTTTTTTAGTTTGGTCTAGGTTCCTAATTACGAAGTTGTCTCTTCGTGATTTAGCGTCATATTCAAAGGATAACATAAAAAAAAGGGTCAAGTAAAAAAAATCGAATAAAAAAAACGCTTGAATTAAAAAAAATATTACGAGCAGGTGGCGCGCGCAACTCAAGAGGTGGCGCGCGCAACTCAAGAAGTTGCGCGACCCCTCTCAGCGCGAGTTATTTTGTTGCGCTCGACAGCAGCGCGCAAATTAGTAACTTGCGCACGCCCACTAGACGAGTTAGTTTTGATTTCTCAAAAAACAAATTGACTCGTCCGAACAATATCTTCATTGAAGAATTGTTAAGGGCGATGTTATCCGTTTGAGTATATTTTGCGTCTTTTTTTCTTTTTTTTCTTCAAAAGCAAGCGTATCGATTTACTTATCCTTTCGTACTCCTTTAGGGCCGGTTTTCAAGCTTGGGAAAGAAGACCCTCGGGCACTCGCATTCTACGTTTACCACCCAAAGATCAACCCCTTTCAAACCACTTTCGTTCGACAACTAATACTAGTCCAACAACAATGACAACTGTCGAAGAACTTCAACAAGAGATTCTTCGTATGAGAGAGGAAAAGGCTCAAGAGGCCGAGGAGAGGAGAATTAAGAAGATGGAAAATGCTGAAAAGAAAAAAGTTGAAGCATTAGCCTTACAAGAAAAGATGGAGCAACTATCCATCAAAGAAAAGTCGTTAGAGAAGCTAGTTCTTCGTTCTACGATGGGGAATAAGTACTTTGACGCAGAAAAGTTTGCTCCTGCTCCAGGACTTGATTTACTAGAAAAGTTCGTAGCAACGGACTTGCCAATATTTAAGGTGACCAATAATCCACAAAATCATTTAATGTGTTTAACTGGCACTGTGGCACTAAAGGGAGTTGATCATAAGCTTTATGCTTTGACTTTCCCTTTATCACTAGACCCAACCGCGAAAGAGTGGTATTATGGGCTAGATCCAAAATTCAAAGCAATGCAACATGGGAAGATGTAGTTTCGGCTTTCATCACCCATAGGAGAGTAACGTAGAGTTCAAGTCAACTTTACGTGAACTCGAGTTAGTACAAAAATTCATTGACAATTGTCATGAAAAGTACAACAAACATCTACGTTATCTTGGTCTAGACACTTTTCAAAAGGTCTATTCTGTGGCTGTAGACACCTAAAAATGTCTCCCCAAAACCAAACCCGATGATGAACAACCTTTCACCGCCAATATTGGTCGGGTTCAGTATTTAGTTCCGAGAATGCTTAAAAAATCGTATTTAATTAAATTCAATTTTTGAATAGTCCATGGATCAGTCTTGATGTTTAGTCAAAGCATAGTTTTTATTTTCAGCCCAAACCCTTTTTATTTTATTTTTTTTATTATTTATTTTGGCCCAAACCTTTCATTTATTTTATTTACTTATTTTCTTATTTTAGCACAAATAATAATAAATCAGAAATGGCCCGAAACTATCAATCGACACTTGAAATGCTGAGTGAAATTAGGGTTAAAAATGAATTTAGACGGAAAAAACGGTTCAGGACTCCCGCGTCACATGAAAATGTCCCGTTTGACGGTGGGATTCCCCGTGACACGGGGCACCTGCTGTGACATGGGAGTTTCCGTGTCCTTTCCGTGTAAACCCTTAACGTGTGTTCTCCCCGTTCACTAAATATTTCCCGCGTCACACAGCAGTACACCGTGTCACGGGAATGTTCCCCGTCTGACGGTGGGATTTCCCGTGTCGCGGTATACTTTTTTTAGGGTTTTTATCTTTTTAGGGTTCTGTGTGTTCCCTCGGCACATTTTTTCTAAAAATATCCCTTCATTTCTGATGAACGGGGCAACAATTGATTCTCTATTTTTCTTTCCTCTATGCTCTAGCCTAAACACTAGCCTACCCTTCTTCTTTAAAAATTCCTTCTTCAAGCACTCCAAGGATTCCATACTTTACTCGTGGTTCTGTCCTTAAGCCAAGGCGTGAAAGGTAAAACTGCTTGAGGTTTTGGCCCCAAATCAACTCTACTTTATTTAATTTAATTTAATTATTGTTTTATTATTATTTCCTTGAAGTTACTAACTCATTTATTATTTTATAGTTGCAAGCAAACAGAATCAAAGTAAGAATTATGTTCCTTTTATTTCTATTATTTTTCTAACGATTTTATATTATTGGAATTATTATTAAGTTGCTTCCAATATTAATGTTAATTCTGTTATTGTTATGATCACCATATTGCATGTTAAAGGGAATATGTAATTGAAAATCACGCCTAATAAGATAATTTGGACAACCGGCTTAGGTTCCTTTTTAATCTTGTTATTTAATCAAGTGATCACAAATATTTTAGAATTATATGTTGCATTAATATTCAACCAATTTAGCATAATAATAGTTTGGAGAAAATTGAATATTTTTATTTGTATGCCTTAGAGATCGCAGGAATCATTTTTCTCTATAAGAATCGAGTAGCGGCCAATACGGGCGAATGTGACTCCATGACTCACTTCGTACCATCATCCCCGATCCTCCTTTCGTGGTTCCAAACCATATGGAGTTAGTAATCTCATGGATTATGAATGGGGTGTAACCTTCACGGGTCAATCGTAGTTGCCTTCGTTGTCCCTTATTCGTGGTTGCCTTAAATGATCCGTGAACGGTTTACAAGTTCCTTAAAAAACTTGTCGGCGGCTCCCTACTTTGCTTTGTCCCTAATCGTTGTCCCTAATCGTAATGTCAATTCCCACTTCCTATGAGTGCCAAGCATATTCACACATGCTTTAACGTAGGCGCACATCGAACGATGCCTACAGTGGCTACTAGGATTGAAGATGATCTTGCTAAGGAAAAAGAAAACAAACCTCATTATCATCATCAACCTAAGAATAACTACAAGAAGGGGAATGGTAATGCATCATCCTTTATTGACATATTTGCGACTTCCACGCAATACAATAACATAAATCGACATGATGATTCTAGGAAACGATGGACAAAAGAGAGAAAATTTACTCCATTTCCTGTAAGCTATAAAGAATTGCTAGAAAAACTAAATGAAAAGGCCTTACTTGCCCCAACAGGGCCAACACCACCCACACCACCAGAAAAGAGGTTTCCTCAATGGAATGGTAGTGCTTATTATGCTTATCATAGAGGCGTTGGACACGATACTAAATGTTGCTATGTTTTAAAGCACAAAATACAAGATTTAGTAGACGATGGGAGAATTCCCACGCCTAAACCTAACAATAATGCATCCCCCTTAGGGGTGTTTCACATCGAGGAAGACCATATGGGAAGTGACGCGTTCAATCCTTTGGACTATATCACACCCATAGGAGATCCTCTATCCACAATACTCATAAGGGAAACCAATGAAGTATGTGGACTATGGGACGATGAATTTCAAGACTCATACGTCTCTAAGTATGCCGCCGTCCCACCTCCATCTTGTTTGCAAAATGAAACAAATGGAACGCTTGATTGGGATCATTTCTTGGGGAAATCTCAAGACTTATCGAATCTCTCCTTGGATGAACAATGGCATCAAGCACAACTCATAGAGCATCTTGAAATGGAGGCACATCCAAAGCCTCTAGAAGAAAGTTGGTTTATGAGTCCTATGACTAACCCAAATGAGATAGATCATTTAACTCGTTCTGGGCGAGTCTACCAAGCACCACCACCAAATGGATCTTCGACCACACAAAATCAAACTCAAGGTCAAACACAAAATACAATACCACCTCCACTTGAGGTGGAAGATCCATTGGTCAAACAACTTCGCCAATCCAATGCAAATGTTAGCATTTGGGAACTCCTAAGTACTTCTAAAGAACATAGGAATTCTCTCATGAACTCTCTAACAGCTTTGTCTGTAAGTACAGACACAACCCCCTCAGGATCTCGTTAGCTTGCTTACTAGCGAGAAATCCAACAAGTCAATCGTTTTCACTAATGATGATTTGCCTTTAAAGGACATTACCCACAACAATGCCTTTTACTTAACTATGGGATGCAAAGGATACAATATCCCTTTAACTTTGGTAGGCAATGGATCGGCTGTAAACGTATGCCCATTACGAACGGAAAAATACTTAGGCCTAAATCCAGAAAAAGATTTCCAATCAACCAAACAAAGCATAAGGGCCTATGACAATTCGAGAAGATCGGTGTGTGGAACTGTTAAGCTACCAATTACCACAGGCGCAATTCAAAAGATGGTTGAATTCCATGTTATGGACATAAAACCTACATTCAACCTTTTACTTGGACGTCCTTGGATACACGAGCTTGGTGCAATACCATCCTCACTTCATTAAATGATTAGGTTGAACTATCAAGGGCTTCCTATTACTATACATGCTTCTCCACTCAAAATAGCAATAAATGATCAATCACTCTTAGAAATAAACCATGATAATGATGAAGAGGACATGTGGGGATTTGCCGTGGAGCCAATCTTCACAATCGAAATGGAAGAAGACTTGGAAGAACATTCAAGCTTGATCCATATTCCACTCGGATAGTAAACAACATCTTGCTCAAGAGTAGTTACTTTCCTGGGATGCCTTTGGGAATAGGAATGAAGAAATCTCTCTTACTTCATATCCCAAAGAAAAACTTCTCCTTTGGATTGGGATATAAACCAACCAAAGAAGAATTGGAGTCTCACGATTCCAAAAACAAAGCACGTAGAAACAATAATAAGAAAGGGATAATCACTTTACTCCCATCCTATCAAAAAACCCTTAATGGACAATTCATTAGGGAGGGAGAAGATTACCCATGCTACGACTTTCCGGAACCCTTAGTTTTGGAAGGAATCAAGAAGCCTGGATTTGAAATATTTCATGATTGCTACTTCTTGGATGATGATCTTAGTATTGTTAAATTAAAACACCCAACTCTAGGGTGCTATGATGGGCAAGAATTTAACTTGCTATTTGGACTAGAGCAAAATTATGTCGCAACAATGACCAATCAAAACGCCATTCAAGATGAAGCCTTTGACCCAACCTCGTTGATCACCCCTTCAAACGAAACTTTTGAGCATGGATGGAGGAAATCTTTCAAATGGATCAATCACAAAGGCGATAAACTGGAGATCGTCACAGGTGAAGGGAAGATGTTTGAAAAATCGAACGATGAATCTATTGTAGACTCTAGGGAAGCTGAAAATCTAGGCCTTGTGGCCATTACTGAGTCTTTATTTTCTAGTTCTAAGGACGAAGATCCCAAAAAGGATTCTTCTCTTGATGTACTCTCTTTTGATTTTAATAATATGAGCTCTATTTCCGAGTATATGCCTTCTCTTGTATCTTTCGAATGCTCTAACAATCAATCTAATGAAGATGATAATATTAATAAATTGGTTGAATTCATGAATGAACAAGAGCAAAAGAACCCTAATATTGTTGAAGAAACTAAAATAGTTAATATAGGAACTAACGAAAATAAGAGAGAAGTCAAAATTGGCTTAACTCAAAATCCGGAAGAGCGATCGACCCTCATATCGACGCTCAAAGAATTCGAAGTGTTCGCTTGGTCATACAAGGACATGCCTGGAATATATATGGAAATCGTGGAACATACCATTCCCTTGAACCCTACTTCTAAACCAGTAAAACAAAAACTTCGACGAATGAAACCTGATGTCGCATTAAAAAAAAAAGAAGAAATACAAAAACAGTTGGACGCCGGTTTTATTCGCGTAATTAATTACCCAGAATGGGTAGCGAACATCGTTTCAGTCCCTAAATAGGATGGACGAGTTCGTATGTGTGTCGACTTTAGGGATCTTAATAAAGCTAGCCCTAAAGACGATTTTCCTCTGGATTACCCCTTGGGGTACGTATTGCTACATAGTTATGCCATTTGGTTTTAAAAACTGCAAGAGCTACGTACCAAAGAACGGCTACGACTCTCTTGCATGATATGATGCATAAAGAAATAGAAGTGTATGTGGATGATATGTAGTGAAGTCCGAAGATAGAATGGGACATATAAAAGCTTTACGCAAATTTTTCACTCGCATAAAAGAATATTAAATGCAATTGAATCCACAAAAATGCGCCTTCGGAGTCACTTCTGGTAAGTTACTCGGATACGTAGTAAGCACACGTGGCATCGAGATCGATCCCTCTAAAATAAAGGCAATTGTTGACATGCCTCCCCCTCAAACAGAAAAAGAAATTAGGGGATTCCTTGGAAAGTTGCAATACATTAGTCGATTTATCAACAAATTGACTATGACTTGTGAGCTAATATTTAAAAAATTGAAAAAAAAGAGAAGAAACATGAATGGGACGATCAATGCCAAAAGGCCTTTGAGAAAATCAAAGATTATCTCAAAAGTCCACCAATTTTAGCACCACCAGTACCCAAACTACCTCTTAGGCTATACATTACAGTTACAGACACAGCCATAGGTGCCATGTTAGCATAAGAGGTAGAAAAAGTCAAACGTGCAATATATATTATATAAGCAAAAAATTCATCCAATACGAAACAAAATATAGAACTTTGGAAAAGACAAGCCTAGCATTAGTGTGGGCAACCAAAAAGTAACGAGATTATATGTTACCACACACTACTCATGTGATTTCTCAACAAAATCCGATAAAGTATTTGTTTGAACAACCACCCATACAAGGAAAAATATCTAAGTGCTTTTGAAAATTCCCTAAGGAAAATGAAAAGAGTGAAAAGCAAATGAGAAGAGGTGGGAATTCATATGTTCAAGCTAAGGAGATGGCAACTCCTCAAAATCCTGGTTCAAATTGGCTTAAGTGATTCTTGAGCCCAGAAAGTCACCATTGAAGGATTAAGCTTACTTATAAGCTTAATTAGCAAGAAATTATCATCAGCTTATCTCTAAAAATCCCAAGCTTAGTCAAAAATGGAGATAAGACATGCCTTTAGCAAGATACATGGAGCTCAACCTGAAGAAAATATTCTGAAAATGGAAAGTCCAACAGTTATCCCTAAGCCATCATCAGGCTTAGCTCTCAAAACTGCTCAATCGTCTGAATTAAAGTACCTTCAATGCATTGCTTGGGGCTGCTTTTCACCCTTGCAAGTCGCTTGGGACTCCTTTTTAGCCCCTAGATACCCTTGGGACTCATTTTAGCCCTCAGGTACGCCTTGGGTTTTACTCCGGCATATGCAACAACTTCTCTCTAGGTGATATCCGAACTTCATGCGTTCTCGTTCCCACATCACGCGTGGGGCTAAATGTTAGGGCCTAGTCTATTGTCCTAAGCCCATTGACCTGGAATTACAAAAATACCCCTCCACGGTCCAACCCATCATTAGTCAGAGCAAAGTACGGATTTACCCCTAATCTGTCCAATTAAGTACAACTTCTGTTTCGGGGTTTTCTGATGTCCTGCGGGAGAGTTACAATTCCGAGACTGGAACCGGATGCCTGTACCCGCAAAACAAACGGATGCTCCGGATGATTGGAGATCCGCCTCCGACGGTCAAGTTAGTAGTTGATTAAGGAGTAATCAATGCGGAAATTAAAGTGATTGGGTCTCTCTAGGTGAGAGTGTTTAATGGGTGTAATCTGCGTAATCCCCCTTAATCTCGGATTAAGGGAGGTATTTATAACCTCGGGAAACGTGCCAATCCTAGGTTTAGGTTAACCTTGGGCTGATTGGGCTTCCCTCGGAAGTTGGGCCTAGGTGGCCGACTTCTCCATTAGGCATGGATTATGCCACGTGTCATGACATAATAGGTCCAGGGTGGACAAATAAGCGTGTGCCACGTGGCAAGCCCTGAGAGGTCCAATTGGGGGACACTTGGCAGGACCTGATTGGCCCACGTGGCGCATTCCGATTGGTGGGAGCAAAATCCCCTAATCATTTGCCCCTCACAGGTGGCACGTGACTGGTCACGTGTTACCTGTGACAAGTGTCGCCCTGTAACAGGCGACGACCTGCTACAGGTGTCACTCGGCGAAAGGCCGAGAGATTCTCCCGCCCAAATTTTGAATTCCGGAAGTGACCCTTTGCCTTCTCACTTCGCCTATATAAGGGAGTGTTGCCTTCGGTCATTTTCACACTTGAGAACTTTGTGAGAGAACATTCGGACCCCTGAACTTGCTCTGACATTTTGGACCCTTTCTACCTACCGCCTGCTCTGACAAGCCGAATGCAAAGGATTTTCAGAACTTCATCAATCGTCACTCGTTCAGGTAACCGTCGGTTCTCTTACTCTTAATTTTCTCTTTACTTTATTCTTTTTTGAAATGGCACCACGGAAGCACACGACACGACCTAGGTTAGCGATCAGCCGGTCACCGGGGACGGCTGAATCTAGGACTAGGAGTGTTGCCTGCCCTTTTCTGGACCCATCTTTGCCCTTTATACAAAGTCCGACTGTATCTGTGTCTATGCAGAACATGATGGCCAGAACAAAAAAGACGGCTAGGATCTCAAACTCAGACGGCTCCTCCCACCGGGTGCCGATTAGTGAAACATCTGACCAGGCGCCAGATGTGGAAGTGAAACAAAGCGGCTTGAAATCCGGCAGTTCTGAGGGAGGAGTCAAAGTGACCCCTTCCCATTTTACAGTTGACAATTCTACATTCTCTCCTGCTCCTTTTAAAGGAGAGGAGGCGGGCCCCTCTGGGAGAGGGGAGGAGTCGTCCTCTTCGGACTCGTCAGAGGAGGAATCCGAGTCTAGCTCTTCTGGCCATGCTTCTCTGAACACAGAAGAGAAAAACAGTAGCCTACAAGAGGCGAGGCTTTCTTACGCAGTTGAGAAGGGGGACAATTGGGCGGAGCCATCCGCCTCTCACCGAGAGCAAAATACCCCCTACTACTGCACGGTACCTCGGGGCCGGATCACGGCCATGCAAGAAAAAGTGGGGAGCTTTATCGCAAACCACACAATGGGCCCCGGCTTTTTAGTGTTCGTGCCGGATCTAGAAGACACAGTCGTCTAGCCGGCTGGTACTAGTTATGATGGCGCCTGCTTTGGCTGCTACGAGGTGGCCATCAAGGCTGGGTTGCGCTTCCCACTACATCCGGCTGTTCAGCGGATCTTGGATGGGTATGAGTTGGGGTTATGGCAGTTAGCCCCGAACTCCTGGGTCAACGTACTCGGCTATGTGGCCGGGTGCGAACTACACGGGGTGGAGCCGAACTTCGAGGTTTTCGCCCACATGAACTACCTCAGCCGGACCCCTAAGGCAGGCGGTACCGGCTGGTATCAATTGACGAGCCACAGGGGCTACCTCATGACAAGAGGTAAAGCAAACAAATGGAAGGACTGGCGGAGCACCTTCCTTATCATTGAGAGTTCAGACACAGAGCTGAACAAGCGCTTCAACAAGTGGAACAGGAATCCGCCCCTTCTTGCAGGCGTCCGCAGCATGCCGCCTGTTCCCCCCAAGGCTAAGAAAGAGATCCTAGATAAAGGACTCTTCAAAGTAGAGTCGAAGGTGAACTCTACTTCAGGGGTACGAGAGCAAGTACCCCTGCATGCATCCCGAGCTTCAAATGGCTCTACGACGAGTACTTTTTGGCCGCCTGTGGCCTCAGCAGTTGGTGCTCAAGAGGTAGCCGACCTGTCGAATACTCTGTTGTTCCATGCATTTCTGTTATGACTTTTATTAACTTTGCTATTTGTTTTTGCAGCGGACGCCATGAGCAAAATTACCGCATCCAAGACTGCGGCGGCCATGTTGCGGGCCTCCATCATGCAACAGTCTTCAACCGACTCCCCCAACAAGGGGGAACCCTTGGTGGGCTTCGAACCTTTCACTCTCTTTTTGGAGTTGTGTTTATGCATATACTGACTCTTTTCTTCTTTTTTAGACGGGCGCTCCAAGAGCTTCTTCTTCCCAACAGCCGGACTCCAAGGCCCGGAGGACGACTGTTGCGAGCTCTCCTGGTTCTGCCAGGAAACATGCGGCGGCTGAGAAACAGCCAGCCACTCCTTCCAAAACTCCAATTGGGCCGCCTAGAAGTATGAAGTTGTCCTTGTAAATTTTAGACTTGCTCCCTTCTTTACTAGGTCTAATCCGTTTGTCTATGCTTAATGCAGCCGGCCCTCAAGAGCCTGACTTGGTCGAGGTGGCCAAGTCTATGATCAAGGCCGTTCCTCCAGCTGAAAGGGAGGCGGTCAGGGGTGTCGGCACCCTTGACCTAGACGGGATTGCAGGAGTCCTTGCTGAGGTATACTTAACATATTTTTGAGTATTTGAATTCCAGGACGCCTTTTTTTTTTTTTTTTTTTTTGGAAACTGACGCCTGTTCCCCTTTTTACTTAGGCCCTGCTCCGAGTAAACGGCCTCCGTAAGCCGCTTGACAGGAAGAACAAAGAGGTAAAGGCTGCAAAAGCTATGGCCGCCTCTGACTGTGATAAGGCAATGTTTCAAATTGCCCAAAATGAGGTTCTGACAATTGATATTCTTTATTATCAGGCGCAGTCTACCGCCGCTATCCGGGCTCAGTTAGAGGCGGCCTAGAAGAGGAATAGCGAGCTGGAGGCGACCATCAACAATCTCAAGGCCGAGCTGAGACCTCTTCGCCAAAAGATGACCTCATACGACACCTTGGAGAAATCCTTGGCGGCTGTTAAGGAACGCCTGGTGACCCAGGAGAAGAGTCTTACTCAGGAGCTCTCGGATAAGGCCGGGCAAGAAAAGAAAGAGCTGGTCCGGGAGATGATGGAAGACTCTGCTCAAATCCAGCGCATGACTTGGGGCCGCCTCTTCCCCAATGCCGACTTTGCCTCCTAGGAAAAAACGTACCGCCAGTGTTCTGATAGATATAATCAAGAGATCCTGGCGGCTGCTGAGGACGAGGCGTTGGAGGAGGAGGAGCAGCCGGTAGTGGCGCTTGTGCCGCTTGGGGGTAATGCATCGAAGAAGGATGCAGCTGAAGCCGAGTCCAGCAAAAAGAGTGCTGACCAGGCGGCAGCTGCTAATATTGAAGATCTGCCCCCTTCTTAAGCTTTATGTCTTCTTTCCACGGCCTGCGTGCCGTTTGTTTGTATTTACCCGGCCAGGGGCCGGGGCTCTGAATATTTGGCCGGTCTTTAATGACCGGCTTTCTTTTAATGAATATTTTTGTTTTGCTTCAAATTTGTTTAAGTATTGAATATTCTGGTATCCAATTGCACACTATATCGACTTTTTTATATGGCCGATAGTTGCAGACAGGTACGGATAGTTAGTCACGCCGCCTATGCCCCTGGACGACTGGTTGTCTGTTTCCAGGCTAGGCGATCAGTCAGCCATTTATCCAATCGGTATTCGACCCATTTTAAAGACTGGATCCCCTTTAGGCAGGCGGTCCTGTCATTTGTAAAATTAACCAAGTAGGAAAGTGGTTTCCTACCTGTCATATTTTTAGGCTAGAGACTTTAGGCAATCTAGGCCGACTGTTCCCCGCCACATTTAATCTAGTGTGAACAGGTGCTGTATGAACACCTTTTTAGTTTCATACTAAATTTTTAAGTAGTGACCAAGTAAACATGATTGTTACCTAGTCGCCGAGTGACTGAGTAGTAGAGGTTTCAAGCGGTGGGTACCGGTTGCTCCCCTTTATTCGCCAATGTTTGTTGGCTATCAACTCATAAGATACCGACTGTTCTTATCCCGAGTAGTCCAGTCGGTTGGTTGACACGGATGGTTACTGCGAACACTTGTCTGACCTGATTAGTCAGTTAAGTGAGAGGTATCCTTGTCCGGGAAACAGCTACGTGGTTGTCTTGTTTAGACAGTCGTATAGGTGCCGTGTAATGATTTTATAGAACAATGTTCCACCCAAAAGGGAGCTGCTCTCTGCGACGAATTTCATCCGGATGGATGCCGTCGGACGCCTACTATAACGTTGGGACAGGTCGAATTGAATTTTTATATTTTGATCAGTTGGCTTGACGCCTGGTCTGATCATTTTAGCCATGAGCCTTTGATAGTTCTTGGTGAACTGTATTATGGGAGAGTAGCCGGTTGAGTGAAACAAGCGGCGTGCCCCTCTTAAGTAAGAATAAAAATTAAACATGGAGAGTAGCCGACTGTTTGTCAGTAGGCATGCCCCTCTTAGGTAAAAATGAAAACTAAATATGGAGAGTAGCCGACTGTTTGTTAGTAGGCGTGCCCCTCTTAGTACAAAATTGAATGAAACAGCAAACTTTTATTAAGTAGCCCTTGACTATTTACATCATTCAAAAGAAATATTTCTTAAGATTATCTACATTCCAAATTCGAGGCAACGGTTGGCCGTCTGGTGTTTCCAGACGGTAGGTACCGTCCCTGACCTCTTCACAGATTCGGTAGGGTCCTTCCCAGTTGGGAGTTAGTTTGCCAGACTCATTAGCCCTACCAACTGCTTCCATTTTTCTAAGTACAAAGTCCCCCACTTTGAGTGGACGCCTGTGTACTTTTTTGTTGTATGATCTAGTCATTCTCAGGCGGTAAATTTCATGGCGCAAGACAGCATTGCCCCTCCTTTCAGGGAGTGAGTCTAATGCCAGGCGCATGGCTTTCCAGTTTGCCTCTTCGTCATATAGCATTACTCGAAGAGTCGGCTCGTAGTGTTCTATTGGAAGAACAGCTTCCGCACCATAAGTTAGGAGGAATGGAGTTTCTCCAGTCGCCCCTTTTTCAGTCGTCCTAATGGCCCAGAGAACATGTGGTAATTCATCCGCCCATAGGCCGCCTGCTCGTTCAATCTTTTTCTTGAGACCGTCTGAGATGATTTTATTAAAGGCTTCTACCTGGCCGTTTGCTTGTGGACGGCCGACATATGCAAAGTAGTGTGCAATTCCTTGGTCACCCAACCAGCTTTTGAGAACAGGAGTCTCAAATTGGGGACCATTATAAAAAACCATAGACATGGGAACCCCGAACCGAGTGATGACATTTTTCCAAATGAATGAAATTACATCCTTCGTCTTGATTCCCTTTACAGCCTCCGTCTCTACCCATTTAGTGAAGTAGTCGACTGCAACAAGTATGTACCTCCTTCCGCCTGTAGCAGGCGTATATGGACCCAGAATATCCGTGCCCCACTTAGAAAACGGTAGTGGGCTATGAATGGTAGTGAGGTCAGTAGCCGGACGGCGAATTAGTTTTCCAAACCTTTGGCACTTGTCACATTTTTTCACCATCTCCATTGCATCTGCTTCTAAAGTAGGCCAAAAGTAGCCCTGCCGCCTTGCCCGTTGAGCAAGCGTCCTACCGCCGATATGGGAAGCACAGTAACCAGAGTGAAGATCGTCTAGTATCTCTCGCCCCTTTTCTGGAGTAACACACTTCAAGAAGGGTTGCAAGTACCCCCTTTTGTGAAGTTCTCCCTTTATCATTTCAAAACTGGTTGCACGTTTTTTTCAATGTTGCCGCCTGTTGCTGATCATCCGGCAGGGTACCGTTTGTCAGATATGCCCTGATTGGATCCATCCAGGTTGAGCTTCTGTCTAGGATTCCAATAAGGTCTTCCTCGATTCTTCTCTTCTCCATTACTTCCCAAAAAACAGTTTGAGGAGTATCACAAGAAGCGGATGATGCTAATTTTGAAAGTGCATCCGCCTGGTTGTTTTCTGATCTCGGCACTTGAGTCAGACGAAAATCTTCAAGGGATCCGACCGCCTGTCGTACCGCCTGTAAATACTTGATCATGGCCGGATGGGTTGCTTCGTATTCGCCATTATACTGACTCACTATCAATTGTGAATCGGAACATGCGTCTATCTTTCGTGCCCCTGCCGCCTTGCACATGCGGATTCCAGCTAGTAAAGCTTCATATTCTGCCTCATTGTTTGAGGCCTGAAAACTGAAGCGTAGAGCATACTCGTACCTGTCTCCCTCTGGCGACTGACATATGACGCCTGCTCCACAACCATTTGATGTAGAGCTTCCATCCACATATACCTTCCAGACTTGGTCTGGATCTCGAGAATCAGGGGGACGAGTCATCTCAACAATAAAGTCAGCAAAGGCTTGCCCCTTCACTGCTTTTCTAGGCTCGAAAGTAACTTCGAGGCTCTGTATTTCTATGGCCCATTTGATCATTCAGCCTGACGACTCCATGGTGGTCAGTGGCCGCTTGATAGGTTGATCTGTATACACGACGACCGCATGTGCCAAAAAGTAGGGCTTCAATTTTTTAACAGCCATGAAGAGTGCAAGACCAAATTTCTCCACTAAGGGATACCTCAACTCGGCATTTTTCAGTGCATGACTGACAAAGTAGACCGGGAGCTGACAGCCGTCTCTTTCAGCAAGAAGAACAGCGCTTAACGCATGATCAGAGACGGCCAGGCACATGTAAAGTACTTCTTTGGGTAAAGGGCTGACCAGCCTCGGCAAGGAATGCAAGTGAACTTTCAATTTCTGGAAGGCCGCCTCAGCATCCGGCCCCCATTCAAACCTCTCCTTCTTCTTAATTGCCTGGAAAAAGTATAGGCATTTGTCGCCTGATCGGCTTAGAAATCTTCCCAAGGCCGCCAGACAACCTGTTAACTTCTGAACCTCTCGGATGGTACGAGGCGACTGTATGTCGATGACCGCCTGCACCTTCTCAGGGTTCGCCTCTATTCCTCTCTAATTGATAAGGAATCCGAGAAATTTCCCAGACTCAACTCCAAAGACACATTTCTTGGGATTGAGCATGACATGGTGCCGCCTGAGTGTGGCGAAAGTTTCTCGGAGGTCCGACAGATGATCTTTCTGAAGTTTAGACTTGACAATCATATCATCAATATATGCCTCGACATTTCTCCCAATCTGATCAAAGAACACAGTGTTTATCATTCGCTGGAAAGTGGCCGGGGCATTCTTAAGACCAAACGGCATGACCGTGTAACAGTATAACCCTTGATCAGTGACGAAGGCCGTCTTCTCCTGATCTTTCTTCCATAAAGGAATTTGATGGAAACCAGAGTAGACGTCCATAAAGCTCATCAAAACATGGCCGGCTGTTGAGTCGACCAGGTTATCAACTTTAGGCAGAGGGTAACTGTCTTTGGGGCACGCCTTGTTTAAGTATGTGTAGTCTACACACATTCTCCAGGTGCCATTTGGCTTTTTAACAAGCACCACATTTGCAACCCAGTCTGGGAAGTAACATTGCCGGATGAACCCTACATCAAGTAATTTTTTAACTTCGGCGGCTGCCGCCTGACTTCTTTCTTCGCCATGGTTCCGCTTCTTCTGCCTTACCGACTTCTTTTTCGGATCCACGGCCAGTTTATGTACCGCCAGATCAGGACTGATGCCTGGCATTTCATGGACTTCGAATGCAAAGATGTCCTTGTATTCTTTCAATAGTTTGTGAAAGTTGTCACCCAGGACCCTTAGAGCAGTCGTCCCAACTTTGACTGTTCTGTCAAGACGCGAGTCATCTAAGATCAGGTCCGTATGCTCACTAGTTGGCTGAGGGCGGAATTCATCCGACCGCTCCTCTGCCAATGATTGCTATTTTCTGTCTTTTCTTGCGGCCCCCGTCTGGGATGCCTTTCTCTTCTTGCCGCCTGCTTCTTGAACAGGCGCACTCTCCTTGACATTGTCAAGGTCTATTTTTCCACCACTCGACCCAGCGGCCATAACAGTGGGCTTGACATCCGAGAGATAGCACTCTCGGGCCATCCTCTGATCTCCCCTTAGGGACCCGACTGTTCCATTATCCCTCTCAAACTTGAGCAACATAAGAGATGGGATTATAACAGCCTTGGAATTATTCAGGGTTGGTCGTCCCAGAATCATGTTGTAGGCCAAGAGTTCTTCTACTACCAGGAACCGGACTACCATGTGTCGTCCTCCCCCTTTTTCACCCAGGCGGATGGGTAAATCCACTCGTCCCACTGGGTGGACGACTCCTCCTCCAAACCCTACTAAAGGGTGCGATGCCGGATGTATGCAATCAGCCTGATATTTTAGTTTTGACAGACATTTGCTACTGATGAGATCTGAGGAGCTTCCGGTATCTATGAGGATTCGGCCAACTCTCTGGTTGGCCACTTTACATTCAATAATGATAGGGTCGTCATGCGGCCCTCTTACCCCTCCTAGATCTTCTTCAGTGATGACAATCTCAGGAAATGAATATTTGGAGGGCCGTTCTTGGTGAACGAAATTTACATCTAGCCGTCTGATATTGTCTGAGAAGCCGCCTGCAATGGTGTAGACGACTGCATCATCTGTATCGGAGCTGTCGGCCTGTTGATTCTTTTTGGTCGACTGCTTTTTCGAGGAAGTGTTCCCCGTAGATTTCTTGACATAAGTGTCAAGATCACCTTGCTCAGCCAGGCGGTCCAGATACCGCATGAGACTGATGCATTCATTGGTGTGATGACCAACATCTTCATGATAATCACAGAATTTTTCTTGGTTCCGGTTGTTTGCAGAACCCTTCATGGGGACCGGCTTCTCAATTGAGATTCGTCCCTTGATTTCCTTTAGGATAAATTGGCTATCCTTGTTAAACGCATACTTTGGGGAGTATGGTTTGAATTCTTTTTTCTTCTTCTGGGCCGGCTGTTTAGAGGAATCAGCTGCCCAGACCTCTTTTCTCTTCTCATCTTTGTTTGACGACTGTTTCTGTCGTCCTTCTCTTTTGTCGGACCTATTCCCGTCTGACTGTTTTACCGTACTACAAAGATCAGTCGCCTGTATATAGGCTTCCGCTTCAATCAAGGCCTCTTGAAGAGTCGCCACCCTCTTTCGGACCAAATCAAATTTGAAGGTCGACCCGTCTTTGAGACCTCTGAAAAAGTCAGTATAGGCTACTTCATCCGGTAACCCTTGAATCTGTATTCTCATCAGGTTAAACCGCCTGATGTAAGAACGAAGCCCCTCCTTCTCGCCCTGCTGAATCGTTCCTAAATCAAGGGTCGTCTTCTTCGCAGGGATGTTCATGGCGAAGTTGGAGGTGAATAAGTAAGCAAGCGTCCTGAAGTTATTTACACAACCAGTCGGCAGGTTGCCGAACCATTGTTGTGCGATTCCTTTGAGAGTCGCTGGGAAACACTTGCACCAAGTGGGATCATCCAACCCTTGAAGGTACATCAGGTTGGTGAATGCCATCAGATGGTCTTCTGGGTTAGTAGTGCCGTCATAGGCGCCTACTAATACATTTTTCACTTTGGCCGGCTGAGCGGCTTCAGTAATTTCCTTGGAGAAGGCCGACGGCTGTTCGCCAAGTCTAAGCAACCGTAGCTGCTTGTCCATAGGTTGGACATTTTTTGCTGCATGTCCACCAAACGGAGGTGGCTGCAAAAAATACTGTTGTTGCGGTACAAACGGTAAGTTTGGTACCGCCTGGTCGCTATGAAAGCCGGACTGACGGGAGGTGCCGCCTGACTGACTCTCATGATACGTCTGAGTATGCCTCATCGAGGTATTGCGCAGACTGTCTTGGAAGTTTGAAGTAGAGGCCGACTCTGACAATCGGTCACTCTTCTTCTGCTCTAGCAGTAGCCGAGCATCTGTGTATCTTTTCCTCGACCCGTCCGCCTGAATATGACGAACATGTTTCCTCTTTCCTGGAGTAGGAAAACGGTATTTTGTGAAATCAAGGGCAGGCGGCTCCCACTTCCTAGATTTAGGATGAGGGGTCGCCTCTCGCCCTTGAACTGGCTTCCTCTTTCCTGAAGTGGAGGGTTTCTTAGCCAACTGCTCCTTGTCCAGAGCAGGCGGCTTCTTGTTGATCAACTCTTGAATTTCTCTCTTGAAGTCCCTCATGAAGGTCATGAGTTCGTTCCTTGTGATGGGAGCAGACACATCAGTCGGCTGCTGCCGAACAGGCGGTGCGCCTGCTGGCTCATTTCCAGTTTGAAGATGTTCCCGTTCCCTCCTTTCGGTATGACGGGTACGTCGGGCCCTTAGGGTCCTGTCTGAAGCTGTGTGAGCTTCAACTTCAAATTCATTCTCAGTATCGTGGTCCGACTGAACTAGAGGGTCGTCCAGGGGACGTCTCTCTTCAGGAGCCGGTACAAACGTGGATGCCATCTCAGAAGTACTCTCCCCACAGACGGGGCCAAAAATGTTTCGGGGTTTTCTGATGTCCTGCGGGAGAGTTACAATTCCGAGACTGGAACCGGACGCCTGTACCTGCAAAACAAACGGATGCTCCGGATGATTGGAGATCCGCCTCCGACGGTCAAGTTAGTACTTGATTAAGGAGTAATCAATGCGGAAATTAAAGTGATTGGGTCTCTCTAGGTGAGAGTGTTTAATGGGTGTAATCTGCGTAATCCCCCTTAATCTCGGATTAAGGGAGGTATTTATAACCTCGGGAAACGTGCCAATCCTAGGTTTAGGTTAACCTTGGGCTGATTGGGCTTCCCTCGGAAGTTGGGCCTAGGTGGCCGACTTCTCCATTAGGCATGGATTATGCCACGTGTCATGACATAATAGGTCCAGGGTGGACAAATAAGCGTGTGCCACGTGGCAAGCCCTGAGAGGTCCAACTGGGGGACACTTGGCAGGACCTGATTGGCCCACGTGGCGCATTCGGATTGGTGGGAGCAAAATCCCCTAATCAACTTCTGCCACCTGAAAGTACATCTATAAATAGCTCTCCAATCATTAATGATGGTAACTTTTTTCGAATTCTCTAACTTTCTCTCTCCACTTTCTCTTTCTAAAGTACTCTTTCTCTCTCTACTTTCTATCTCTAGAAAGTACATTCGCTGACTTAAGCATCGGAGGGGCTTTCCCGGGTCACACCCCCGGGGCAGTTAACCTTCTTTCTCTTTTGCAGGCCTAGCTCTCGGTCAGCAAGGCACAGTTGAGGGAAATTCGGACATTCAATGGACATAGTTCTAGGACATCTTGATTACCCTAACACAGAGGAGTATTCTGTTTCCAGAAACAAGTGGTTGGTGATGTTGGCTGAATTTGAGCTAAACTATATTCCTAAAAAATCAATGAAAGGAAAAGTAATTTTCAACTTCCTAGCACAACATCCAATTCAAACAAGTCATGCAGAAACTACTCATCTTCCGGATAAAGAGATTCTCATGACAAAAGATGACAAATTGGTAATATACTTCGACGGTGCGTCCAATCAAAAAGGATGTGGCGTAGGAGTGTTACTCATATGTCTAGAGGGAGGACATACTCCAACCTCTGTTAAATTAGACTTTGAGGTTACTAATAATGCCTGTAGGCGTCGTTTGAAGTGCGCCTACGTTAAAGCATGTTGTGAATATGCTTGGCACTCATAGGAAGTGGGAATTGACATATACGATTAGGGACAAGGAAAGTAGGGAGCCGACAACAAGTTTTTAAGAAACTTGTAAACCGTTCACGGATCATAAAAAGGCAACCACGATAAGGGACAACGATAGGCAACAAAGATTGACCCGTGAAGGTTACACCCCATTCATAATCCATGAGATTACTAACTCCATATGGTTCGGAACCACGAAAGGAGGATCGGGGATGATGGTACGAAGTGAGTCATGGAGTCACATTCGCCCGTATTGGCCTCTACTCGATTCTTATAGTGAAAAGTGATTCCTGCGATCTCAAAGGCATACAAACAAAATATTCAATTTGCTCCAAACTATGATTAAGCTAAATTGGTTGAATATTAATGCAACTCATAATTCTAAAATATTAGTGATCACTTGATTAAATAACAAGATTAAAAAGGAACCTAAACCGATTGTCTAAATTATCTTATTAGGCGTGATTTTCAATTACATACTCCCTTTAAACATGCAATGTGGTGATCAATAAAAAATAATAGAATAAACATTAATATTGGAAGCAATTTAACAATAAATTGTTAGTAAAATCAAATAATAAATAAACCTAATCATGATACTAGCAATATTTAAATAAAATAAGAGTAATTAAATTAATTAATTACTCACATTCTGCGCGTTCCTTTAAATTGCTACATTATGAATTAACTGTTAGTAACTTCAATAAAAATATAAATCAAATAGAAATTAAATTAAATTAAATAGAAAGTAGAGTTGATTTGGTCTAAACCCTCAGTCAATTATACCTTTCACGCCTTGGCTTAAGTATAAAACTTTGGGTATTGTATGAACTCCTTGGAGTGCTTGGTTAAGGGGAGTATTTTGAGAGAATAGGGTGGCTAGTGTTTAGGCTAAAGAGGGAGAAGAGAATTATTTTGTGATCAACCTTATTGATGATTGAAAAAGGGGTGATATGACCTCTATTTATAGAGAAAAAAGAGGGTCGAAGAATCAAGAAAAGATAAGAATTCGAATCGGATAAAACTCTTGCGATAGACAGCAGTTTTTGCGGTTTTTGTTTTTATCATATATTTTGATCCAAAAATCGGAATACAATGAATAAGATATCATTGGAAATATCTTGAAGTCTACTTTCTAACCCAATTAAAATCAGATTAAAATAATTTATATAATAAAATATATGACCGAAATAGTGAGACGGTGTCAGTTTTGGATAGAGTTTGTCATTTTATTCATATCTTTTCCGTTATAGCTCGGAATTGATATTATAATATATCAATGGAAAGATAATTTCAAGGGATATTCAACCATATAAAATTTAGATAAAAAATTATGAGGCACTAAAATAATATCTGTCTATATTTGAACGTCTTTCAATTCGGATAGAAATAGGACTTTCAAAAAAAGGAGTTTTATTCAATTTCAAACTCTTTAATCTTATCTTTTCAAAAAGGATAATTAGGATATTTTAGAAACTTGTAGAAGCTTCCAATTAATCCTAATTAGTTTAGGAATGGGATTAAATAATTTGGACCCACCACATGATCATTGGGTCGTAGGTAAGGTGGGCTTAGGTTCGGTTTGGGCTCGGTTTAATATTTTTGCCATAACTTATTCGTTATAACTCATATTTGGGCTTATAATATATCGTTGGAAAGCTCTTTTCAAGACCCATCCAACTATTTAATCATTGGACCCAGATTATGGACCAAAATAAACTGTATTAAACGTTTTACAAAAAGGACACGAAATGAATGATTTTAAAGGTCACGAAATGAATTATTTTGGGTTTAATGGCACGAAAAGAGGAAAATAAGTTATGGTTTGGGGGAATGGGATAGAATTTAGTTTTGTTTATGAAATGGAAATATGGATTTAAGCACTCCAAGATTAAATACTCAACCCGACCAATAATGGCGGTGAAAGGTTGTTCATCATCGGGTTTGGTTTTGGGGAGACATTTTTAGGTGTCTACAGAAGCCCCCACTTTGACTGTGTTTGTAGAAACGTCAGTTTTGAAAACGATAGTCAAAGTAGTCCATAGGGACGGAGAATGATTTCAGACGTTCTGCGATCCTAAATCATTCTGTATACGCCGATACCTGCAGAAAAATGTTAGTTCTACAGATAAAAGAGTAAAGGGATAGAATGCGTATCTGACACCAGTGTGTCGATGAAAAATGAGTTTGGTAGCTTCCTATGCTTGAAGGAATCCACCGGATGACGTTTGTTGAAATGCTTTCCATGCTTGAGGAAAGCCGACAGACGAGTTTGGTAGCTTTTTAAGCCTGAAGAAACCTACCGGATGACACTTTCCATGCTTGTAGAAAGTTGACATATGATTTTGGCGTTTTCCTATGCTTGAAGAAATCCACCAATAGTGCTTTCCATGCTTGAGGAAAGCCGACAAAGGAATTTGGCGGTTTTCTATGCTTGAAGAAATCCACCGGATAATACTTTCCATGCTTGAGGAAAGTCGACAAATGATGAGATTGCAAGTCTCTGTGTATCGAGAACCTTGAATCATGAAATGATGGTGGTTCGATTGTCCCCGAACATGGGCTATAGATGGGCCGCTTGTCCCCGGACGTGGGATGTAGATGGTCCGCTTGTCCTCGAACGTGGGCTGTAGATGGTCCGCTTGTCCCCGAACGTGAGTTGTAGTTGGTCCGCTTGTCCTCGGACATGGGCTGTAGATAGTCCGCTTGTCCCCAAACGTGAGCTATAGATGAGACCTGCAAAAAAAAAATTTGCTAAGGGACTCGTATATACTGTGATTGACTTGACCAACTGACTTGACCAAGTTTGACTTGACATGACATGACATGTGTATGACTTGTGATTGTGTGTGTGTAGTTTGAGTGTGTGTGTGGAGACACAAGCAACAGAAAATGCAAAAGCAAAAATTTTCCATCATGTTTGTCATGAGACGAGTGGAAGGTACTGACTTTCTCCCAAAAAAGAAAGACGTGGAAAATGAAGTTTTTGTTTTCGAAATTCCCTCGATAAAAATTTTGAAAGAGTTTTTGAACTTCCCCAAAAGAAAATAATGAAAAAGGGAAGAAGTTTTGAACATCCTCCTTAAGCAAGACGAAATGAATCGTATGGATTGAATTTCTTGTCTTGAAAATAATGTATGCATGATGAATGTTCTTAGGCTAGGAGGCTAAGGACAATTACATCATGTGACACGATAGATGAATGAACTTAGGTCATGGAGCTAAGCATCATATATGGTGTAAAGAAGTGGTCTTGAACGTCACTTAGGTCTGGAAGCTAAGCACGTATATAGATGAAATGGTTGATGAGTATTGCATAATGAATGTTTCTTAGGTCAAGGAGATAAGAACGATATGCTTTGTATGATTACAAATCATTGATATATAAATGTTTCTCAGCACATTATGCGATGCATGAACAATGAATATTGCTCAGGTCAGGAAGCTAATCAAGTATACAACGTTTCTTCTAATGAATGTTATCTTGAAAGATGATGAAGCATGCGCGGTAGGGAAACAAGATTTCATGATAAAGGGTTCTTAAAGGGTAGGATGATTGATATGGATATGGATGTGTGAGTGAAGTGTGTGAATGTGATAATAAGGTTGGCTGTAAGGGTTATGGCGATGGAAAGAGATGTGAGAAGAGTCAAAGATGATGACTCTTTAGGCTAGGTAGGCTAAATGATGTGGGTTCAAGCCCCCAACTCTAGCTCTAAATAGGTAGAGTCATAGGATTAAGCATTGGATATTCTTCGACTCGATCATGCATATGAATGTGGTCGCACCTTAATGTGAGGTTGCCTACGTATCTATTAGGAATCAGGCCGAACGTAGCTCTAGCCGAACTTTGCACAAGTGTGTGTACAGCTCAAAGAGGTCTTTCAAGGGTTGTAATGTGGTTAAGCTGAAGGTTTAAGGAAGAAAGGGGTAAAAGGATCAAGACCAGAGAGAAGCCCCTAAGATATGCAATTATGTATTTGACTTTGCAAGTTTTATTTTCGTCTTCTTTTTTTTTTTCTTTTTTGGCTTTTCGTTTGTTTTTTCATTCTTTTGAATCAATGTAGGCAATCTCAGATCTTGCGGTCCATCACTCACTTAGCATTCATGTTTCTTAGGCACGGTACTAAGCACTCAATGAGAGATGTAATTTGAGACATGTTCATATCGGAGACATTGGAACACTTGCCTTTAGATATTGTTTATTTTTTATTTTTTATTTACTTATTCCTTTTCCCTTTTTTTTAATTTGAACTTGCTTTCTGATTGTTACACAAATTGCACACCTTCCCATCCCAGGGTTAAGTGAATGTGGGTTGAATAAATAAGGTCAATCGTTAGACGAGGCTCAAAGTGGTTGACGAAGAAATGGATATGTGATTACATGGTTAATAGGGAATGACAGGGTTCCAAAGGTGCCTCAAGTCATTGGTGTACCTTGTGTTTAGTTCGGCAAATTTTTTTTTTTTTTTTGCTAATCACATGATCGAATGTAAGAAAGAGATGCTCATTTATGAAGAAGGTAAGAAATGTGACACACAGACACATGGATAAGGAGAACCTATGCTAGACTTTTTAGGGGTAAGGGTTTGAAACAAAAGAAGAAGAAAACATGAAATCTTGGTGAGAAGCTTGCATCGTGATTTGTCTTCATGGCTGTTTATGAGTTACTTCTTACCGCCTGGTGAGGAAAAAAGTTTGTGGTTGTTGATGCTTTGATTGGAAGGAAAGAAGGAAGGAGTGACGTTCCCCTTATTCTTCCAACTATTGCCTAGTGATTTTAGACTCAAGTACTGTGTAAGGAAGAACTCACTTAATGAATTCACTCAATACTCGGATTGAAAAGGAAGAGTGTATGAAACGATTTTGAAAACTGATGAGAAATACTCCACTCATCATTCCTATTACGACGGAAAACGATGCATGCATGGTCCTAGTATACGATCATAAACAATATAGTGCATTACTCGAAGACAAAGTGTGTGCAATGACTCAACATGTGTGATTAGGTGAGTATATTAAGACTCGTGGTATGATCGCATGGCTAGACATGAGGACGTTGTGAAAAACAAAGGACCTAATGACCAAATAGCACGGAAGACTAAAAGACAAACTAACTTGATTAATTTTGTCCATTTTTAATGTTTATGCTATTTAACTAGGTGAAAAAGGTCCATTGGCAATCGTTAGTCATAAATAAGATCAACCACAATCAAAGACAAAGAACACATGTTAAGGTTAGCACAAAAATCGATCACAAGAAAATAGGAAGAGGACTAGAATTCTAGAAAAGTTAAGACTCATGGGTATAAAAAAATCTATAATCCTATGTTATACGAGTTGAAACGGATTAAAGGACTTGGATAAGACTAGCTTGACACGATTTTTTTTTAAAATAAAATAAAAAAAGAAACGTTAAAAAAAACACCTAAACTGGACGGGCTGTAGTATATCAGTTATAACGTTTGATCTGTGACTCTGATTAGGACGAAACCAGATCCAAATGAAAGATAAAACTCGGGGCTACAGATCCATAGGTTGTACGGCACGTAACTCTTTCTAGAACTCCGGATATGACCAAAACAAGTTGACTCTTGTGCAGTATACGGGAATAAAAATCCGGGTGACTCAAAAATTTTAAAAAAAATCTATGACTCGACTCTAAAAAAATAAAAAAAAATAAAAAGGGTTTAATAAAAAAAAAATTAAAAAAATCAATAAAAAAAATGCACATATAAGCACATCGTCACGAATGATGCAATGAAGTTCGCAACCTAGAGTCAAGATCTATGTTCCACTATGGTCAAGCTTTTGGGTGTCAAAGGGTACCATGGTTAAGAGTTTGGACGCGTTAGCAAGGCAGCCTCCCTTGAGGGTGTATGCCAACGGGCGGCTTCGCGAGTTCGTGATGAAATCGAACTCGACTCCATGGTTTGGGTGGATTTAAAAACTCGGATAAACCCTTATTGTCATGAACGTTTTTGGGTTGATAGAGCTTAAATCCCCCCGGGCTAGCCACATACGTAGAACACGTACTATTGTGGAAAAATAGGTGACCTAAAATTCATATGCATATGTGACAGTGCCAATTAAATCGCAGGAATACAATTCAAGAATCTTTCAAGTCTCATCCACTCGTCTCAATTAAATACCGATCACTAAAATCGATAAATAACCAAGAATCCTCCCCAGTGGAGTCGCCAAATTGTAGGCGTCGTTTTAAGTGCGCCTACGTTAAAGCATGTTGTGAATATGCTTGGCACTCATAGGAAGTGGGAATTGACATATACGATTAGGGACAAGGAAAGTAGGGAGCCGCCAACAAGTTTTTAAGGAACTTGTAAACCGTTCACGAATCATAAAAAGGCAACCACGATAAGGGACAACGATAGGCAACAACGTTTGACCCGTGAAGGTTACACCCCATTCATAATCCATGAGATTACTAACTCCTAGGGGTGGGACTTCGGTCTGGCGGTTCGGTTTGACCTCGGTTTGAGTCGGTTTCGGTTTGAAGCGGTTCGGATTGAAACGGTTTAGTTTAGCTGGCGGGTCGGTTTGGTTCGGTTTGGGTTAGTCACGGCTCGGTTTGGTTTCGGTTTATTTCTTTGCGGTTTAAATTCGGTTTGGGTCATAAGCGGGTCGGTTTATAAACGATTCGGATTATGTCGGTTCGGTTTGATACGGGTCGGTTAAGGGGGCGGGTTTACCCGGGTCAATGTCAGTTCGGTTTACAAACGGTTTGGATCAAGCCGGTTTGGTTTGAAATGGGTCGGTTTAGGGGCGGGTTTACCCGGGTCAATATCGGTTCGGTTTATAAACGGTGTGAATCATGTCGGTTCAGTTTGAAATGGGCCGGTTTAGTGGAGGGTTTACACAGTTCAATTGGTTCTGTTTATGAACGGTTTGGATCATGTCGGTTCGGTTTATAAGCGGTTTGGGTCATGAATTCATGATTGTTTTAAAGATCGCGTCATGACCATGATTTAGTGAGTTGATACTTATAATACGATAAATCGATAATTAAGAATGTACAAGTATTCAATTAGATTGATCAATAAGTGTTTTAAACTTTTAAGTTTTAATGATCAGATATGTAAATATGTTTATCGATTGTAGTACATACCAATAATTCAATGAGGCAATGATATTTATGATAGTATGATAATGATACCAACCGTACATTCGTACGATATGATATACATAATAATTAATCTATAATTACATATACATTAACAATATCGTATTGAATCAATTTCCATTTCCAAACATTGCATTTCTTATAAATTATAACTTACACGAGATTAAATGGATTCGTTATTTAGTTTGTTACTTTATTTAGATTACTAACTCAAACAACTTAATAAGTTAAATGGACGAAATCACGAAATCACTAATTAAAGTGGTGATGAAATCATTATGCAATAGTAATGTACGAATAGTCAAATATACAACGGTTAGATTGAATGCCCATGAAAAACAATGGTTAGATTTTCATTACTTTATTAGTTATTAGTATTACTTATTAAGTTATTATTAGTTTATTATATATATATACTGATATACAGTCACAGACTCACAGATATATATAATATACATATAGAGATGTCAGATATTGATGTGCATTAACTCATTAAGTCATTAGCTATGTCGTATTGAATCAATTTCAATTTTGAAACATTTGCGTTTCTTACAATTTATAACTTATAAGTAATAAACTGATAATAATAATAATAGTAATAATAATAATAATAATAAATAATAATAATAATAAATAATAATAATACTAATTATAATAATATTATAATAATAGTAGTAGTAAACTAGTAATAATAATAATATTAACAAATAATTATACTAACAATAATAATAATAATAAATAATTAAAAAAACCGGTCAAAAAGACCTAGAAAAGCACAAAGAAAAATCTAGACCGTTAGATCTAGATGAATATTCTGGAATCTACAAAAAAATAAAAAAAAAATGAACGGTTAGATGTTGAGATTGAATATGGACGGTTAGATCAACTGAACAAGTAAAACCTAAACCTAGAAAAAAAAACCCACTCTATCAGCCATTCAGCCGTTTTACTCACTCATAGTTTCTCTCTCTAACTTCTCAGTTTCTCACTCTTTCTTTCTGAAATTCTCAAGAATCTCAAGCTCAACTTCTCAACTTTTAAAAATCCTAATTAGGGTTTTTCTTTTCGTTTCATTTGTGTTTTGGATCTACATTTCTGATTTCTCGCTTTACATTCTCGTTTTTTTGTTTTTTCAAATCTTCCTCTCCTTCAATTTGAAGGCTTCAAGCCGTCAAAAGTTCAAAACTCAAGGTAATTTTTTGTTAATTTTTGTTGTTTTCGTTTTGATTTTTTTCGTTTTAGTTTCGGTTTGTTTATTTAGGGTTTTTGTTTTCGTTTCATTTTTGTTTTAGATCTAAATTCTGATTTCTGACTTTTCCATTCTCGTTTTTTTTTTTCCAAATCTTCCTCTCCTTCAAGCCGTCAAACCTCAAGGTAATTATTTGTTAAATTTTGTTGTTTTCGTTTTGATTTTTTTCGTTTTCGTTTCGGTTTTTTACTTTTTTTATTTAGGGTTTTTGTTTTCGTTTCATTTTTGTTTTGGATCCAAAGTTCTGATTTCTAACTGTTCCATTCTCGTTTTTTTTTTTCAAATCTTCCTCTCCTTCAAGCCGTCAAACCTCAAGGTAATTTTTTTGTTAATTTTTTCGATTTTTTTCGTTTTCGTTTCGGTTTTTTTTTATTTCAAGTTTTGATACTCTACATTCTTGATTTTTTCTTTTGATCTCCAGTTTAGGCAGTTCTCCATCTTCAAATATCCTTCAAGCCGTCAAAGGTAATTACTTTTTCCTTTTCGTTTTTTTTTAATACAGTTTTTCTGTTTTTGTATTTGATTATTGTTGTTTTTCTTGCTTGAATATAGTCGAAATATGCCTAAAATCTGTTGTTGATTGTATTTTTGTTTATTACGGGAAAATGGTAGATTTGTGCTGTTTTGTTGTTTATTATGCTCGATTTAAAAGTAATGATGATGGGTTGTTCAGATTATGTGGTTATTGGCTTTTTTACCTAACAAAAGACCAAATTGTGTCACTTTCTGCAGTTATGTGCATAAAATAAATGCTAGTTTAGGGCTAGTAAAATAAACATCTCATGTTTATTTATAGGTTCATAATTTCATTGGAAACTTTTGAAAAAGTTTAAGCTTTTCTTATGTATGCTTTTTTCTTTTTGAGGATATAGGGGTAAACTTTTGCCAAAGAATGTCGAGGCATTGGTTACCACCCAAAATTGGTGTCGTGGTTATCAAGCGGATGTTGAGGAAGACGTCCTCCTTATTGGTAAAGAGATTGAAGCCGAAAGTGCTTCATCTGCATAACTGGTATTTGTGTCTCATTGTGGTTTATTTTATCTTGAAAAATCGTTGCCCTTGTCATTTATTTTCAGACTTACTGGCAGCATTTTTCAAGACTTTTAAAATCGTTGCCCTTGTCATTTATTTTCAGACTTGCTGGCAGCATTTTTCAAGACTTTTAAAATCGTTGCCCTTGTCATTTATGTTGAGACTTAAATAGTTAAATGTATTTTGGTACTTTCTGGCAACATTTCTTAAGTTTTTGTTAAAACAACCATTGCTCAGTGATGTAAATCTGAGAGCAATTTTAAAAAAACAAAAGCTATAATTTTGAAGTTGCTTGAACTTGTTATGAGCTGCTGCCTGCTGGTAGTGCTTTTGCCTTTTGGTTGTTGTCTAGGCTGAGTTGTTATTGCCTATATTGTTGCCTGCATGAGCTGGTTCCTGCCTCCTGCCAGCTTGAGGTGCTGTGTTGCTGCCTTTTGTGTTATGAATTTATGATAAGTTTTGTTGCTGCTGTTTCTTATGCTTGCTGTTTTAATTTTTCTTGAATCATCGTTGCCCTTGTCATTTATGTTGAGACTTCAATGTATATGTACTTGCTGGCAGCATTTTTCAAGTTTTAAGTTAAAACAGCCATTGCTCAGTGATGATACGATAAACGTAAATCTGAGAGCAATTTTGAAAAACAAAAATAAGTTCTTGTTGAGTCCCTTCTGCTTATATTATTCCTTGCTTCTGATAAGTTGCTGATCTGTTATTCCGTGTGCTGGTTCTTGCTTGTTGCTGCTATTTCCTCTGCTCTTGGGTGTTGTGCTGCTGCTTCAAGATTCTGCTTCAAGATTCTACTCCCAAATCACTCACATTCTCACTCCTCCCTTCATCTTATAATGTATCATTTTTTGCAACCCTAAACTTGATGATGTTTCAGTTGATAAATTTGAAATCTAATCTGGGTAGTAGTGATAGTAGTTTCATTATGTATTGGTATATGTATTGTGAATTTGGGAATTTTAATCAATGAAAATGGTGACTTTTTTAATTGCTTGTTGATATTACTCTAATTTCAATGCTATTTATCTGCTGGATTTGTGGTAATGTTATGAAATAATTGTGGCTACAGATTTGGGATGCCTCCGTATTTATTAAAATTCTTTTACTTAATATCTGGTTTAATATAAGAAAAACTAAAAAAATGTGTTTTATAAACATTTTAGTCCTCCGCTTTACAAAATACTTGTATAAGAAAGTTTTATAAAGTGATAATGTGAATGATTGTACGCCTTATTGACTAGTACAGTAATATTCTAATGCTTATGCCACTTGTGTAACGCAATATCATACATCTCCAATCTTATGTTACCTTTGAGGCTTTGGTGTTATTGGATGATCATGAATATCAAGGAACAATGAAGATAATTTGGGTGGACTAGCATTATTACTGGAATGAAAATGATACAAATGATATATCTTGTAATTAAAATAAATAAGTAATCTAAAACGATATTAATAATGTCGTTGGCCTAGATCTAGGTGATATAAACCTTTGTATAAACCTAAGCCGTTTGATTAGATCTACATTTTTTTAACATTAATTGTATTTACTATTTAGCCATTTAGGTTGTAAATAATTCAATTTGAGTTAAGCAGTTTGTAATCGGATCAGTTTAAACAGGTTGCGATTCAAAAACAGTTCGATTTTAACAGTTTAACGGGTTATGGCAGTTCAGTTTAGACGGTTAGCGGATTATAACGGTTCGGTTTATACGTGCGGTTTAAACGGTTTCGGTTCATAAACGGGTCGGTTTAAACGGTTAGCGGGTTACAAATGGTTCGGTTTAAACGGTTTTTTTTCGGTTTAAACGGTTTCGGTTTATAAACGGTTCGGGTCATTAACGGGTTTATAAACCATTCGGTTCGGTTTCGTTTCGGTTCGGATTTGCGCAGTTTGGTTTGTTATCGGTTTACGGTCCGTAACGGGTTGACATTGAGCGGTTCAATTCGGTTTCGGTTTGATATTGAACGGTTCAGTTCGGTTTTCGGTTTATTTTTATCGGTTTATAAACGGATCGGTCCGTGATGGTTCGGTTCGGTAACGGGCGGTTTCACGGTTCGGTTTGAAAAGTCCCACCCCTACTAACTCCATATGGTTCGGAACCACGAAAGGAGGATCGGGGATGATGGTACGAAGTGAGTCATGGAGTCACATTCGCCCATATTGGCCTCTACTCGATTCTTATAGTGAAAAGTGATTCCTGCGATCTCAAAGGCATACAAACAAAATATTCAATTTGCTCCAAACTATTATTAAGCTAAATTGGTTGAATATTAATGCAACACATAATTCTAAAATATTTGTGATCACTTGATTAAATACAAGATTAAAAAGGAACCTAAACCGATTGTCCAAATTATCTTATTAGGCGTGATTTTCAATTACATACTCCCTTTAAACATGCAATGTGGTGATCAATAAAAAATAATAGAATAAACATTAATATTGGAAGCAATTTAACAATAAATTGTTAGTAAAATCAAATAATAAATAAACCTAATCATGATACTAGCAATATTTAAATAAAATAAGAGTAATTAAATTAATTAATTACTCACATTCTGCGCGTTCCTTTAAATTGCTACATTATGAATTAACTGTTAGTAACTTCAATATAAATATAAATCAAATAGAAATTAAATTAAATTAAATAGAAAGTAGAGTTGATTTGGTCTAAACCCTCAGTCAATTATACCTTTCACGCCTTGGCTTAAGTATAGAACTTTGGGTATTGTATGAACTCCTTGGAGTGCTTGGTTAAGGGGAGTATTTTGAGAGAATAGGGTGGCTAGTGTTTAGGCTAAAGAAGGAGAAGAGAATTATTTTGTGATCAACCTTGTTGATGATTGAAAAAGGGGTGATATGACCTCTATTTATAGAGAAAAAAGAGAGTCGAAGAATCAAGAAAAGATAAGAATTTGAATCGGATAAAACTCTTGCGATAGACAACAGTTTTTGCGGTTTTTTGTTTTTATCATATCTTTTGATCCAGAAATTAGAATACAATTAATAAAACATCGTTAGAAATATCTTGAAGTCTAATATCTAACCCAATTGGAATCAGATTAAAATAATTTATATAATAAAAGATATGACCGAAATAGTGAGACGGTGTCAGTTTTGGATAGAGTTTGTCATTTTATTCATATCTTTTCCGTTATAGCTCGGAATTGATATTATAATATATCATTGGAAAGATAATTTCAAGGGATATTCAACCATATAAAATTCAGATAAAAAATTATGAGGCACGAAAATAATATCTGTCTATCTTTGAACGTCTTTCAATTCGGATAGAAATAGGACTTTCAAAAAAAAGAGTTTTATTCAATTTCAAACTCTTTAATCTTATCTTTTCAAAACGGATAATTAGGATCTTTTAGAAACTTGTAGAAGCTTACAATTAATCCTAATTGGTTTAGGAATGAGATTAAATAGTTTGGACCCTCCACATGATCATTGGGTCGTAGGTAAGGTGGGCTTAGGTTCGGTTTGGGCTCGGTTTAATATTTTGGCCATAACTTATTCGTTATAACTCGGATTTGGGCTTATAATATATCATTGGAAATCTCTTTTCAAGACCCATCCAACTATTCAATCATTAGACCCAGATTATGGACCAAAATAAACTGGATTAAACGTTTTATAAAAAGGACACGAAATGAATGATTTTAAAGGACACGAAATGAATTATTTTGTGTTTGATGGCACGGAAAGAGGATAATAAGTTATGGTTTGGGGGAATGGGCTAGAATTTAGGTTGGTTTATAAAATGGAAATATGGATTTAAGCACTCCAAGATTAAATACTCAACCCGACCAATAATGGCGGTGAAAGGTTGTTCATCATCGGGTTTGGTTTTGGGGAGACATTTTTAGGTGTCTACAATGTCGTAGAATGTGAAGCGTGCATTATTGGATTAGAAGCAGCAGCTAGCATAGGTGTGCAAAAATTAGAGGTATATGGAGACTCTACTTTGATTATAAATCATATATTAAAAAATGGAAAATAAAGAACTCCACAATGATATTATACCAAGCACACCTAGAGCAACTCATCGAGCATTTTGAACATATAGATTTTAAATATCCCCAAGGGATGACAATCAATTTTCCGATGCGCTAGCAATTAGCCTCAATGATCAACATTCCAGATTACTTAAATATGATGCCATTATGCGTTGATAGAAGAGAAGAACCAACGTATTGTAACGCAATAGAGGAAATAAATGACATTGAAGGAGACAACCCTTGGTATGATCATATCCTCCAATATATTACTCATGGATAATATCCCGAAAATACTTCATCGAAAGACCAACAAGCCTTACGAACACTTGTGGCCCAATATGGTCTAATAAATGGTCAATTATTCAGAAAAGGACCTAATGGACAAAGCTTATTATGTATAGACCAATCGGAAGCCACACGCCTTATTGAAAATACTCACAAAGGTGTTTGTGGACCTCGCATGAATGGTAAAATGCTTTCAAAAATAATTTCACGGCAAGGGTACTATTGGTCCATTATGGAACACGATTGCATACAATATGTTAAAAAAATGTCCACAGTGCCAAATGTTCGCTAATCTACAACACCTTCCACCATCCGAACTATACAATCTCACTTCCTCATGGCCTTTTTTGACTTGGGGAATTAACATAATTGGAAAAGTTTCTCCAACAGGATCAAGAGGGCACGAGTACGTATTAGTTGCCATTGATTACTTTACTAAGTAGATTGAGGCTGCTTCTTACGTGAATATCACTTCTAAACATGTCGCAAAGTTTCTAGAACGAAACATAGTTTATAGATATGGAGTTCCACATGAACTAATTAGTGATCAGGGATCTCAATTCAAAGCTAAAGTCGAGACCCTCTTAACTCGTTATAAAGTAAAACATCATCACTCATCCCCATATAGACCTTAAATGAATGGAGCTGTAGAGTCGGCAAATAAAAACATAACAGCCATCGTTAAGAAAATGGCAGAAAATTACAAAGACTGGCTGAATAGACTCCACTTCGTATTATGGGGTTATAGAACATCTATACGAACATCAATAGGGGTAACTCCATACTCCTTAGTTTTCGGAATGGACGTAGTTTAACCAGTCGAACTGGAAATACCATCCTTACGCATCGTACTTGAAAGTAAGCTACCGGAAGCTGAATGGGTAAGAGCGAGATATGAAGAGCTTTTATTCCTCGATGAGCGATGATTAAGAGCTTTGCATCATGTACAAGTCTACCAAAGGCGCACTGCGCGTCAATTTTATAAAAGGGTAAAACCTAGAAATATAAAAGAAGGTAACTTTGTACTAAAGGAGGTTAGGGGTCCACCAACTCATCCAAGAGGGAAATTCAAACCTAATTGGATAGGTCCCTACCGCGTAATTGAAATCTTATCAGGAGGAGCCGTTAGATTAATGGATATTGGAGGAGATGAAATTCGCCAATTAATAAACATTGATCGCCTTAAGAAATATTACATATGAAATCCAGATAAAACTCGTTCATTCATACAACCAACTTTAATTAGCATTCATTTGAAATATTCTAAGTGTTTTGCATTTTACCTAATAACACGGTAAAATACATAACACTTGGGGGGGTAATTTAGAAATAATAAACCGTTCTAAGTGTTCAAATTTTTTCGAACATTACGAAAAAATCTTCACACTTGGGGGGGGGGGGTAATAATACGATTTTTGTAAAAAAAATAAAAAAATTTCAAGACATTTCGTAGCACAGATGTCGCGCGCAACTGGAATAGTTGCGCGCGGATGTCACGCGCAACTCGCAACTCAAGAAGTTGCGCGCGCCACCTGATGACGAACTGCAAACTCGATTTTTTTGCGTTTAAATGAAGTTGCGATTTCTACTTACGATTAAAAAAAGGGTTGTTTCTTAAATATAACATATACTCGGAAAATAAAATTAAACTTTGATTTAATTCTTTTAAACAAGGTTTGATTAATTTTTTCATTTAATATCTATCTAAGAGATTAAAGAAAAAATATATAAAAAACACAAAAAAAAATTAGAACTACACAAAGACCTGATTTCGTAATGCGGATACGTAGGCAATCTCTATGATTCGGTCATATCAAAATATAAAAATTTAAATCTCATTTTATTTCATTTAAAATTCAAAAGAGAAACATTATTGAACTAGATAGTAAACGAAAAAAAAGACATAGTAGTGATTACACTTTATTTGAAAAAAAAAAACCTAATGATAAAATTGTGTAACACTCTAAGGTTTTACTATGTCCTCGATTGTCACAGATGATGGAGGAGTAGTTTCCATTGCAGCATTTTCAGCAACCTTGGAGCTTTCCCCTACACTCTTCTTTTTCAGCCAAACATTGTTTTTCAATTTTGGGATTGGGGCCTTTGCAACCTGTTTTCCTTTCCCTTTGACTATTGGAGCTTTCTTGTGAATATTTGGTGAAGGTTCTTTAATTTTCACACCTTGTTGCGCGGGTTTGGAAGGAGCCTTTCTTTTTGTTTCCTTCGAACAAGCCTTAGGGGATGAGAAGTCTAACTTTCTTCTCACTCCTTTGTTTTGACCACTAGGAGGAGTACTAGTAGTTGAATGCATCAAAGGCTTAGGTGGATTGCGAGCGGTGGAGGCTTGAAGTTGAGATCGAGCCTTGTTTAATTCACCCTTATCCGCCGCATTCATCCAAGCCTTGTAAAATGAAGATAATGTGATACTCGCAGGAGGATTTTGTATTACCCATTTAGGAAGACTTGACCAATATTCCATCCAACAAGCAATCCTTTTGGGTTTAAAAGTCACATCTTTAGGGGCATCACAATCTTGCGGAGGAATATTTTTCCTCATCCCGTATTGTCTCATCACCTTACAAGGAAAAATATAAGTAGTACTAGATAGGCATTTTCCACCAAGGAATCACAAACCGTATGTTAGGAACTCCATGACAGAATAACGACGTCCATTCCTCTTCATTCTTATGATTATAAAGGATTCGACGTCTAGGGAATGTCTTTATTCCATTAGCCTCAAGGTTTTGAGGCTGATCAACAATTCACAAACGCTCCATGAGCCAAATCTGAAAAAAAAAAAAAAAAAACACATACATGTAATAGGAGTGGACTTCCCGTGAAACCGTTTTTGTTAGGATCTCCTCTAAGACGATTCAAGCAAAGAACGGTTTCTGCCAAAACCAAAGGAGCGGGTGAATGACACCCCTCTATTTACTCTACTATGGACACCATTGAATAATCTCCGTATTCTTTGTTTGTCCTAAGTAAACAATTAACAATAAGACAATAACATAAAGCACGAATTTTAAAGCGTTGTTTAGTCATGCTGTCACGAGGGGCGACAAAGTGTTCAATAAATTGAATTAAATTCACGCCTTCTTCAGTTCCTATGTTGGTAATATCATTGTCGGACAAACCAAAAAATCTTGGGAATATAGGTTTTGGATCCGATAAGGTAGACGAATAAGTCACAGGGAGTGTGTTTGTAGGGAAACCTAGTAAGGCCTCGAACTCACCAGGAAGGGGGATAATTTCATCCCCTCTAACAAAAAAATATGGTGGTTAGAATCTCAATGGTTGACTGCGGCATAAAGAAAATCAAAGTTAACCACTAATTCCATATAATTCAATAAAGGGTCTAAGTGGTAAATTTTGAAAGCTAGTTTGTCCTCGCTTGAAAGAGAAGTGACCCATTGCTTCAAACGTTGTTCAAAGGTTTTCACCAATGTTCAAATAAAAAGAGAGAGAAAAAGATTTTAGAGAGATTAATTCTTTTTAATTTTCTATGTTACTAAGCGAATGAATGTGAGATGATCAAAAGCCTACACGAAATCACCTTTAAATAGACCCAAGAGAGGCAAATTTTAGGCAAATTCGGCTTAAAGGAAAGTTCACTAACATGTGGCGCGCACAACTCTTGAGTTGCGCGCGACACCCGCGCGCAACAGAATTACATGCGCGCGAAACTCGCGCGCAACTCACGCAGTTGTGCGCAACTTCCCTGACACAGCGTGTAAGTTTGGTTAATTTCCGTATTTTGGCTCATATAATGACGAAATCTTCACGAGATCTTAAGACGAATCATACGCTTGCCTTTTAACACTTTGTGTCCCTTTTCTTGCCTACTTTCTTATTTTCCTTTTATTTTCATTTATTTTATTATTTTCTTATTTTCTTTTTATTTTATTTTTTCTATTGTTTTCCTACTTTCTTTTTCTTTTTTATTTTTTCTTTATTTATATTTTTCTACTCCTTTATTTTCTTTTTCCTTCTTTTTTTTTTCTTTTTTTTGAGTTTGTTTATTTTTTCGAGGGTGGTAAGTCGGGAACTGTTTCCCTCCCTCGAAAATTTTTCGCATTAATGTACACATGGGAACCAAAAAATACTAATAATAATGACATATATACAAATGTGTCATACATACAAAAAAAATACAAACAATATATATACATAAGTTTCCTAAAAAAATATATAAATGTGTACAAGAGGAATTAGGGTGCTTGGCGACTACTAGACAGTTGCTGCACATCCTGCAAAATCCAAAACGAAGATTAATACATGAAATGTAATAACTTCGGTGCAAAAAAAAATAAAATAAAACTTACCGCGATCATCCGATGATCACGACATGACAAAGTCACGAGGGCTCTCTGATAAGCAGCTCGGAAAGAACGTAAAGTCCTCACCATGCCGTTCACGGTCTCTCGCGGAACCTGTTCCAAGAATACAAGGACAGTTAGTAAACAAATGTATATGAAACAAAAAATAAATAGAAATATTTAAGTACATATACATAAAAGGCATACCGAATCAACCGTCTCAGGTACGAACGGTATCTCGTCATCATCCTCGGCCGCTAGAAGGGTCTCACAAATTACCGATCCGATAGCATCGGTATACGTGATCTCCACTGTAGGAGGCAACCAACCACCTAGCTCGACCCGCTAAAAATACATGTGACAAAAAAAGATAAAAGGGTCAAAATTCCGAAAAATAAATAGAAACACGAAAAAAAAGAGTTAGAAAACTAACCGGAACAAAGGCCGGAAAAGGAGTCAGCCTGGATGCTATAAAAGCCATAAGAAGCATCCGGCAGCACCCGCTGCTCCGTTCGATAACCAAGGATCTCCTGAGCTTGATCCTCGGTAGACAGCAGGTCCGGACGCAGCATCTGGATCGGGGGATCCGCGGGAACCAAAGGCTCCTCGGTCGAAAGCTGCCAGAGAACACGCTCGCCTAAAAATCAAGCATCAGTCCTCTGGAACACTGAGAGTCCCGTATAGAGGACCCGAAAACGGCAACGAACCATGCCAGGCCGGAATGCCTCAGGGACTCCGACGATCAAACTCCAAGGACGGAGATCGATCTATAAAACACAACCCCATGAAAAATCGTTAGAAAATGAGTAAAATCAAAAAACGAAGAGAGAACATGTAGTTTGGAATACTCACCGACTCACGAGTCGCCGAAAGAATCCTCTGGCGAAAGTCGCCGACAGAAGTAGCTCGTCTCCTCTTAATCTCGACCAATCGATGGCCGATAGGGAAACGAGTAGCCCCAAGCACCCTGGGGGCTAAGAAAGGCAGGTACGAGTATCCCCAAGCCTAAAATTGAGAAAAGATAAGCCTAAAGGAAAAAAACAAAAGTAATAACCGAAAAAGCTTAAAACACGTACCTCAGTAGCTGCCACGGAATCCATGACCCGGGTCTCCTTGCCCATAGCCGTAAGCATACGGGCATATGACACCTCCGCCCAACTCAGGTTACCTACTTGCCCCAAATCGCTGAGGCAAATGAGTAACCCAATGGCGAAACGCTCTCCTCGATCACTCAAGATGGTGACGGAAAGAACGTGGGCAATGTATATCCGAGCCAGCTGCTGAGGAGAACACTGCCGGTCAAGCTTGTCAGCTGACAACTCATCGGCAAGAACCGAGTACGGACAAGATTGCGCGTACACGTGATGGGCCGACGCAAGGCGGTCCCTCACAAGGTCGCGCAATCTCTCGTCTGACCCCTTAACGAGCTCTACAACTACAGACTGCCTCCGAAAGGAAAACCCATAATCATAAAGAAATCGAAAGGGGCAACCGTCATCTCTCCCCATGGAAAGTGGAAAGTGTTGGTAGAATCCCACCAAAACTCCAGCAATCCACGGAGGAAAGCTAACGACGCAGACTGGCTCGATAAATCCTAAAGAGCCGCCAGTTGGGAGTCAATCCCAGAAAGTGCTACATCTTGTAGGGAATATTTCAAGCATTACCCCAAACTTGAACCCCACTGTGATCATACACTAAAGTACGGTGGCGTCCAAAGGGAAAGAAGATAGAGCAAAAGAGTCGCTAACAAGTTTTAGGAACTTGTAAACCGTTCATAGGGTGAATGTTACACCCCTTAACGATCCAAGAGATCGTTAACTCCAATAGGTCTGGAACCATGACTGGTGTTCGGGGATGAAGGTACAAATCCAACCTAAAAGAGATTGAACCTGCCCTAATAATAGGCCTCTAATTTATTCTGATCGTATTCATGTGCGCTTTCGGACTAACATGCAAACAATAGATTAACCCTAAACATGTTTAATCTATGTTGGTTGAATATTAATGCACAAATAAATCTATTATTGGCGATCTCTTGAATTATAATCAAATTAACCCTAAACAAGATTATTAATTATCTTATTAAGCATGATTACAAGTACCAATTCCCTTTAAACATGCATAAAAGGTGTGTCAAGAAATAACAATAATGAATAAGCATCAAGCAACATAATAATAATCATCAAAATAATAATCATATTATAAAATAATCATGTTAAAGCATAATAGCAAGATCTTAAGCATGATACTTACAGATTAATAACAAATCCCAGCATGTCACTAAACATATAAAAATCAAAGCTTTAGCCCTAACATGATACTAATATAAATATTAGGAAAAACAATAAAAGGCATCATAGAAATCATAATTGATCTAAGGAACTTATTCTTTACCCTAAACATGATACTAGGAAGATCAAAACGCCCTAACATGATACTAGGAATCATAATAACAATCTAATAATGATTTCTATATCATAATATCAATAAATCAATTAGTACTTACTTGGATGCCTCGTATCTCTTTCTAATAACAAAATACACACGTTAGTAATTTCAAGGAAAAATATAAAATCAAATAATTAAATTAAATAATTGAAAGAGAGATTAAAGAAAGTTTAGACTAGATTTGGGACCAAACCCTCAAATATCAAACCTTTCACGTCTAGGGCGAAGGCAACTTCGAACTTGGCTAGGTGTTTCTAGCTCTTGTGAATGCGGAATTTTGTATGCAAAAATCTTGAGAGAGAAGAGATTCTTGAAAACTAGAGAGAATAAGAAAATTAATTGTTGTCGATGATTTTTTATGATGGAAAACGGAGGTTTAGGAGGCTATTTATAGAGAAAATCAGCCGGATGGATAAAAAAATGAATCAGAGTTTCGAAAAGAATAAAACACGATTGCACCGTCAAACATGCGCGTGGCATCAAACGCTGGGCTTTAGCGCCAGACGCTAGACTCTGGCGCCAGACGCCGGGAGTGGCGCCAGGTGCTGGAAAACAGTTTTTGCGGATTTTTTATCTTATCTTTTTATCCAGACGTCCAAATAAGTCATATAATATGTCGTTGGAAATATCTTGAAGTCTAATTTCCAACTTAATTAGAATCAGGTTAAAAACTTATGTAAATAAAAAGATATGGCCAAAATAGTGGAAGGGTGTCCGTTTTGGATAGAGTTTCATATCTCATTCATATCTTTTTCGTTATAGCTCGGATTTGATATTATAATATATCATTGGAAAGATAATTTCAAGATCTATCCAACCATATAAAATTTGGATAAAGATTATAAGGCACAAAAATAAAATCTGAATATATTCCACTTCGTACAAAACAAGGATTCTAAAAAGGAGTAGTTTTATTCAATTTCAAATTCTTTAAAACATAATTATCAATCCTAACTCCATTAGTGTAGACACCCAAATGTATCTCCCCAAAAACAAACCCATTGATGAATACATTTCATGTCATTTATTTATCAAACGAAGCAAAAGTGTGAAAAGTCTAGTGATGAGGATGTTTTTATTAAAATATCTCTTCTTTCTGTTTTTGAAAATATTTCTTTTCTTACCCTATTTATGAAAAATGTGCATTCCAGCTTAGTTTGGTCCGTGATATGGGTCCAATAATGGTGTATTTTTGTGGGGCTTGAAAAGACCTTTCCAACGATATATTATAAGCCCAATTTCGATGAATAATGAGGAAGTTATGGCCAAAATACTAAATTGCGCCCAAACCGGATTTTACCTACGACCCAATGATCATATGGAGGGTCCAAAGGTTTAATCCTATTCCTAAACTAATTAGTATTAATTAGAAGCTTCTACAAGTTTCTATAAGATCTTAACTATCCTTTTTGAAAAGATAAGATTAAAGAATTTGAGTTAAATAAAAACTTTCATTTTTTAAAAATTTCCTTTTTCTTAAATCTTAATTATATTCGAATTTAAAGATGTTCAAAGACAGTCAGATTTTATTTTTGTGCCTCATAATCTTTATCCAAATTTTTATGTTTGGATAGATCTTGAAATTATCTTTCCAATAATATTTAATAATATTAAATCCGAGCTATAACGAAAAAGATATGAATGAGATATGAAACTCTATCCAAAACTGACACCTTCCACTATTTCGGCCATATCTTTTTATATACAAAATATTTTAATCTCATTCTAATTTAGTTGGAAATTAGACTTCAAGATCTTTCCAACGACATATTATATGCCTTATTTGGACTTCTGGATCAAAAGATATGATAAAAACAAAAACGTGTGAAACTGATTATTAGCGCCTAATAACAAGCATTAGCACCTGACGCTAAGGCTTGGCGCCTGGCGCTAACCTTCAGCGCCTAACGCTAATGACCGGCGTCTGGCACTAATCGAGTTTTATTCTCGTCGAAACTCTGATTTGTTTTTCTATCCGTTTGGCTGATTTTCTCTATAAATAGCCTCCTAAAACCTCCGTTTTCCATCATCAATTCTTATTCTCTCTAATTCTCTTCTCTCTCTAAGCCAAAGCTTATTCTCTCCCTCTTTCTAAACCAACCCTTTTACAAACACAATTCCTCATACATTAGCACAGACACACTTAGCATAATTCTAAGTTGCCTTCGCCCTAGACATGAAAGGTTTAATATTTCTGAGGGTTTGGTCCCAAATCTCTCTTTCAATTATTTAATTTAATTGTTTGTTTATTATTTTCCTTGAAGTTACTAACGTGTGTATTTTGTTATTAGAAAGAGGTACGAGGCATCCAAGTAAGTGCTTTAATTGATTTATTGTTATTATGATATAGAAATCATGTCTAGGTTGTTATTATGAAACCTAGTGTCATGTTAGGGTGTTTTGATCTTCCTAGTATCATGTTTAGGGTAACAACTATAATTTCTAATATCAAATATGTCAATTATAATTTCTATGATGCTTCCTAGCTATATTCTTTCCTAATATTCATGTTAGTATCATGTTAGAGTTAAAGCTTTGATCTTTATTATTTAGTGACATGCTAGGGTTTGTTATTAATCTTGGTAGTATCATGCCTAGGATCTTGCTATTATTATGCTTTAGCGTTGATATGATTATGATTATTTTTATTATTATTATGAATATTATCTATGATTTTTATCACTATTATGTTGCTTGATATTTATTGTTATTGCTTGATCACACCTTTTATGCATGTTTAAAGGGAATTGGTACTTGTAATCACGCTTAATAAGATAATTAATAATCTTATTTAGGGTTAATATGATTATAATTCAAGTGATCGCCAATAATAGTTTTATTTGTGCATTAATATTCAACCAACATAGATTAAACTGGTTTAGAGTTAAATCCTAATTATTGCATGTTAGTCAGAAAGCGCACATGAATACGATCAGAATAAAGTAGAGGCCTATTATTAGGGCAGGCTCAATCTCTTTTAGGTTGGATTTGTACCTTCATCCCCAAACTACCAGACATGGTTCCAGACCTATTGGAGTTGACGATCTCCTGGATCGTTAAGGGGTGTAACCTTCACCTCGTGATCGTTAAGGAATGATAATTAATAATAGGCCCCCCTCTAGATCATTGGGCCGTTTATAAAAACCAAATCGGACCCAGTTTAGTATTTTGGCCATAACTTCCTCATTATTCATCGGAATTGGGTTTCTAATATATCGTTGGAAAGGTCTTTTCAAGCCCTATCCAACTACACTATTATTAGACCCTTATCATGGACCAAACTAAACTGGAATGCACATTTTTCAAAAATAAGGTAAGAAAAGAAATATTTTCAAAAACAGAAAGAAGAAAAATAAAAACATCCTCATCACTAGAATTTTCACACTTTTGCTTTGTTCGATAATCAAATGACATGAAAGGTATTCATAACTGGGTTTGGTTTTGGGGAGACACAAATGGGTGTCTACACATCTTCTTTGCCACCTCGGGAAAACTCTCAAAACGGGCTCGCAGGTCACTAGAGCCGTACAAACGCATGTCAGGCTCACTCTAAAAAAACGGTTATGGTTTTAAAAAAGGAGAAGAAACAAAAGAAAAGAGAAAGAAGCAAAAGCGCGGAAAACTCACGATGCTGCGCCACCCTCTGATCGAAACATGGTGGTCTGGGTCCCACTTAAGGACCCTAGGGTCCTAGTTGGGAGGAGCCTCCCAAACCACCTCCTCCTAGAGACGTCGATCGGCCGCGAAGGGTCGCTCTCAAACCTCCTCTCGAGGACGGGTCACCCTCTTCCGAGGGCGAATCGCCTCGTCCGGACCAACAAGAACCTCCTCGGAATCGACAAACGGAGGCGAGTCCATGCTATAACGGATAAAATTTCTTTAATTAGTTTATTTTATTTCCTAAACTAGACTAATATACGTATTCTAGACCCATTTTGGCAGCATAACGGCTACTGATAGGGCAAAACACGAAAATTGAATGCCACCCATACCTGCAATTAAACTCAGTAAATGTGGGCTTTTAACACCCACAAAACCCATCCTATACCAGTTTCAATTAAGCATTCAAGGGATTATATCCTAAAATCTCAAATAATCAACTAATTCTAGACGAATAACAGTAATATAAACATGATTAAACATGATTATCGTCTACCAAACAATTTTGGAGTTCGAATATGGCAAAAATAGGCTAAGTATACACTTCGCTCCATTTTTTCGGATTTAAAATTTTCAAAATATTAATTATGGAAGAAAAACTAGTTCTAATACTACAATTGTTGCATAATTAACAAGTATAACCAAAATGGGCAAACAAAATAACAGAAAATCAAGCAAAAAATTCGAAAGAAGAAGCAAGAACAAACTTGAAACAAGAAATGCTCATACAAGGTTCAATACTTAACCATTTTTCATGAAATTTGTTGCAAAACACTCCTTAAACATAGCGTAACAACATAGAGCAAACAATTTCAAGAAAAATAAACCGAATCGAAAACCCCTAAATTTGAAAATCGGGGTTTAACGATTCGGAAATCGTTCGAATTTAGCCGAAAAATATCAATTTTTAGAAAAAACCTTATATTGGATTACAGTAAATATGAATTGAGAACAATATTAGCTTCCTTTAGCTTCAAAAATTGCAAAAAAACCGAGCTTTTTAGAGAGAAAAAAGAGTCGAAAATGGCTGAGGAAGGAGAAAAATGGTGAAGTGAAAATTCGCGTCTGCGATTTTCACCTTACTGAAATAAATATCGCGCGCACCTTTATATGTTGCGCGAGACATACCAGCGCAACTCCGAAAGATGCGCACGCCTGGCCAGCGTGACCTTGTGAGTTACGCGTATATACTGGTCACTAAAAGACCGGGATTTTGATTTTGATCCGTTTGATCATTTTTTGAACGATTTTTGCTTGTTATTAGACGTAATGGCGCGCAAATCATCAAAATATTTTTAATTGCTTTGCATATTGTAGTTTGTTTTCTTTTTTGTTAATTTTTTGCATCATATTGCATGCACACCGTGCTTTGTGCCTTCCCCAAGCATGCGTTTTGATAGTTTTTCGTAAGAGTGCCTTAAGACGTTCCGTGGTGGTGCTTTACGTAAGAGCATCCATAGACATGTTTGTCATTTTACTGTACAGATGTTACAAATGTTTGGGTTTTTTTTCTTTTTTCACGTCCAAAGCAAAAGCAAAGGCGTTTTCATGCAGCGTAAAAATGCAAATGGCGTATCGTACGGCACAAAATTATACAGCGTAGGTGATGCGTAAAATTTCACTCAGCCCAAGCTTTGCCAGATCTACCTCTCGGAACTAATTGGTAGAGAATTACTGTAGGCGTTAGCTCAACGAGTCGACAGGCGCGCCGAACCTTCAGGAGCACGCATTTCTTGAATGGGAGAAAATACGGTAGTTAGTGCGCTTACTAACTTACCGGACAGTTAGGGTGTCGAATCCACCCCTGTATAAAGAAGCGACGAGACGATGTCGCGTCTATGTAGTCACGTGCCCCTAGTCCTGAGACACGTGTACTTATCTTGTGGACAAAACTGATGATAGAGTTGCTTACTTTCTTCCCTCTCACTGAATTTGGATATATGCCTCCAGTCCTGAGACATGTATTTCTATCTTGTGGACGTCCGGCTCGAATACCGGACCATTTCGGCTCGAATACCGAAAACCCCTTTTTTATCTTTTACTTTGTTAAATTCAGGCTAAAGTTTCAATGACATATCGAGGGACTTTAGACCAACGATGACACGATTGAGAGGAAATCCTCCCCTTTTTTTCTTTTAAAACCGATCACTTCTCATGACCTGACATCACCCAGAATACTTTTACTTGTAAGAGCGTTCTACAATTGCAAAGGATCAATCTAGATTCTTTAGCGCGTTAAGACTATGAAGGAATTTTTAATTTCTAGCCTTAATAGCTACTTGTTTTAAACACTTAGCGAACCAAGGATTGTTTCGACATCCTTAAACATTACTGAAAGATTCTCTATCCTTAGAGAACTTCGCAAAATGAGTCTCGGATTTATTTCCTTGACTACTTTGATCATCGTCTATTCTAGACTCGATCAAAGTCGGGGCTAACTGTAGACATCTACTTTTGGCAACCTGTCCCGACAGGAAATGTAATGACGATAAATAAAGCCATCTTCGTGTTGGATCAAAGTGAAGAATACTTATGGATAACTGGTTAAGCCACAAAACACAAAAGACTAGCCCAAATTAAAGAAAAGCCAAAACAAAGGTCAATTAACTAAATCCGATCACAATTAGGCTTAAGCCCGTACTTCCCTAACAATGACGGATTTAGGAGCGCCTAGGTTAAAACTTAGTGTTGCCGCAGAAAAAGTCGCGCGCATCTCACAAAGTCGCGCTGGGTTGCCACACGCAACTAATTAAGTTACGCACGACACCCAGCGCAACTTTCAGAGTTGCGCTGTGGAAGATTTGTAATTATTCGGAAATTATGCGGAAAATATAAAATCGAATCTTACCATAAGTCGCGCGCAAGACAAAAAGTCGCGCTGCACATAGCAGTGCAGCTCCATAACTTGCGCTGGGATGCCGTGCACAACTAGATCTGTTGCGCGCGACACCTGCTGCGGCAGAAAGCTCGAAACCCTAAACCTAATCCTTCTCTATAAATACGAGCTTAAACCTAGGCTTCAACAGACATAAATGAACCTAAAAACTATGGAAAAATAGCTTGTGAACTTGTGCAACCTAGCCCTCTTGTCCTAAACTCACCCTTTCGATACTTTGTTACTACGGTGGAGGTTCCCAAACAAGAAGGTGTCCATAAGTGTTCTAAACGGAGATCTAGCAAAGAGAAGTGGTAAATTCCCGAGCACTTAGTTAAATCACCTTTATTTTCTTGTTTAAAAGGACTTTAATTAATTAATTAATTAGTGTTGATTGGTCACTTTTAAAATAATTAATTAATCAATTTCACATAGTATCTTGCGTTAAATAAAGACTAGAATTGAATTAAATAATTGTTGGTTGATCACCTAAGCCAAGGCGAATCTTGTTTATTGTTCTTCCACGAATTTTATTAAATAAGAATAACGACTTTGCAATGTAATTCCTATGTGAATTAATGTTTGTAAATAAAAGCAACTAACATAGTTTTAGGTATCGCGTTGCATATGTTTGGTGATGAAATTGTGAAAGGAAGAGCTAGTAGAGGTCGTACTAGGGCTAGGATGACGATTCCCCTCTAAAAGGAACGATATCTTAGTACCCTCGCTCCCGAACTCATTTCTGGTTTATAGACCAATTTGGGCATGGGTAAACTTATGATTTGTGCTAATTATTCCATGAACTCCACATGGAAGAAAGGCATGAACGAGGTTTATGAGTTTTTCTTAAAACTCATTAGCGACTCCTACTTGTTTCTTATAAAAAAGCGTGATGATAGAATCAATTCTAATTCAAGGTCCCCCAAACAGTCAGGAATTCAAATTCTACTACACCTTAACAAGTGTAAAGTCCTAGGCTTTTAAGTGGCTAAGGGCATTTAAGGAGAGTACCCCTTACGATGGGATCACCCTCCTTACACATACTAATCATGTTTAAACAATTAAAATCAATACTCAAAATATATAATTATAGGAATAATAATTAAAACAAGGAGGAGAGAGAAGGTGGTGGCTCACGGTGGTGGACGTGGTGGTTGTTCGTCGGTGGTGCTCGAGTGGACGACCAGAGAGTCAATGGTGGTGATGTGGCAACAAGAGAATAAGTTGTTGCATGGTAGTTCATGCGTGAAAACTCACGTATGAAAGGAGGAAAGAAAAAGAAAAAAAAATAAGAAATGGAGAAGTTAAATAAGGGAAAAAGAAGAAGAAAAAAAAAAGAAAAATAAGGAAAAAGAAAACAAAACTTACATGGGAAAATCTGATTTCATTGAGCCTTTTTATGTGGGAAAATTTTTGAGTTTTGAGAGGTATTTATTTGGGATCAATAAATAATTGGGCTTGAGTTATGAAATATTTGACCCAGGAGTGTTCAAATAAAGAATTGTGCTTACTTAAATAGAATGGGTAGGTCCAATAGAAGCGCAAATTATAAGGTACAACATGGTGTACCTTAAACTGTATTCACCACCAATGAATTGATGCCACGTAGTTATTAGTTTCCAGCTGTAGCTTTGTTCTTTTAAATTATTTCTATCTAGGTATTTTCTCTCTCCTCAATATTTTCTCTCTCCTCTGTTCTCCTCACTCACACTTTCTTAATTTCCGGTTTCTTTCTCCTCCATCTTCTCTCTCTTTTATTTTTCTCTCTCTTAAATTAATTCATTAGTTTGTTTTTAATTTAATTTCTTCATCATCATTGACCATTGTTGATCATCATAAATTGAGATCCTTCGTCTCCTCCTCTTACAATTCATAATTTCTGATTTCTCTCCCCTCTATTTTCTTAAATTTATTCATTATTTTGTTGTTGGTTTAATTCCTTCATCACCATTGTTGATCATCATCATCATATATTAATTTCAAAGTTTGTTTTCATCAACCTTCAATTTGAAGCTTTATTAATGGAGTTTTTGCAATGAAGTGAAGTTAAAAATGGCGGATTTGACGAGGAGAAGGTGGTTAAGACGACGGAGATGATTATTTTCCGATGAGACTCCATTACCTAAATCACTATGGCTAGGTTTGAGTTTCGAAATATGTAGTTTTTATATTATTTTGATTTTTTAGTGATATTTGTGTATTCTATTATGAACAGTTCTGTTTTTGGTAATATTTTGATTTTTGAACATTTTAAGTTTAAAATATGAACGTAGGATACATTTCCTATAAATATATATATTTTTTTTACTGACATGTATTTTTGTATTTATGAACATCTTAATTATAATTCTGAATAAGAGATACATTACTTATGAATTATTTTTAGATCTATGTATTTTGTAATCATTTTTTATTAAAAAAAATGGCATTTTGTAATTAATAAGGAGAGTCTAAAGGCTGAGCAGCATTCTCAGCAGTGTCTTCAGGCGCATAAGTTTTTAAAGGGTGTTTAATAATTTGTGGTTGGGGTACATAAATTTTTATAGGGAGATCGGAGGTATTTGTAGGGTGTTTAATGGTTTGTGGTTGGGGTTCAAAAGTTTTTGTAGGGGGTTCATAGGTATTTATAGAGTGTTCAGTGGTTTGTGGTTGGGATTCAGAAGTTTTTGTAGGGGATTCAATGATTTGTGGTTGGGTTTCAGAAGCTTTTGTAGGGGGTCAGAGGTTTTAGTAGGGTGCTCAGTGGTTTGTGGTTGGGGTTCAAAAGTTTTAATAGGGGGTTCAGAAGTTTTGGTAGGGTGTTAAGTGGTTTGTGGTTGGGGTTCAAAAGTTTTTGTAGGGGGGTCAAAGGTTTTTGTAGGGTCTTCAGTGGTTTGTAGTTGGAGTTCAAAAGTTTTTGTAAGGGGTTAAAAGTTTTTTGTAGGGTGTTCAGTGGTTTGTAGTTGGAGTTCAAAAGTTTTTGTAAGGGGTTCAGAGGTTTTTGTAGGGTGTTCAAATGTTTTTGTAGGGTTTTCAGTGGTTTATGGTTGGGATTTAGAGGTTTTTGAAGGTGGTTTAATTGTTTTTGAAGGGTGTTCAATGGTTTGTAATAGGGGTTTTAGAAGTTTTTGTAGGAGGTTCAGCGATTTTTGTGGTTTTTGTGTTATCAAAAGTTTCTGGGGCTTTTGTGTTGCTTCTAGTGTCTTATAAGAAATTTTAGGGGCTTTTCTATTGGCTCTTGTGTCTCATCAAAAGTTTCAGGTAGCTAATTTGAACAATAAATTACTTACACATTTTCATCCTTTTTTGTTTTTTTGACATCATATTTCCAAAAAGTAGAAATAGATAATTTTGATTTTCTACCCCAAAAAAAATTAAAAGAAAAAAAAATCAAAAAGACAATTATATCATAGAATATAGTTTCAATTTTAAAATTTGTTCATCTTTTGAGTGATGTTTTTGTGTGTTCTTCGTCTTTCGACATGGTAGATTGTAGTTTTTACAGAGAGAAAAATGGCGAGAGGATAGAGAAAATACAAAATAATTAATTGAGAAAGGGTTTTAATTTGTGAGAAGAGAAATTTTTTTTAAAAAAATGAAATAAAAAATGATATGACGGTTAGAGAGAGGAGGAACATTTATTTTTTAAATAAAAAACTGAACTCCAAGTGGGCTTCTTTCTTCTTGGGCTGCTTTTGTTGGGCACAGATTGGGCCTGGTGCACCTATTTCTAAGTGCACCATGGTGCACATAATACTAATTGCACTAGAAGTATGTAGGAATTGTTTACATACGATATTTTAAATAAATAATTAGTAAACGTTTGGCCCAAAATATATTTTACTTTTAAAAAACCTTATAATTAAAATACTTTAACCATTTTAAATATTTAATTAAAATACTTGATACCTTAAAAATACATTTTATAAATACTTAAATACTTTATAAATTTACATAAAAATACGGAGTATTACAATTGTGGTATAGATGATCATGTGGTGAAGTGAGAAAGTAGTATATAGAGAAAGAGAAAATATAAAATTTTATATCGTGTTCAAAGATGCTCTTATATAAACCCACCTTTTTATATTCTTTATCTTACTTTATGTTACACAAACTCATATTTTTATATTTTTTATATTGCGTACATGTAATACTCCCTCCGCTTTTATTTAAGTTCCTCATGTTGACTTTTTGCACTATTCACGTAAGCGACTTTGACCCATATTAGTGATTTGTACATTACAAAAAAATATAGCTACGTAGGTCTTTATTGGAATACCTCAATATAGTTGTCGAATATCAACTTTTATTATTTATATTTATTGATTATCAAGATATTTTTGGTCAAATTTCTACTTTAATTTCGTCAAATTTCTTCATCGACATACAATATATATATATATATATATATATATATATATATATATATATATATATATATATATATATATATATAACCATTGAATATTCCAGTGCTATTATGTACAACGGTATACTGAGTGCATATATAGTATCATTAAATAACCAATAGTATTATATAAGCTTTCAATGATACAATTAAAAGTGATCCCACATATCTTTCTCTCTCCTCTTTTCTCTCTATTACATGTGGCTTTTAATACGTAGTATTTTGGTATTTGTTATGCATTTGCAAATGCATAACAATACGACATTAATACTTCCTCAGGTGTGGGGTAGCTGAGCAGAAAGAAAATGTGGAAAAATATTTTGTTTTACTAGTGGTCTCATTTCATATTTAGTAACGTGTCAAGTATTGTGGGACGGTAGGAGTGGTATTTTAATAATTCCGTTAGATATAATGATTATTTTGACGACAAGTCGTAAAAGACAGTTTTTAGATTTATGTTTGATGGTAAAATAAAACTTTAATAAGTTTTGGTGGTAAAAATGCAATTTTATGTTTTTTTTATGGTAGTAAAAGTCAAAATTTTCTTAAAAAATATAAGCCAAAGTTAGGACGATTTAAACCAAAATTTCCAAATTATTATATCTATCTAATTAAACTTCATTCGCTTACTTAACTTTAGGATGTAACTAGCATACATAGTGCTCGTGTGATGCACGGTTTATAAAGTGTAATATTTAATCTCATTGTAAACTATAATTTTGTTTAATGAATAAAAATAAACTCATTTATGCTAACAAATAAATTATAAATTATTGTACTCACAATAATGGTCAAATACAAAAAATTAAGGAATATTATCGGAGTAGTATAGTAATTTATGTCAGTCACAATTTTTGGTATGCGGACTAATGATGTACCGTGCGGCGAGGGTTACTCGGTCAGAGATTAACCAAGTTGCGTGGATTACTCGAGTTTTTCGGTCAGGGGTTACTCGAGTTTTTCGGTCATGGATTACTCGAGTTACTCGGTCAGGGGTTACTCAAGTTGTCGGGGTTACTCGAGTTACTCGATCAGGGGTTACTTGAGTAACTCCTGAGCGAGTAACCCCTCAAGTAACCCCTGACCGAGTAACCCCTTGAGTAATCCCTGACTGAGTAATCCCTCAATTAACCCCTGATTGACTAACCCCTAACAAAATAATCCCTGACCGAACTCATTAAGTAACCCCTGATCGAATTACTCGAGTAACCCCTGACCAAATAGCTCGAGTAACCCTTGACCGAGTAACTCGAGTAATCCCTAACCGAGTAAGCCGAGTAATTACCCATGACCGAGTAATCCCCGAACGAGTAACTTGAGTAAACCTTGATGACCGAGTAATACCTGACCGAGTAACACCTCAAGTAACTCTTGACCGGGTGAACCCCTCGAGCAACCCTTGTCCAAACCCCTCAAGTAATCCCTAACCGAATAGCCCCTAACTGAATGACTCGGATAAGCTATAACTGAATAACTCGGATAACCCTTAACAAAATAACTCGGATAATCCCTGTCGCGCGGTGTAACTTGCTGCACCAAAAAGTTACTGTATGTCATACACATTTTTTTTTGTTTTATCCCATTTTATTATTTAATTAATAATCTATTATAAACATTCTAATAAATTGTATTCCTTGATGATAGGTATAGGCTCTGAAATAAAATTAAAGTTTCAATCTTGAAATTAAAAACTTAATCATGGTTGTAGCATTTGAAATTTTTTCCATAAAATTGAACCGAATATTCATATAACCCATGGTGATCATGTTTTTTAATATATATAAAAATAGTTCTTACAAGTATTTACCTTATAATTTAAATTAATATGAATAAATAATACTCAAATTTATAAGCTTACTCATTTTTTTATCACCTGTGGGGAGAATTTTTTTTTTTTTTTTAAATTATTCTTTTTATACCACACCTAATACCCATATTTTCCTTTAGTATCCATCAATTTACCCACCCAAAATAATAAATTTATATTTTACCCACGCATAATTCACAAAATAATAAATACAAGTTGTCATGTATAACACATGGTAATCATTTTTTTTAATTTATAAAAATAGTTCTTACAAGTATTTTTTATCTTATAATTTAAATTCATACAAATAAATAATACTCAGATAGGCTTTTTAACTTTCTATTGCTTGTGGGGAGAAAAACAATTCTAAGATTATTATTGTTATACCACACCTAATACCCAATTTCCCCTTAGTATTCATCAATATATTTACCCACCCAAGTATAATGAATTGTATTTTATCCACCAATAGGTATATTTTATCACAAGCATAGTAAAAAAAATTTACCGCATCACATTCATATACGAGCAACAACATCTAATTAAATATAAGCACTAATAATTAGGTATTTATATGCTATGGTGTGTATATGAATAGAAGATAATTATTAAGATTAAGGAAAAATATTACAGTAGTTACTTATAAAGTATACATATTATATACAATTCATTTTGAAAATATGAGCATTAACTTTTGTAATGAACTTTAGGTATTAAATTCCTAAATCTTCACAATTTGGAAACTCAATATTTTAATCTAAAATTACATTCGTAGGAAATACATAGTAGTCGAATACACAATATTTGAATAATCAATTAACATAAATAAAAATATACAAAAGTATGCTATATATATACTTGTAATATCTATAAAATTATATGGTAGAAAACTATAAGGTAAACCATTTTATTATATTCTTTATATGTATGGAAGTTTCACCTGAAATATTCACATTAAAATCATGTATATGATATGATCCAATAATCATTTGCTAATATAAAAAAATTAAAATTTAATACTAAAAAATAAAAAAACTAAGACAGGGACACGTGTCTAGAGCTAGTGTACCATTTTTTTTTTTTTTTTGAAAGAAGTCCTAATTAAAGGACGCTAAATTTCATTAATATAAGGCATACGACATCTACAATTGACAATGAGAGATAATGAAAACGAATTTAACAAAATCAAACAAGAACTAATCGGGGAAGGGCTAAGAATCCAAATACATAAATATAACAATTCGGCATATTCTCGATTCGTTGTTTCATACAACTTTTTGAGTGGATTCGTCGTCGCTTCACAATTTTGTGAGAAAGTAAATTCTTGTGCTGATTCCGTAAACCGAATCCGAGCCATAATCAATGGTAGCCTCGCACAACCGGAGACCAAATTAAGCGCAAATAAAACCTTGTCTTTCGAAGGAGTCCGAAAAACCTTGTCTTTCGAAGGAGATCGAAAAAACCTTGTCTTTCGAAGGAGATAAACTCTTTCTTTCGAGGGAGACATTATTGTAACCTAAACAAAAAAGCTTAAAAGAAAAATAAAGATTGGGGCTTTCCACCGGTGAAATCCGATGGAAGCCCCTTTAAAATTGACAATGGAGACTAGGTTTAGGAGAGAGAAGAGAGAAAAGGAGGCTAGGGTTTTTTTTTCGTTTGGTTTGTGTTACTTCTTAGTGTACCCTATTTTAATATAATACTAGTTTTTGTCCCGTGTCATGCACGGTTACATAATAATAAGAGTTGTAAATCATAAAATTAAAGTCAATTAAAATAAAGTTAGTTTTAATGGAATGAGTTATATAACTATCTTTAAAAAAAAAAATTTGAATTCATTTGATATCTACTTAAAACTCTTTTTAATATAGGAAAAATATACATTAATAATTTCAATTATTGCCGATTTACTTTTAATAATACCAACTAAGGTTTATTATTTAATAATCCTAACTATGACCTGACTTTGCCTCTAATAGACTAAAAAAACCGGCTACCTGTTGAAATGGTAAACCTTTTTTTTTTGGGAAATTCTCAATGGTGCTCTTGAGGTTTTCATTTTTCTCAATGGTAAACATCAAAAAATCAAATTATCTTTGGTAATCAACAATTTGTGTAATTAATTTAATGATGACAAAATTTACATTCATAAGCTAACCATGGTTAACTAAAGGTAAAATGACTAATATATCCTTGAAAATCATATTTTCCTTTATTCTTTAACAATTAAATTATTTTAAAAAAATAAAAAAAAAACACCAACAACACTTTCCCCAGCCACCACCGCCAGCCAACAACCACCAACAGCCCCGATCCCCCATCCCCCAGCATCGGCCACGCCCAGAACCTCCGGCGCCGGCGCCGCATGAACCAGCAACCCCATTTCCCTATCCCCACGAAACTCTAAACCATTTAAAAACATAATCCCGAACCCTCGAAAAACCCCAACCGGATTCCCCAACGGCCGACGCCGATCCCCTAATCGATTCCATTTCACCCAAATTTCCTCAATTACAAAAACAATGAGCCCATGAATTCCCAACAACCATCTCGACCTAGGGTTCGTGAATTTAGCTCCAGATTCGTGTTACTTGTGGCAAAATCGACCCGATTCGAATCCGTTAGCCCAGTTCGTTGAAACCCAGGGTTGCTATTAAGCTTTTTAAGGAAGGTTCTGGAGTTGGGATTTCGCTGCCTTGAAGTTGTTGCAGCCTGATGGAATTTGCTCCAATGGTGAAAATGATGATGATGATGATGATGATGATGATGATGATGATGATGATGGTGAGTGTTCGGTTAATGGGGATGGTGAGTTAGTGAAATCGGCGTGAGACAGGGGGTGGCAGGGGGAAGAAGAGGGTGGTGGGAGGGGAAATCAGGGTGAAATCAGGGAGGGGATCAGGGTGAGCACGGCTGACGCCGACCTGAAGCAAGGAGTCGGGGCTGGGTGGACTGGGGGTGGCAGGGGGAAGAAGAGGGTGGTGGGATTTTTTCAGTAGGGGTATATTAGGCATTTCTATTTTCCCTCCCTTCTAAAACATTAACTATGATTAATGTTTTCCTTAAAATGCTTAACTAATGTTACCATTGAATTAGTATTATAAATTATAAATTACCAAAGGTAATTTGATATTTTAGTGTTTACCATTGAGAGAAAAAAAAAGTTGATGAGTATCATTGAGAATTTCCCTTTTTTTTTTGTTAAACGCCACATGTCAGCATATGATTGACCTAATATTAAAAAAAATTAAAATTATAAAAAAAAAAAATTAAAAAAAAAAAAACCAAAAACCTTCCCATCCAACTTCCACCGTAAAATTTTCAGCCACCCACAGCTGACCGAAAACCGCCAGCCACCTCCCGATCCCCCCGAAATTGGCCAGCTTTAATCCGAGTTACAATTTATGATGATTGCTGTGCGAATTAGTGCAAAATTTCTGCAAATTGAGGCCAGAATTGCTGCGAATTGGGGTTTCAATCGCAAACGCAACCAAAGCAGTGCGGCTGCCGCTCCAATCTCTAGTGGTTGCCGCTACTTTGGTTGCGCCATTACAGTGGCTGCCATTGCGGTTGCGCCATTGCAATGGTTTCTGCTGCTTTGGTTGCCCCATTGCGGTGGCTGCCGTTGCTTTGGTTGCCCCATAGCGGTGGTTATTACTGTTTTCGAGGAAGGATGGGTGGTTTAGGGGTGGGTGTGGGCCAGTTAGGTGGTTTTGGGGGTTAGGGTGGGACAGTCGACCGTTTTCGACAAGATTGGGTTGGCCGTGGCGTTTTGTGGTGGTTGGAGGGGAGGGGGTGGTGGCTGTTAGGGTTTTTAGTTTTATTTTTTATTTTTATTTTTTTAATTATGGACCAATAATCACGTGCTAACACATGTTCTATTACAGCAAGTCATTGACTTGGTGTTGACCGGTTGGGTTTATTGGAGGCAAACTCATGGTATAGTTAGGATTATTAAATAATAAACCTTAGTTGGGATTATTAGAAGTAAATCAGCGATGCAAATTTTTGTATGCGGCTGCCTAAATAGTGCGGCAGGGGATACTTATAGGGTGTTACTGGTTTTGTCAGGGGTTACTTATAGGGGTGTTGCTGGTTTTGGTCAAGGGTTACTTATAGGGTGTTATTGGTTTTGTCAGGGGTGACTTGTAGGTGTTACTTGTTTCATGAGGTTACTTGCACGGCTGTTACTGGTTTTGGTCGGGAGTTACTTGTAGGGTATTACTGGTTTTATCAGGGGTTACTTGTAGGTGTTACTTGTAGGGTGTTACTGGTTTGGTATGGGTTTTTATCAAGGGTTACTTGTAGGAGTTACTCAAAATACAAGTAACACCTACAAGTAACCCCACGATACAAATAACCCCACGATACAAGTAACCCATACAAGTAACCTCATAATACAAGTAACACCCTACAAGTAACTCATACAAGTAACCCAGAATACAATTAACCCCTGTCGCACCATGTGGCTTGCCGCACTGAAAAACCTCTTAATCAGCAATAGTTAGAATTATTAAAGTGTATTTTTCCTTTAATATATTGTTTTTTATATATATATAAATTATTGTAACTTTTTGTTATTTTGTAAGGGAAAAAAAAGGGAAAAAAAATAATAAAAAAATTGGCAGAATTTTTGTTGTTAATGCAACACGTATACTTATCAAATGTTCATAGTAACAAACCTTTTATTTTTTTTAATAATTTAAGAGATAATTATCAATTTAAAGCAATATCCAATCATATTGTAACAAACTTTTTTTAGAAGATAACAAAAAAAAAAAATAACAAACTTTGGGCGGGGAAATTTTTGCTGAGAAAGTGACATGCATATTAGGGGATAATATGGTAATTACAATACATTACGGAGTACGATCATAAAGATATGCTAACACAGAGCATCCCAAAAACTAGTTTCAACATTGTACATATGCATCGTTTAACTATCTTTTATTAATGAAACCCTTTCTTCTTCTTGTAATTTTTTAAAAAAACATTTTACATATGCAGGCAAAGTACATATCTAGTTAAATAGCTGACTAGCAGAAGCAATTCATCCATCATCTTTGCGATGGGATAGGTCAACAATGACCCCTTGCTGATTTGATTTTTAGCTTTCTTTAAAAAAAAAAAAAAAAAGAGCAGCAAAAGAATCAGGATTAACTGATAACCAGGTTACCCAGACGGAAAATTTGACAATGAGGAACTGTGTTGTTGAAGCCCTTACTTGACGATGTGATATGCTGACCAAAGAATTGAATCTCACAGGTTAAAGAACTCCTGTCAAGGTGGAATAACTTCTCGCAGAGCTTGTATTCATCCCACATTCCGTCCATCGTAGTGGTTACAGAAACATCAACCGATAGCACCTCTAATGCTTCTGCATTTTTCAGAATGTAAGCCATCATCTTAATATCATCATCCTCATCGACTCTAAGATCTTTGATCTCTATCCTCTTTAATCGAGTTAAGCAAAGAGGAGGTGCAAAATCTGGTGGTAAAGCCCATGTTATCATATCTGTATGTGTATCAAACGCTATAACAAGAGCCTGCAAGTTAGGAGAACGTCTTAAGAAAAGCAGCACATCATTCCAGCTACCATTATCGGCATTCACCATCCCAGATTTGATGCTAAGATCAGTCAAATTTTCCAAAGGTGGCTGAGAGTTGTCGTCATCCAAATCATTAAGTGCACTTATTCTACTGATATTTAGGCAAAGTGACTTAACATTAGAAATCAGTTTAGCAAGTTCTACTGTGTTTCTAACATATTCATTTTCGCCAAACAACCCAGATTCTATGCAAATTTCAGCAGAATTTAAAGCGCCTGAATGCTCAACAAAGCGAACAGAATCTACAGTAAGAGCTTTTAATGAGATTTTCTCGAGCTTTGCCAAATTGACCACAAATTTTAATCCTTTTAGTGTTTCCTTGACTATCTCAACAACTAACCTTTTCAAATTAAGAGCTGATAAATCAAAACAACAGACACCCTCTATATAATGACCTATTATAGTCAATTCTTCCAATAACAGGGAAGACTTGAACAGTCTGGCCAACAAGTCAGTGGCTAAAACATCGAGATGACAACTGAACTTCTTCAAATTAGGAAGACATACTGGTTCACAATCCGGCGCTGCAATATCCAGGGCTCCCCTCAAAGTGAGCTCAACAACAGATCGACATTCAAAAACACAAATTGGTAAAGGAATAGTAGACTCAAAAGATGCTGTTACCTCAATTCTTTCAGGATGTCGGCCACAAATAGTACTCATCCAGGATTCAAAAGAGTCATCGTAGCTTACTTGCATATCATCTGTAAAGGTACTACCATAAGGAAATTTAAGACAAAAGCTATGAATTTTGGACGCGGTGAGCTGCGGAAGGATGTGGTCAACAGTTCTAAAGAATGGTTCAGTCCAGTTAAAGCAACCAATACTAGACTGAAGGTGATAGAGATCAAAGACAAGATGGGTGACCTGAATCCAAAGGTATTGCCATCGGCGAGATAAGATAGAGGTTGCAGCAGCGGATTCTATCGGGATGAGAGAAAGAATATCAACTAAAATGACATCCGGAAGTAAGCTCAATCGATCAATTTTGTCCGTTGATTCCAATATCTGCCTCTTGTTGCCTTCTCTATACATACAATTAGATCCATCCTCCAATGGCCTAGATCCAGCTTCCATGTTAAGTAATCTGTCCACCAATTCAATAAAATCCCTCGTAAGCATAACATCGAATTAAGAAATGAGAACAGAACATATTCTTATCAATGCCATGAACCCCAATATCAGAATCAAGCCATCAAACAATGCACAATGTTCTCCATCATTCCCACTATTTACATAAAAACAAGAACAACATCACATTGTAAACAAATTTATTGAAAACATGGTAGTAATGAGAAAAGTTAAATCCCATTATTATACCACAAGCGACGTTACATCACAAAACCAATTGACAACTACTAATAATAATAAAATCATTAGCTAATTTGTAAGACATACACCCAATTAAACATCCACCTCAAGTATGAGTCTATGCACTTGAGCATTTATATCGCCGATAAACGGACCTTTCCTACATCATCATACAATAACACCAAAACAAGGTTCTATTCTAAAACCAATTGGTGATACGAGGATTAGTCTATTCAATGTGGGACAAATCCTCACACGGTTGTAATCAACAGAATCGAGTACAAATCGCATTAATTTACTACTCAAGTGAATTTCTTTGTTTGAATTTTAAATTAATTCATATTCAGCAAAGAATTAATCTCAGCCATTTTTGACAGAATACAAAATCAAAGAATGCAACTCTTCAAATGAGAAATCAAAGATTAATCGCAGGATAATTACAGTAATCATCAATAAAATAACAAACATAAGAAAATTAAATTAAAAGGAAAAAGGGGATTACAGATTAAAAAAAAAAAACATAATTTAGGGATATTGATGAATGAATGCAAAATTAAGCAGAAATTTACACAAACCCTCAAAAATTTAATGACAAAGAAATGAATTTTTCATATAAATAAACAAAATTGAACTAACCCTTGGTGATTTCACGGGGAGAATGTAAGTAATTTGAGGGAGCAACGAACTCAAAAAGTCAAAATCAGGGAAGGAGAGGTAAAATAGAGAGAAAGTAACAACATTTTGAGGGTTGTGTACTTGTGTCTGAGTGTCTTACCTCTTACGGCTGACCCAATTTTTTCAACGTCCGTATGGACCTTTGTTGCCGTGGGCTATACTTACTCGTTAAGCTTTTATAGTATTCTCTCCGTATTTGAATACATGCTCTATTTTTCTTTTTCGGCCATTTTTAAATATCGTACTACTTGTTCTACTTTTCTTTTTAGGCCGTTTTTAAATACTTGCTTCATCTTCTTATTTAGAAATCTTTTATAATATTTAATTCATTTCTCTCATTTAATGAACCCAACACAAATTTATTATATTAATTTCATATTATGTCTCTTCCAATTCAATTAACTACTTTTACTTTTTTATTCTTCCCCCTAACTCCATATTTTATTACTTTATTCAATTTCTTCTAAAACTCCGCGCATGGAGAAGTTTATAGAGAAATGGAGCTAGTATTTAAAAATGGAGGGAGTACATCGGTTTTTTTCAATTAGTATTATACAATGTGTTCTTTCCCTTTTCTTTCCTTTTTTTAGGGAAAGTACGGAGTATTATATCATCTCCGCTTCAAATTACACACAAAATTTGCTAAAAATGGCCGCTTCACATTACTTGTAACAAATATTTTTCTTTCCTTAACTTAACAAATATTTTTCTTTCCTTAACTAGTACGAGTAAGTTTTTGGGTGCAAAAAGACAATTTGACCCTTACTTTTTTGTAAAACGTCCTAATTAAACTACAAATCTAATTTCATTACATTAAACCCCAAGGAATTATTTTCACCCTTACCACCAAATTCATTCCCCTCCATCCACATTCAACATTTTCCTTCATAATTTTTCTAATGGCAACCACCACCACCACTACCACCGTCCAACCGATCACCACTACCACCGATCATCGTTGTCCCTTTCTTGTCACCGCCTTTGTTTTCTTTCTCTTCCTTTTTGTGTTGTTTCCTCATTACCGCTAAAGCTCAAATTTGAAGGTTTAATGGTCAAATTTAACCATAAGAACTCTAGAGCTAGAGTAGAGTTTTGATGGTTAATTGACCATTTAAAGCTTTAATTGATAATAGAGAGTTCGCAGGTTTATGGGTTCGCTAGGTTTTCGTGCGTTAGAGGGTTCAAGGATGTTCTAGATCTCTGGGGTTTTGTGGGTTGGTGGCTTGGAGATGGTTTATTCCAAATTTGTGGGTTGCAGCGGTAGAAGGTTCGTGGGTTAGTTGCGGTGGTTGAGGTTTCGTGGTTGTGGGTGGAGGGTTCGTTGGTTGCAGTGGCGTGGGTGGTGGTTTGTTGCGGTTCATGATTGCGGTGTCTCAAGAGTTACTGCAGTTCATGGGTGCATTGGCTCGAGAGTTGCGATGGTTCGTGGTTTGCGAAGGCTTGAGGGTTCATCGGTGCTGCGGCAGGGTAGTGGTGGGTTCGATGATTTGTGGTGCGGGTTGGCAATGTTATTAAATCGCTATTTGGATCGTGGAATCGTACGATTCTACAATCCATATCCACCTAAACGATGTAAATCATCGGTAGAACTGCTATGCTGTAGAAACGTTCATATAATTGGTAGAATCAATCAGAATTGAGTTGCAAAAAGTTTGATATTCCGAAGCCCATAACTTTTGATTTTGAAGTCGAAATTAGGCTTATAATATATCATTGGAAATCTCTTGAAGTCTACTTTCTAATAGAATTGGTTCATACCCATATCATTTGTGTATTTTATATTATAGACTAAAGAGTGTAAGGGTGTCATAGTTGAGCCTATCTTTAGTCAATGACTTATATATTATTCAATCTAAATCGTAATAAAGCTTATGAAACATCAATTTAAATATCTTTAAGTTTCTATCCAACCATCTAAATTTTGTGGGCATAATAATGTATTCACGAGTCTTATGTACTCAACTTTGGGCATATAAAAAACACTTTTATAACATGAGTTTGTTGTAGTTGTCATTTTTTAGCTATCTAATTAAATGAACTAACTTGACACTTAGTTTTCTATTATCATTAGAGTTTTTATTAGGGGTCTAGGAAAAACAACTTTTCAAGTCAAACAACATTATTACTATTTTATTTTATTTTTATAATTTAACAACAATTATCGTGTACTCTCGTGGTTAAGAATGTGTACCAATAATATGATTTTATAGTTTATAGTGTATTGTTTGAGTTATGCTCGGCGAAATTACTTCTAAAAATATTTTATGTTTACATTGCCGATATTATGCTATCAACAATACATATATTATTATCATTCTCATTCTCATTGCTATAAAATTATGTATGTAGTCATTAGTTACATTTTGAAGCCCAATTTTACAATTTTGTAGAATCTTATTCGGTTTTACGATTCGATTTTACCTATTCGATTCCACCCCATTAACCGATTTGAGGTAGAATTTTACAACTAGCTGCTTGGTTTCGGTGCTACTGGGTGGTGGTTATAGGGTGTTTCTAGTGCTGCTGGGTGGTGGTAGTGGTGGTGGATGGTTTAGTTTAATTTTGGTTCAATTTATTTTCTTTTTTTGGGTTATATTAATATTTAAGTATATGCCCTTAATTTTCAATAATCATGCTTAGGAGCTTTTGCCTAAGATTCCGCAAAAACCATGTTTGTTGCGAGTAATAGGAAGCAGAGGTAGTATATTCCTTGAGTACTATATGGATCATTGGCACTCCATATCCAATTTAAATTTGCTTGAGTTATTTTTTTAAACTTTATGTTATTTTTCTTAAATCTTATGTTATTTTGCTAAAATAATATGTTAACTACTTCAAATCAGCTCGTGCTATTTTATATAAAATTTGTGTTATTTTGCCAAACATTGTTTTAGTTTACATAAGTTTCAGCTCATGTTATTTTACCATTAATACCCGTATTTGTGTTAGTTTCTTAGACCTTGTGTAAGCTTGCTTAGAATTGATAGTTTTTTGTATTCATAACCAATTAACTTATGTGTATTTTCATTCCTTTGAGAGAATTAATAATACATGAAAATTATTGTTAAGATTATGGAATATTCAAATTAACACAACAACTTTATACACTGAAATGATCATTGTTGATTATAAAAAACAACATACATGTATAAAATGACATGTACTTATTAAAAATAACATATATATATAATAAAATAATAAGAATTTCACATTAAAAAACATATGAATTTTATAAACCTAGAGTACCTTGTGCAAAAGAAATTGTGATTAAAGTACAAAGGTGAGGAGTCATAAGGTTAAGACATTTACAAGGAGATTGAGTGCAAAAGAAAAAGGAAAGGTAGTTGAGGAGACAACTTGTAAACACCCAAATGTGTCTCCCCAAAAATCAAACCCAGTGATGAATACTTTTACGTCATTTGATTATCGAACGAAGTGAAATGTGAAAAGTCTTGTGATGCGGTTTTTTTTTAATAAAAATACATTCACAATCATTATTCCCAATCATCTATTCTCTCTCTAAAAGCTAAAGGCTTCCTCTCTCTCTATTCTTTTTCTAAACCTTCCCTCTCACAAAATTCCACATTCATTAGTTCTAGACACACCTAGCCAAGTTCAAAGTTGTCTTCGCCCTAGACGTGAAAGGTTAATAATTTCTAAGGATTTGGTCCCAAATCTATTTCAATTATTAAATTAATTGTTTGATTTAATATTTTCCTTGAAGTTACTAACGTGTGTATTTTGTTATTAGAAAGAGATACGAGACATCGAAGTAAGTAATTTAATTACTTTATTTATTGATCTTTTGATATAGAAATCATGCTTAGATTATTTTGTTGATTCCTAGTATCATGTTTAGGGTTAACTAATATTTATGACATTATGTATTTTTCTATGATGCTTCCTATTCTTTTTAATATCATGTTAGTATCATGTTAGGGTTAAAGTTTTGATTTTTTAATGTTTAGTGATCTGACATGCTAGGGTTTGTTATTAATCTTGTTAGTATCATACCTAGGATCTTGCTAATATTATAATTATTGCTTTATTGAGATTATTATTATGAAGATTGTGATTATTATGTTTCTTGATTCGTATATTATTATTGCTTGATCGCGCCTTTTATGCATGTTTAAAGGGAATTTGTACTTGTAATCACGCTTAATAAGATAATTAATAATCTTATTTAGACTAATATGTTATAATTCAAGTGATCACAAATAATAGATTTTTTTGTGCATTAATACTCAACCAACATAGATTAATCAGGTTTAGGATTAACCTATTGATTGTATATGTTAGTCAGAAAGCACACATGAATATTAAGAAGAATAAAGTAGAGGCCTATTTTTAGGGCAGGTTCAATCTCTTTTAGATTGGATTTGTACATTCATCCTCGAATATCCAGTTATGGTTCCAAACCACTATGGAGTTAACGATCTCATGGATCGTCAAGAGGTGTAACCTTCACCCTGTGAACGGTTTACAAGTTCCTAAAACTTGTTGGCGACTCTTTTACTCTAGCTTCCTTCCCTTTGGACGCCACCATGCTTAAGTGTATGATCACAGTGGGGCTCAAGTGTGAGATGTTTGAAATATTTCCTACACAACTATTGTTAAGTTGAGTGCTCAAGAAAAGGGTAAGGGGAAGGTAGGTGAGGAGGTTGTTGTTGTTAAATTAGATCTGGAGCTACAAAATCTTAGGGAGAAATATAGAAAGATAAGCAAAGGGAAGAAGGTGCTTGAGACACATTTTGGGGAGACACATTTGGGTGTCTACAACCTACCGACAACATTAGTTCATTTTTGTATAACAAGCATCCATGTTAGTAAAATTGATATTAGTACATCACTTCATAGCTAGGTTGCTTGCACAATCCTTAGTTTTTTTTTTTTTAAAAAAAAAGGTTTTCTAAGCTATGCCCCCTAAGTTCTTTGGTTTCTAAGTTGTACCCATGCATTTTCAAAATTATAAGCCGTGCCTTCTGATTAGGGGATTTTTATCCACCAATCACCGTCTGACAAGTGGACCAACCAGGTTCCGCCACGTGTCCTTCACGTAGGCCAATAGGAGCCTGCCACGTGTCAATCACAGATACGTCCTCTACGGACCAATCGAGGCACGCCACGTGTCCACCCATGCCAAATGGGAAAACCGGCCAACAAGGCCCAATCCTGTCTAGAGGCCCGGTCAGCTCTAGGTTTACCCTAAACCTAGAGAGTGGCACGCTTCTCAAGACTATAAATACTTAATTAATCCTCATTAATTAAGCAGGAAAGAAAAAAACATCAGGCAATCCAGCAATTGAGAGGCAATTGATCAAGCAATTAATCTCACCTGAAGAACAGAGAAGAACAGAAACATTACGGAACACTAATCACCGGCTAATCTCGCTAGCAAAGCAGATTACCAACATTAAACACTCTCACCTAGAGAGGTCTTATTACTTTAATTTCCGTATTAATTACTCCTTAATCAGGTACTAACTTGACCGTTGGAGGCGGAGCTCTCAGGAGACTCCGTTATTTTGCAGGTACAGGCGTCCGGTTCCAGTCTCGGAATTGTAACTCTCCCGCAGGACATCAGAAAACCCCGAAACATTTGGCGCCGTCTGTGGGGAGAGTACTTCAGAGATGGCATCCAAGTCTGTACCGACTCCTGAAGAGAGGCGTCCCCTAAACGACCCTCAAGTTCAGTCGGACCATGACACCGAAAGTGAATTTGAAGTGGAAACTCATACAGCTCCAGACGGGACCCTAAGGGCCCGACGTACCCGTCATACCGAAAGGAGGGAACGGGAGCATCTTCAAACAGGAGGCGAGCCAGCAGGCGCACCGCCTGCTCGGCAACAGCCGACTGATGGGTCTGCTCCCATCACAAGGAACGAACTCATGACCTTCATGAGGGACTTCAAGGGAGAGATTCAAGAGTTGATCAACAAAAAGCCGCCTGCTTCAGTCAAAGAGCAGTCGGCCAAAAAACCTTCCACTTCACTGAAGAGGAAGCCAGTTCAAGGGCGAGAGGCGACTCCTCATCCTAAATCCAAGAAGCGGGAGCCACCTGCTCTTGATTTCACAAAATTCCGTTATCCTACGGGAAATAGGAAACCGGTTCGTCATATTCAGGCGGACGGGTCAAAGCAAACGTTCACAGATGCTCGGCTACTGCTAGAGCAGAAGAAGAGTGACCGATTGTCAGAGTCGGCTTCTACTTCAAATTTTCAAGACAGTTTGCGAAATGCCTCGATGAGGCATACTCAGTCGTACCATGAGAGTCAGTCAGGCGGCACTTCCCGTCAGTCCGGCTTTCATAGTGCCCAGGCGGTACCAAACTTACCATTTGTGCCGCAACAACAGTATTTTATGCAGCCACCTCCATTTGGTGGACCTGCAGCAAAAAACGTCCAACCTATGGACTGGCAGCTACGGTTGCTTAGACTTGGTGAACAGCCGTCGGCCTTCTCCAAGGAAATTACTGAAGCCGCTCAGCCGACCAAAGTAAAAAATGTACTAGTAGGCGCCTATGACGGCACTACTAACCCAGAAGACCATCTGATGGCATTCACCAACCTGATGTACCTTCAAGGGTTGGATGATCCCACTTGGTGCAAGTGTTTCCCAGCGACTCTCAAGGGAATCGCACAGCAATGGTTCGGCAACCTGCCGACTGGTTGTGTAAACAGCTTCAGGACGCTTGCTTACTTATTTGCCTCCAACTTCGCCATGAACATCCCTGCGAAGAAAACGACCCTTGATTTGGGAACAATTCAGCAGGGCAAGAAGGAGGGGCTTCGTTCTTACATCAGGCGGTTCAACCTGATGAGAATACAGATTCAAGGGTTACCGGATGAGGTAGCTTATACTGACTTTTTTAGAGGTCTCAAAGACGGGTCTACCTTCAAATTTGATTTAGTTCGAAAAAGGGTGGCGACTCTTCAAGAGGCCTTGATTGAAGCAGAAGCCTATATACAGGCGACTGATCTGTGTACGATAAAACAGTCGGACGGGAAAAGGTTCGACAAAAGAGAAGGACGACAGAAACAGTCGTCTAACAAATATGAGAAAAGAAAAGAGGTCTGGGCGGTTGATTCCTCTAAACAGCCGGCCCAGAAAAAGAAAAAAGAATTCAAACCATACTCCCCAAAGTATGTGTTTAACAAGGATAACCAGTTTATCCTAAAAGAAATAAAGGGACGGTTCTCAATTGAGAAGCCGGTCCCCATGAAGGGTTCTGCAAACAACCGGAACCAAGACAAAATCTGTGCTTATCATGATGACGTTGGTCATCACACCAATGACTGCATCAGTCTCATGCGGTACCTAGACCGCTTGGCTGAGCAAGGTGATCTTGACACTTATGTCAAGAAATCTACGGGGAACACTTCCTCAAAAAAGCAGTCGGCCAAAAAGAATCAACAGGCCGACAGTTCCGATACAGATGATGCAGTCGTCTACACCATTGCAGGCGGCTTCTCAGGAGGCGGCCCCACTATTAGGGGCAACAAAGATAATATTAGGCGGTTAGATGTAAATTCTGTTCACCAAGAACGGCCGTCCAAATATACATTTCCTGAGATTGTCATCACTGAAGAGGATCTAGGAGGGGTAAGGGGGCCGCATGACGACTCTCTCGTTATTGAATGTAAAGTGGCCAACCAGAGAGTTGGCCGAATCCTCATAGATACCGGGAGCTCCTCAGATCTCATCAGCAGCAAATGTCTGTCAAAACTGAAATATCAGACGGACTGCATACATCCGGCCTCCCACCCTTTAATAGGGTTTGGAGGAGGAGTCGTCCACCCACTGGGACGAGTAGATTTACCCATTCGCCTGGGCAAAAAAGGGGAAGGACGACACATGGTAGTCCGGTTCCTAGTAGTAGAGGAACTCTCGGCCTACAACATGATTCTGGGTCGACCAACCCTGAATAATTCCAAGGCTGTTATAATCCCGTCTCTTATGCTGCTTAAGTTTGAGAGGGATAATGGAATAGTCGGCTCCCTAAGGGGAGATCAGACGATGGCCCGAGAGTGCTATCTCTCAGATGTCAAGCCCACTGTTATGGCCACTGGGTCAAGTGGAGAAAAAACAGACCTTGACAATGTCAAGGAGAGTGCGCCTGTTCAAGAAACAGGCGACAAAAAGAGAAAGGCGTCCCAGACAGAGTCCGCAAGAAAAGCAAGAAAATAGCAATCATTGGCAGAGGAGCGGCCGGATGAGTTCCGCCCTCAGCCGGCTGGTGAGCATGCGGACCTGATCTTAGACGACTCACGTCCTGACCGAACAGTCAAAGTTGGGACGACTGCTCTGAGAAACCTTGGTGACGACTTTCACAACCTATTGAAGGAATACAAGGACATCTTTGCATTTGAAGTCCATGAAATGCCAGGCATTAGTCCTGATCTGGCGGTACATAAACTCGTCGTGGATCCGAAAAAGAAGCCGGTACGGCAAAAGAAGCGGAACCATGGCGAAGAAAGAAGTCAGGCGGCAGCCGCCGAAGTTAAAAAATTACTTGATGCAGGGTTCATTCGGCAATGTTACTTCCCAGACTGGGTTGCAAATGTGGTGCTTGTTAAAAAGCCGAATGGCACCTGGCGAATGTGTGTAGACTACACAGACTTAAATAAGGCGTGCCCCAAAGACAGTTACCCTCTGCCTAAAATTGATAACCTGGTCGACTCAACAGCGGGTCATGCCTTGATGAGTTTTATGGACGCCTATTCTGGTTTCCATCAAATTCCCTTATGGAAGAAAGATCAGGAGAAGACGGCCTTCGTCACTGATCAGGGGTTATACTGTTACACGGTCATGCCGTTTGGTCTTAAGAATGCCCTGGCTACCTTCCAACGAATGATAAACACAGTGTTCTTTGATCAGATTGGGAGAAACGTCGAGGCATATATTGATGATATGATTGTCAAGACTAAACTTCAGAAAGATCATCTGACGGACCTCCGAGAAACTTTCGCCACACTCAGGCGGCACCATGTCATGCTCAATCCCAAGAAATGTGTATTTGGAGTTGAGTCTGGGAAATTTCTCGGATTCCTTATCAATCAGAGAGGAATAGAGGCGAACCCTGAGAAGGTGCAGGCGGTCATTGACATGCAGTCGCCTCGTACCATCCGAGAGGTTCAGAAGTTAACAGGTTGTCTGGCGGCCTTGGGGAGATTCCTAAGCCGATCAGGCGACAAATGCCTATACTTTTTCCAGGCAATTAAGAAAAAGGCAAGGTTTGAATGGGGGCCGGATGCTGAGGCGGCCTTCCAGAAATTGAAAGTTCACTTGCATTCCTTGCCGAGGCTGGTCAGCCCTTTACCCAAAGAGGATCTCTACATGTACCTGGCCGTCTCTGATCATGCGTTAAGCGCTGTGCTCCTTGCTGAAAGGGACGGCTGTCAGCTCCCGGTCTACTTTGTCAGTCACGTACTGAAAAATGCCGAGTTGAGGTATCCCCTAGTGGAGAAATTTGGTCTTGCACTCTTCATGGCTGTTAAAAAATTGAAGCCCTACTTTTTGGCACATGCAGTCGTCGTGTATACCGACCAACCAATCAAGCGGCCCCTTACCATCATGGAGTCGTCAGGACGAATGATCAAATGGGCCATAGAAATACAGAGCCTCGAAGTTACTTTCGAGCCTAGAAAAGCAGTGAAGGGGCAAGCCTTTGCTGACTTTATTGTAGAGATGACTCGTCCTCCCGACTCTCAAGTTCCAGACCAAGTCTGGAAGGTATATGTGGACGGAAGCTCTACTTAAAATGGTTGTGGAGCAGGCGTCGTATGTCAATCCCCAGAGGGCGACAGGTTCGAGTATGCTCTACGCTTCAGTTTTCAGGCTTCAAACAATGAGACAGAATATGAAGCTTTACTAGCCGGGATCCGCATGTGCAAGGCGGCAGGGGCAAGAAAAATAGACGCCTGTTCTGATTCACAATTGATAGTGAGTCAGTACAATGGCGAATACGAAGCAACCCATCCGGCCATGATCAAGTATTTACAGGCGGTGCGACAAGCAGTCGGCTCCCTTGAGGATTTCCATCTGATCCAAGTGCCGAGATCAGAAAACAACCAGGCAGATGCACTGTCAAAATTAGCATCATCCGCCTCCTCCGATACTCCTCGAACTGTTTTTTGGGAAGTAATGGAGAAGAGAAGCATCGAGGAAAACCCTATTGGAATCCTAGACAGAAGCTCAACCTGGATGGATTCAATCAGGGCATATCTGACAAACGGTACACTGCCGGATGATCCTCAACAGGCGACATCACTGAAAAAACGAGCCTCCTGTTTTGAAATGATACAGGGAGAACTTCACAAGAGGGGGTACCTTCAACCCTTCTTAAAGTGTGTTACTCCTGAAAAGGGACGAGAGATACTAGATGATCTTCACTCTGGTTTCTGCGCTTCTCATATAGGTGGTAGGATGCTTGCTCAAAGGGCAAGGCGGCAGGGCTACTTTTGGCCTACTTTGGAAGCAGATGCAATGGAGATGGTGAAAAAATGTGACAAGTGCCAAAGGTTTGGCAAATTAATTCACCGTCCGGCTACTGACCTCACTACCATTCACAGCCCACTACCGTTTGCTAAGTGGGGCATGGACATTCTGGGTCCATATACGCCTGCTACAGGCGGCAGAAGGTATATACTTGTTGCCGTTGACTACTTCACTAAATGGGTAGAGGCGGAGGCTGTAAAGGGAATCAAGACGAAAGATGTAATTTCATTCATTTGGAAAAACGTCATCACTCGGTTCGGGGTTCCCATGTCTATGGTTTTTGATAATGGTCCCCAATTTGAGACGCCTGTTCTCAAAAGCTGGTTGGGAGACCAAGGAATTGCACACTACTTTGAATCTGTCGGCCGTCCACAAGCAAACGGCCAGGTAGAAGCCTTTAATAAAATCATCTCAGACGGTCTCAAGAAAAAGATTGAACGAGCAGGCGGCCTGTGGGCGGATGAACTACCACATGTTCTCTGGGCCATTAGGACGACTGAAAAAGGGGCGACTGGAGAAACTCCATTCCTCCTAACTTATGGTGCGGAAGCTGTTCTTCCAATAGAACACTACGAGCCGACTCTTTGAGTAATGCTATATGACGAAGAGGCAAACTGGGAAGCCATGCGCCTGGCATTAGACTCACTTCCTGAAAAGAGGGGCAATGCTGTTTTGCGCCATGAGATCTATCGCCTGAGAATGACTAGATCATACAACAAAAAAGTACACAGGCGTCCACTCAAAGTAGGGGACTTTGTACTTAGAAAAATGGAAGCAGTTGGTAGGGCTAATGAGTCTGGCAAACTAACTCCCAACTGGGAAGGACCCTACCGAATCTATGCGGAAGTCAGGGACGGTACCTACCGTCTAGAAACACCAGACGGACAACCGTTGCCTCGAACTTGGAATGTAGATAACCTTAAAAAATATTTCTTCTGAATGATGTAAAGTAAAGAGCTACTTAATAAAGTTTGCACTTACTATTCAATTTTGTATTACGAGGGGCATGCCGTCTGTACCTTTACAGTCGGCTACTCTCCATTGAGTTTTTCACTCTATCTTCAGAGGGGCATGCCGTCTGTACCTTTACAGTCGGCTACTCTCCATTGAGTTTTTCACTCTATCTTCAGAGGGGCATGCCGTCTGTACCTTTACAGTCGGCTACTCTCCATTGAGTATTTTACTCACAATACTTAGCTAAAAAGATTAGGGCCTGGCCGACCCTGTGTCTAACAGGCGGCTACCCTTCTTTTACTTAGCACCTACGTTCACCAAGAACTTACCAAGGCCACCGGCCGAATGATCAGACCAGGCGCCAAGCCACCTGATCAAATCTACAAAACTAATACGACTTGTCCCAACATCATAGCAGGCGTCCGACAGCATCCCTCTGGATGAAATTCGTCGCAGAGAGCAGCTCCCTTTTGGGTGGAACATTGTTCTATAAACTAATTACACGGCACCTATACGACTGTCCCCAAGGGCAACCACGTAGCCGTTTTTGAGACAAGGATAACTCTATCACTAACCAAACCAGTGGTAGCAGTTGACATCTGAGTCAGATGACCGCCTGTATTACTTGGGATAAATGCAGGGGGTACCTATTGAGTTAATAGCCAACAAACATTGGCGAATCAAGGGGTCTAGCCGGCCTACGCCGCCTGGTACCTCTACTACTCAATCTAGATTGTGACGAAGACTAAGTAACTCCTATGTTAACTTAATAGTCACTCAAACTTAGTATGGAGCCTAAAAGGTATGAGTCGTCCGCCTGTTTTTAATAAACAGGGGCTCTCAACCACTACTCTTGCTAGGTTAACAAATTACGAGTTAAAAGCCAACATTGGCAATAAAGGGAAACAACCGGTACCCGCCGCTTGCTATCCTACTTAATTCCTTGGCGACTAGGTAATACTATTTACTTGGTTAGACCGATTGAATAAATAATTCGAATACCGATTGAATAAATGGCCGACTGATCGTCTATCCTGGAAACAGACAACCAGTCGTCCAGGGGCATAGGCGGCGTACTTACTATTTGTACCTGTTTGCAACGTTCGGCCATGTACAACAATCGGTCTAGTGAACAATGGGATATTAGATATGGAATACTTAGACAAATTTGAATCAAAACAAAAATTTGATTAAAAATAAGCCGGTCATTAAAGACCAGCAAAATATTCAAAGCCCCGGCCACCTGGCCGGGTAAATACAAAGCAAACGGCACACAGGCCGTGGAAAAAATACATTAAGCTTAAGAAGGGGGCAGTTCAGTATTAGCAGCTGCCGCCTGGTCAGCACTCTTCTTGCTGGACTCGGCTTCAGCTGCACCCTCTTTTGATGCCTTACCCCCAAGTGGCACAAGCGCCACAACCGGCTCTTCCTCCTCCTCCAACGCATCTCCCAATGCCTCTTCTTCAGCAGCCGCCAGGATCTCTTGATTATATGTTTCCGAACACTGGCGGTACGTTCTTTCCCATGAGGCAAAGTCGGCATTGGGGAACAGGCGGCCCCAGGTCATGCGCTGGATTTGAGCGGAGTCTTCCACCATCTCCCGGACGAGCTCTTTCTTCTCTTGCTCGGCCTTTTCCGAGAGCTCTTGGGTAAGACTCTTCTCTTGGCTCACCAGGCGTTCTTTTACGTTGGCCAAAGATTTCTCCATGGCTTCGTAAGAGTGCATTTTTTGGCGAAGAGGTTTTAGCTCGGCCTTAAGATTTGTGACGGTCGCCTCCAGCTCGTCATTCTTCTTCTGGGCCGCCTCTAACTGAGCCCGAACAGCGGCGGTAGCCTGCGCCTGATAATAAAGAATATCAATGGTCAGTACTTCATTCTGGGCAATTTGAAACATTGCCTTATCACAGTTGGAGGCGGCCATAGCTTTTGCGGCCTTTACCTCTTTGTTTTTCCGATCAATCGGCTTGCGAAGGCTGTTAACTCGGAGCAGGGCCTAAGTACAAAAAAAAACAGGCGTCAGTTTCCAAACAAAAAAGGTAACAGGCGTCCTGGAACTCAAATACTCAAAAATATGCTAAGTAAACCTCAGCAAGGACCCCTGAAATCCCATCAAGGTCAAGGGTGCCGGCACCCCTGACCGCCTCCCTTTCAGATGGAGGAACTACTTTGATCATGGACTTGGCTACCTCAACCAAGTCAAGCCCCTGAGGGCCGGCTGCATCAAGCATAAAAAAAAGAAAAAAAAAACAAGTTAGACCTAGTCAAGAAGGAAGCAAGTGTGAAAGTTTTTACAAGTGATTGTCCATACTTCTAGGCGGCCCCGCCGGGGTTTTAGAAGAAGTGGCCGGCTGCTTCTCAGCCGCCACTGTTTTCCTGGAAGACCCAGGAGAGCTTGCAACAGTCGTCCTCCGGGCCTTGGGGTCCGGCTGTTGCGAGGAAGAAGCTCTTGGAGTGCCAGACTGAAAACAAAAAGAGTTAGTATATGCATAAGACAACTTCTAAAAGAGGAAGAGTTTTCGAAGCCTACCAAGGGTGCCCCCTTGTTGGGGGAGTCGGCACAAGACTGTTGCATGAGAGAGGCCCGCAACATGGCCGCCGCAGTCTTGGATGCTGTTATTTTACTCATGGCGTCAGCTGCAAAAAATAAACAGCAAAGTTAGTAAAGATCCCAAGTAAACAAGGCGTGAAAAAAAAACAGAGTATTTGTCAAGCCGGCTACCTCTAGAGCACCGACTGCTGAGGCCACAGGCGGCCAAAAAGTACTCGTCATAGAGCCACTTGAAGCTCGGGACGCAGTGTAGGGGTACTTGCTCTCGTACCTCTGAAGTAGAGTTCACCCTAGTCTCTACTTTGAAGAGTCCTTTGTCTAGGATCTCTCTTTTAGCCTTTGGGGGAACAGGCGGCATGCTGCGGCCGCCTGCGAGAAGAGGCGGATCCCTATTCCACTTGTTAAAACGTTGGTTCAGCTCCGTGTCTGAACCCTCAATGATAAGGAAGGTGTTCCGCCAATCCTTCCATTTGTTCGCCTTACCTCTCGTCATGAGGTAACCCCTATGGCTTGTTAATTGATACCAGCCGGTACCTCCCGACTTAGGGGTCCGGCTGAGATAGTTCATGTGGGCGAAAGCCTCAAAGCTTGGCTCCACCCCGTACATTTCGCACCCGGCCACATAGCCGAGTACGTTTACCCAAGAGTTGGGGGCTAACTGCCATAACCCCAAATCATACCCATCTAAAATCCGCTGAACAGCCGGATGTAATGGGAAGCGCAGTCCAGCTTTGATGGCCGCCACATAGCAGCCAAAGCAGCCGTCATCATAGCTGGTACCAGCCGGCCAGACGACAGTGTCTTCTGGATCCGGCACGAACAGTAAAAATTCCGGGCCCATTCTGTGGTTAGCAATAAAGCTCTCCACTTTGTCTTGCATGGTTGCGATCCGGCTCCGGGGTACCATGCAGTAGTAGGGGGCGTTTTCCTCTCTGTAAGAGGCGGACGGCTCCGCCCAATTGTCCCCCCTCTCAACTGCATGAGAAAGTCTCGCCTCTTGTAGGCGGCTATGTCTTTCTTCTGAGCCTGGAGAACTGTGGCCAGAAGAGCTGGACTCGGACTCGTCCTCTGACGAGTCCGAAGAGGACGACTCCTCCCCTCTCCCAGAGGGGCCCGCCTCCTCTCCCTTAGAAGGAGCAGGAGGAAAATTAGACATGTCAACGGTAAGATGGGAAGGGACCACCTTGGCCCCTCTCTCAGAACTGTCGGCTTGGCAGCCGCCTCGTTTCAATTCTACATCTGGCGCCTGGTCAGATGTTTCACTAATGAGCACCCTTTGGGAGGAGCCGTCTGAGTTTGATATCATAGCAGTCTTTTTTGTTCTGGCCATCACGTTCTGCATAGACACAGATACAGTCGGACTTTGTATAAAGGGCAAAGATGGGTCCAGAAAAGGGCAGGCGGCACTCCTAGTCCTAGATTCAGCCGTCCCCGGTGACCGGCTGATCACTAACTTAGGTCGTGTCGTGTGCTTCCGTGGTGCCATTTCAAAAAATAAAAAGAAAATTAAGAGTAAGAGAACTGAGTTACCTGAACGAGTGACGGTTGATGAAGTTCTGGAAATCCGGTACAGTCGGCTTGTCAGAACAGGCGGTAGGCAGAAAAGGTCCGAAATGTCAGAGCAAGTTCAGGGGTCCGAATGTTCTCGCAAAGTTCTCAAATGTGAAAATGACCGAAGTCAGCACTTCCTTATATAGGCAAAGTGAGAAGGCGAAAGGTCGCTTCCAAATTCAAAATTTGGGCGGGAAAATCTCTCGGCCGTTTGCAAGGTGACACCTGTAGCAGGCCGTCGCCTGTCACCGTGCGACACCTGTCACAGGCGACACGTGACCAGTCACGTGCCACCTGTGAGGGGCAAATGATTAGGGGATTTTTATCCACCAATCACCGTCTGACAAGTGGACCAACCAGGTTCCGCCACGTGTCCTTCACGTAGGCCAATAGGAGCCTGCCACGTGTCAATCACAGATACGTCCTCTACGGACCAATCGAGGCACGCCACGTGTCCACCCATGCCAAATGGGAAAACCGGCCAACAAGGCCCAATCCTGTCTAGAGGCCCGGTCAGCTCTAGGTTTACCCTAAACCTAGAGAGTGGCACGCTTCTCAAGACTATAAATACTTAATTAATCCTCATTAATTAAGCAGGAAAGAAAAAAACATCAGGCAATCCAGCAATTGAGAGGCAATTGATCAAGCAATTAATCTCACCTGAAGAACAGAGAAGAACAGAAACATTACGGAACACTAATCACCGGCTAATCTCGCTAGCAAAGCAGATTACCAACATTAAACACTCTCACCTAGAGAGGTCTTATTACTTTAATTTCCGTATTAATTACTCCTTAATCAGGTACTAACTTGACCGTTGGAGGCGGAGCTCTCAGGAGTCTCCGTTATTTTGCAGGTACAAGCGTCCGGTTCCAGTCTCGGAATTGTAACTCTCCCGCAGGACATCAGAAAACCCCGAAACACCTTCCAAGTCACGATATTTTATCAACAATACCCTTTGACAGCCATATCCGTTAACGAAAGTTAAGTTATTTTATCAACAATGGTGTCGTGGCGTTATAAATTTGACAAATGTCCCGTTCTAATTGGTTTAACACTTTAAAAAAATAATTTAAAATCAAAAAAATACAATAATAAAAAGGGTTATTGTTAATAAAAAATAGTGAGGTTAAGGGCACAATGCAACTTAGATGTTTGAAAAGGCGTGGGCACAGCTTAGAAATCGAAGAAGTTTGGGGGCATAACTTAGAAAAACCAAAAAAAAAATACACACACACAAATAATACTAAAACCTTAAAAAAAAAAAAAAAAAAAAAAAACTTCATAGTGACCGATTACCTAAAAAGTTTAAGTTCAATATCAATTTTTATCATACAAAAAAATTTTTATTTATTTATTGACACAGTTAAAAGATTGAAATGAAAAGAATAAAAAAAAATTACCAATTTCCTTTTTTTTTCGGAAAAAAAAACCAATTCCTGAAAAAAAAATCTAAAAATATATGACATCATAAGTGCATTTGGCGGGAAAATTTTTTATGAGATAATGACACATATACAATTTGGGGAGAGGATGATGTCAGCAGCTTTCTGTTTTAGTAATAGTTAATAGATTTAATTTGTACCCCTAAAATATTTATACTTTATCGAAAATAAAACTCTAAACTAACAATTTTATCCTAAAATTCTATCCAAATTGAATTCTAAACTAACTTTTTTATTTTATGAAGTCTATTTAAATTTATCCAACGTGGCACTGCACTTGGCGAAAAGCTGGAATGCCAAGTGTTGTTGCCTTATGACCTGACTAAAAGTTTAGCTTTATGCTAGATAAGTCCCGTGCGATGCATGTCATAAAAAATTTATTGAAATAAATATATAATTTATATATGTCCCTTATATGAAATAAATTATAAAAACATAACCATTAATTTCCATTTGTAATTATATTTAGATCTTATTTATTTTGAAGAAGAGTAAAAACTTAAGCAAATTATGTATTACGGAGTACTCTTTAACCGAGAGTAATTATATTTTGAATTAGATAGTCACTCAAAAATTCATAATATAAAATATGGAGTATAATAATAAGGAAAATTTGTAATTATTAATCCCAAATTTGGGCGATTTACTTTCATTAATCTCACCTATCGATTATTCTTAAATAATCCCAACTTTGGGGGGCGTCTTCTTTTATCAGGCCAAAACTGGTCAACGAAAGTCAATCACCTGTTATACCAGGTTATTGGACACGTGTCAACACTTAATTTGTCAAAAAAAATCAAAGTTTAAAAAAATAAATAAAAATCCTCCCTTCATCCCACGCATCCCCACCACCTCCTCCCTAGCAGCCACCTGAAAACCATCAACTCTCCACCGAAAACCATCGAACCTAGCCAAAAACCACCGAAACCCAATCGAAAACCACTGAACCCCACCAAAAACCACCGAAACCCCAAAACCCAGTCACCGAAACCCCAAAATCGCAGCCTCTGAAACCCCAAATTGCGAGAAACATAGGGAGGGGGAGGGGGAATCAGCGGCGAAAGGGGAGGGGGAATCACCGGCGCAAAGGGGATGGGGAATCAGCGGCGAAAGGGGGAGGGGGATTCGCACTGTTGGTGGTAATGGAGGTCGAGGTCGTGGTTGGTGCAGCTGGTGGTTTTGGGTGGTTTTATGGGTCGCGGTTGGTGGTTTTGGGTGGTTTTAAGGGTCGCGGTTGGTGCGGCTGGTGGTTTTGGGTGGTTTTAGGGGTCGCGGTTTGGTGCGGCTAGTGGTTTTGGGTGGTTGTTTGGGATTTCGTCGGTGGCCGGAATTGAGAGGGGTTTTGGTTGTTTTTTTTTATCTAATTTTTTTTTACCAATGAAATTGCGACATGTGGGCATTTAAGGGAAAAAAAACAAACAAACCTTTTAAACAGGTCACCAGTTTTTTGACCTGATAAAAGAAGACGCCCCCCAAAGTTGGGATTATTTAAGAATAATCGATAGTTGGGATTAATGAAAGTAAATCGCCCAAAGTTGGGATTAATAATTACAAATTTTCTTAATAATAATAATAATAATAATTGTCTTCAATAAAAAATATTGTAATAATTTAAGGTAAAAAACAATAAATAAAAATGTGATGTCAGCAATTGATTTAGGCAGGAAAATTTTAAAACAACAGCTTGACAAGTGTACAATTTTAAAAAGTGATGATTTCAGCGTTTGTTATTTTAGTATATTTATAGAATAGATACCAAGTGTACTATACAAAAGTCTTTAACAATAAAAATCATTTTTTCATATTTTCTCTCTCTTCTTATAAATTAGATTCCTTTATAATTTTACCAACATATAAAATTTCTCTCTGCTTATAATTTTACTACTTTCTCTCTCCTCGTAATTTTACCACTTTCTCTTTCAATTTTCTCTTTCCCAAACTACATACCAAAGTTTTTCCAAATTTTTCTTGAAATATAAATCAAAATGCTCTTAGATCTCTACTAAAATATTATGTTTAAGAGACAAAATTAAGAAATCGAAGAAAATTTCTATAAAAGAACAACCAATGATCAAATTGGAAGTTAATAATTTTGTTAATTTTTCGAAAAAAAATCCAAAACCTAACTTTTTATTTTTCTTATTCTTCAATAATATTAAATTTTGTAGTAGCAGTTCATGATTTCTAATAATTTTTTTAATCATTGTAGACACCTAAAAATGTCTCCCCAAAACCAAACTCGATGATGAACAACCTTTCACCACCATTATTGGTCGGGTTGAGTATTTAATCTTGGAGTGCTTAAATCCATATTTCCATTTCATAAAACCAACCCAACTCCTATCCCATTTTCCCAAACCATAACTTATTTTCCTCTTTTCGTGCCTTTAAACCCAAAATAATTCATTTCGTGTCCTTTAAAATCATTCGTTTCGTGTCCTTTTTATAAAAAACGTTTAATCCAGTTTATTTTGGTCCATAATCTGGGTCAAATTATTAAATAATTGGATGTAGGGCTTTAAAATAGATTTCCAACGATATATTATAAGCCCAAATCCGAGTTATAACGAATAAGTTATGGCCAAAATATTAAACTGAGCCCAAACCGAACCTAAGCCCACCTTACCTACAACCCAATTATCATGTGGAGGGTCCAAATGATTTAATTCTATTCCTAAACCAAGTAGGATTAATTAGAAACTTCTATAAGTTTCTAAACTATCTTAATTATCCTTTTTGAAAAGATAAGATTAAAAAGTTTGAAATTGAATAAAGCTCCTTTTTTTGAAAATCCTATTTCTATTCGAATTGAGAGACGTTCAAAGATAGACAAATATTATTTTCATGCCCCATATTTTTTATCCAAATTTTATATGGTTGGATAGCCCTTGAAATTATCTTTCCAATGATATATTATAATATCAATTCCGAGCTATACTGGAAAAGATATGAATAAAATGTCAAACTCTATCCAAAACTGACACCGTCTCACTATTTCGGCCATATCTTTTGTTCTACAAAATATTTTAATCTGATTCTAATTGGGTTAGAAAGTAGACTTCAAGAGATTTCTAACAATATCTTATTCATATTATTTTTATTTCTGGATTAAAAGATATGATAAAAACAAAAGCCGCAAAAACTGCAGTCTATCGATTTTTAATCTGATTTAATTCGGATCTTATCTTAATTCTTCGACCCTTCTTTTTCCTTATAAATAGAGGTCATATCTCCCCTTTTTTCAATCATAAACAAGCTTGATAATCAAATAATTCTCTTCTCCCTCTTTAGCCTAAACACTAGCCTCCCCATTCTTTCACTATTCCTTTCTTTAAGCACTCCAAGGAGTCCATATAATACCCAAAGTTCTATACTTAAACCAAGGCGTGAAAAGTATAATTGAATGAGGGTTTGGACTAAATCAACTCTACTTTTTATTTAATTTAATTTTTTAATTTGATTTATATTTTAATTGAAGTTACTAACAGTTTATTCATGATGTAGCAATTTAAAGGAACGCGCGGAATGTGAGTAATTAATTAATTTAATTACTCTTATTATTTTATATTGCTAGTATCATGATTAGGGTTATTATTATTATTTGATTTGACTAACGCTATTATTGTTAAATTTCTTTCAATATTAATCTTTATTCTATTATTATTGTTATGATTACCATTTTACATGTTTAAAGGGAATATGTAATTGAAAATCACGCCTAATAAGATAATTTGGACAACCAACTTAGGTTCCTTTTTAATTTTATTGTTAATTAAAGTGATAACGATATTTTAGAATTATATGTTGCATTAATATTAAACCAATTTATCTTAATAGTAGTTTGAAGCAAATTGAATCTTTGTTTGCATGACTTTGAAATCGCAAGAATCACTTTTCACTATAAGAATCGAGTATAGGCCAATACGGGCGAATGTGACTCCATGACTCACTTCGTACCATCATCCCCGATCCTCCTTTCGTGGTTCCGAACCATATGGAGTTAGTAATCTCATGGATTATGAATGGGGTGTAACCTTCACGGGTCAATCGTTGTTGCCTATCGTTGTCCCTTTCTCGTGGTTGCTTTTTATGATCCGTGAACGGTTTACAAGTTCCTTAAAAACTTGTTGGCAGATCCCTACTTTCCTTGTCCCTAATCGTTGTCCCTAATCGTAATGTCAATTCCCACTTCCTATGAGTGCCAAGCATATTCACACATGCTTTAACGTAGGCGCACTTCGAACGACGCCTATAATCATAATAATGATTTCTTATGATTATAGTAGAATGATGTTTGGTATATATACTCCATTTAAGTTGATTTGACTCGTGGTGTGTTATTAGCTTATAAATTGAAATTTCTAGACAAAATAATTAAAAATAGAGTTCAAAACTGTAATATAATGGACAATTTGATCTATTTTGTAGGATTATAAAAATGTAAATTTAGTTCGTAGCAGAATTTTTTTAATATGAATGTTCATTTATGTAATTGTTCATTTATATATTACTATATGGTCATTCACATTTTAATAAATAATGATTAGAATTCTTCACAAACCTAATACTTTGTTACAAATTTTAATTAGACTTTGTAATTCCTCATAGTTTTTAATGGAAGAGATTTTTATAATAATAATTGATTTATGTTATAAGAATTTTCCATAATTATAACATAAATTAATTAAAACTATTATTCGTTGAATTTTGACTGGTACATTTAATCTATCGTAAATGTTCGTTTTAGATGGTCTTTATGTTCATTTGTAGAAGGACTAATATTCAAATTATTATTGTAAAACAAAAATTCAAATTATAGTAACCAAAATTAATAATAAATTATCAATTTATTTTATGCAATTGAACCATCAATTATCATTTAATATTACTTATTTTGTCACTAAAAACTGTTGTTCGACGAATTTTGGCTGGTAAATTTTAATCTACGGCAAATGTTCGATTTAAATGGAAAAAAAAGATTATTTTAAATGGAATTCATGTTCATTTATGATCATTTTCATAATATATATATATATATATATATATATATATATATATATATATATATATATTTGATACATGTTAAAAGATATTTGTTTCAATTTCTATACTTGTTAGATATTAATTATATTACAAAAATTTTAATTAAATTTTTATATTTGTTCATTCTCGTTTTGAAAATGGTCATTTGACTTTTGGTATATGTTCATTTTACTGTCGAAAGATGTTCGTATATATTACTACTTGTTCATTCTCATATTAAACTATGTTCATTTTCTGACAACGTATTCAAATTTATTTTTATATTTTTTTTTAATTATCTTGTTTTGTTTATAGTATTTTGATTGTTACTTATAACATTTTCCTTTAAAATATTTTGATATCTTATTACACTAGACAATGAATATAAAAAAGTTGAAGACGATTATGTTTATATTGAGAAAAAGATATGTATAAAGGAGAACATACCAATATCATAAGAGTAGAAAGGGTATAATCGTGTGACAAGGGCGATGATTCTATTTACTTTTAATTTATACCAAATGTTTTACATTAAAAGACAATAATCATTGTGTAAGGCACATATATATGATATGTATATTTTTGAAGTTTGAGTTTTGCAATTATTATTATTATTATTAATATAATAATAATAATAATAATAATAATAATAATAATAATAATAATAATAATAATAATAATAATAATAATAATAATAATAATAAATTAAGCATGTGTACATTTGAAAAGTTAAAAGAGTTACCTTTTATGTTTAAGAAATTATGAGTATGTATTTATTTGAAATGATATTATAATTGTAATCGAATTAATTTTACTCTACATTAAAAGATTTTTTTTTCAAACTATGTCTATTACTATAACTAAATAATAAGACAAATTAATAAGAAAACTGTCTAAAAATAAAATGGAAAAAATATACTAATTTGAATATAACACATCGTATTAACATGATTGAACATTTAATGATAGTACAAAATTGTATCATTAAATGACACAAAATTGTACATTTATATATATACAGGGGCAAAGCTAGGGATTAAAATATGGATAGGCCGAGACTTATTAGGTAAATAGTACTCTGTTTCATACGATATTCTCATTACACAATATTTTCTTTTGCGGTATTTGCAACATTATAAATTAGAATTGACTTTATTTTATTAAGCAACACAATATTATTCCATCAAAATATTCAATTTTCTCATTACACAATATATTCTTTTGCGGTATTTACAATATTATAAATTAGAATTGACTTTATTTTATTAAGCAACACATTATTATTCCATCAAAATATTCAATATTACAACCATTCAACTAATAAGGACTTGCCTCATTGATTAAAGCTAAGTGAAGGTTTGTTTACGATATGTTTGATATTGCATTTGTGGTTTATTTGCACAAAAATAAATAAAAATATGTGATAGTTAAAAAAATGTAATTAAGGTATGCAATTTACTGATTTAGTCAATTAGAAATATATATAGGAAAAATAAAATAAGTAATTTAAAATCAAAACAATTGACAAAGTAAGAAAAAGATTGATTGAAGGAGTAAAAGAAAAATAGATTAAATCTAATATATATAAATAAAGTAGGCATTTTTGGAGAGCATTGGGAGCGCCATGTAAGCAAAGGTATATTTTCGACCAATTAAAAATTAGGTTTCTATTTTATTTTAGAATTAAAAAATTCACACACCACCTAGATAAAAGTGACGAATTAGATTTGATATATCTCCGATTTTAATGCCACGTAGATTACAATCAACAAATTAAATTATTTTCATGGAAAAAAAGGTAAAAATTCAATTATATAGATAAATTACGGGTCTGTTCTGTTTACCTTATTTTCACTTATTTCAGGTTTAATAAGTTAAGATAAGTTCAGATAAGGGTTAATAAGTTCAGATAAGTTCAGGGTTAATAAGTTCTAAATTAACGTTCTCCTCACCTTATTTCCACTTATTATATTTATATAGAGTTATTACTAATCAAGATTGCTTTTCACTTTTTTTTTTTTTGTAAAATTTTATGTGTTTTATTATCATGATTTCATATAAGAATAAAGTAACATTTTCATAAAAAATAAAATTAAAGTAACGTTATACTCATAAGTTATGGTAAGACTAGATAAATTTTGCTTATATAAAAGTTAAGCAAATCAAAAAGTTTAATATATTAAAAAATGCTAATATTTTCATATTTTATTGCTTTTATTTTAATATATTGTTATATATATACTCATATTACCAATATGTTACACAATATGTTTCAAGAATGACAAATAATGTCTAATAAAGTCTTATAAGTGTTAATAAGGTCTAATAAGGTCAAATAAGTGAAAATAAGTGTTAATAAGGTCTAATAAGGTCAAATAAGTGAAAATAAGTGTTAATAAGGTGTAATAAGTTCAGATAAGTTCAGATAAGAGTTGATAAGTTCAGGATAAGTTCAGTTAAGTTCAGATAAGTTCAGATAAGTAAAAATTAGATGAATAGAACACACCCTACATGCACACCAAAAAGATAAATAAATAAAATAAAAACTCACAATTCAATCCCCAAAACCCAACCATGACCACGCAAATTACGTATGAATATCTAACTTATTAATGATAATAAACACCCACTAGATATAAATATTAATGATAATACACTACGTATGAATGTTGGTACTTGATGGTTGTATATTCAAATAATGTTCAATATTAGGATTTGATGAACGTAACTATGGGTTTTTTTTAATTGATAACCATTTTTAATTTATTTGACCGTTCAACCGTAGTATATAATTTAAGATAAAAAATAAAAAGGTGAAAAAAAAATAAAATATAGGCATTTTTCGGGAGCATTTGGCGCGCCACATACGAAAAGGTATTATTTTGTCCAATGAAAAATTAGATTAATAATTTAGTTTAGAATTAAAATATTTACTCGCCACCTAAGAAAAAGTGACGAATAAGATTTAAGAATTTAGACAAATAGGCAAAAACATTGAATAGAGAATAATTAAAATTTAAATTACTTTTAATAACCAATAATTATCTTCTCTAAAAAAACAAAAAAAAAAACTAAGTAATAATTATCTTTTTTTACATATATGGATGCAAATTTTTAATCGCAAATATCTTTAATCTCTCCCTAGAAAATATTGTAAAATTTTTATTTTAATAATGTACTACAAATAAAACTAAATCTCATATGACTAATTTCCCATAGTATTTATAGTTAAACGATTATAAATGAGACTAACATTTTAAACAAAACGAGAATACTAAATAAACGCATAGGCAAAAGACTTATTTTGATCAATAAAAAAACGAGATTTGTCATTTATTTTTTGAATTAAAAATTTAAATTGTCACATAGGAAAAATTAGTGAATAAGGTTTGGGATTTTAATTCAAGCGTCACAAAAAATAAACAACAAAAGATAACTTTAGTGTTAAAATTAAAAAATTATCTTAAGATATTAGGATTTTTATCCATATACTTATATATTTAATGAATGATCTTCATAAATATATGCAATTTTAAATTAAATAAAATGATTACTAGAACCGTGCATCGCACAGGCTTACATTTAGTATATATATAAAGGGGAGTTTTTTCCCGAGTTTTTAAACAGCCACGTAGGATTTAATTTTCTTAGCGCACCACGTAGGATTATAAATTTTTGTTGTAGCCAATTAAATAAGAGATTATTATTTTTTTTATAATTAAATAATTCAAATGCCATGTAGGCAAAATTGGCAAATGAAATTTCGAAGTTTAAATTACTTAAATATTATATATTATCTTTTAATATTAGGAATTTTATCTAAATATATAACAAATTTTAGCAAATTAATATAATTTTTTTTTAAAAAAACAAACAAACCGTGCATCGCACGGGCTTCATCTAGTAATAGATTATAGTAGTAATGAATTCAAAAAGCAAGTTTCAAGGGGAAAAAAAACTAATACTTGTAAAAGAATTACTAAATAAAATTAAAAAATAAAAAAAAATAAAAATAATGTGCATGTAGTAACACCCGCGAGAGTCGAACACGTGACCTGTGTATCGCTTATGCTGAGCGCTCAACAACTAAGCTACCATTGAAAGTACTAACTATATATAAAATAAAAATTGTTTTTATTCTAAAACTTATAGGGGCCTACATTCACAATAAATGAATCGCCAGTTGGGATATGAGGAGCTGGGGCTCCGCCCTTATATATATATATATATATATATATATATATATATATATATATATATATATATATATATATATATATATATTTGTAGACTTAGAAATGTGATTTTATAAACTTCATTTCCACATGCTCGTCATTTAGTTAATCTCCATCGGCCTGCGGTTTTTGTTTTTCTTGAAACGAAATCTGATGATATGAGAGCTAGGCAAGTTATGTTACAATTAGGTTTTCATGATTTCAAAGCTATTGAAGTCAATGATAAAAGGGGTGGAATATGGCTTTTCTGGAAGAATGTGGTTGATGTTGCTGATTTTAAAGAGGATTTTTCCTTTTTTCACGCTTTGTTCCATTTTAAAAATATGAACAGAGAAGCGTTGATCACCAGAATGCATGCTCTGGCTTCTCCTAAGGAAAGACATGAAATGTGGAGAGACATGCAATCAGACCTTCCTCCTCCTAATACTCCTTGGCTTCTATTTGGGGATTTGAATGAGGTAACTTCACAAAATGAAAAGTTTGGAGGGCGTGGTTTTGGACATGCTCAATGCAGAGATATGAATAATTTTACAAATGCTGCTGGGCTGTTTGATATGGGGTACAATGGTAACCCTTTCACTTGGAGTAATGCGAGAGATGGTGCAACTCTAATCAAGCAGCGTCTTGATCGAGCTCTAGGTAATGCTGCTTGGGTGGAGCAATTTCCGCACACTAAGGTATTCCATTTACCGTTTACTTATTCAGATCACTCTCCTATTTTAATTGATTGCTCCAACCCTAGATTGAATGGCCCTTTTCCCCTTCGATGTAAGGAGGTTTGGTTATCTCATCCTAATTTTAAGGATTTTTTTGTTACCAATTGGACTGCTCCTTATGATGATTATATGATAGGAATGCATAATTTTCAAAATAAAATAAAATATTGGAATCATAATATTTTTGGGAATCTTAAGTATAAAAAAGATAGACTTTTAGCTAGAATAGGAGGAATACAAAAATTTTTGGCTAAAAATCATTCGAGTTTTTTGATTAATTTAGAAAAGGATCTTTTGAAGGAATTAAAAGATATTTATGATAAGGAGCGTATTATTTGGGCTCAAAAGGCATGTCTTAATTGGCGCAAATATGGTGACCTTAATACTAAATATTTTCACATTGTTGCCAAAATTTAAAAAAGTAGAGGTAAAATTTTATGCCTTAAGGACTCTAATGATAATTGGATTACAGATGATTCAATTTTAAAAAATATGGCAACAGAATTTTACAAAAATATTTTTAAATCGAAAATTCTTAATAAAGGAGGTTCTGGTAATTTTGTTCCTATTAATAAGCTCTCGAATTGTGAAAATATTTTGTTAGCTACCTTTATCCCTAATATAGAGGAGGTTAGGACTTGCTTATTTAATATGGAACCTATGAAATGTCCGGGTCCGGATGGAGTGCAACCTAGGTTTTTTCAAGCTAACTGGGTGTCTTTAGATAAAATTTTACACAAGGTCTGTGCTGATAGTTTTGTTAATAGTTCTTTTAATTCGGATATTAATAGGTCATACATATCTTTAATTCCAAAAGTTGAAAATCCAGAAAATTTAACTCAATTTAGGTCAATAGGGTTGTGTAATACAGTTTATAAATTGATTACTAAGCTTATTTCCACAAAGCTTAGATTTTTTTTGAATAATTTAATTAGTCCCTTACAATCAAGTTTTATTCAAGGGAGGGGGATTGAGGATAATGTTATCATTATTAAAGAAATATCTCATATGTTCCATAAGGCTAGGGTAGGGAAGAATATTATGGCTCTCAAACTTGATTTAACTAAGGCTTATGATAGCCTTGAATGGAATTTCATTGAAGAAACCCTCATTGGGTTTAATTTCCCTACTAATTTTGTTAAGTTGATTATGTTTTGCTTCACTTCACCACAAATTTCGGTTTTATGGAATGGGAAAATAACTACAGAGTTTAAGCCATCAAGGGGGATTAGACAAGGTGACCCCATGTCATCTTATATCTTTGTTTTGTGCTTAGAAAGATTATCTCTTATGATAGAAGACAAAGTTAATCGGAAACTCTGGAAGCCAGTTAAGGTAACTAAATCCATCTCTTTGTCTCATATTTTTTGTGCGGATGATGTGTTCCTTTTTGGCCAAGCTTCTAAGAATAATATTAAAATCATCATGCAAGTTTTACAGGAGTTTGGGGATATCTCGGGTTTAAGAGTCAATCAAAGTAAATCTACTGTTATATTCCCTAAGAAAATGAGTCATAATATAAGAAAAGATTTAATTACAGAGTTTGATTTCACTTCCACTACTTCCTTTGGTAAATATGTAGGAGTTGAAATTCATCCCAATAAATTAAAAAAATGTGATTATTTTGGGTTGCTTGATAAAACTTTTAATCGGATTAAAGGTTGGCAATCCAAGCTATTGAATATGGCAGGAAGATATACTTTGGTTAAATCCGTGCTATCTTCCTTCCCTGTTTATTTAATGCAGACTAGCATCCTTCCTATGTCGATTTGTGAGGATATTGAGAGAAATTGTCGTAAATTTTTGTGGAATAAAGTTGATAAAACCAAATATTCATCTAGGTTAGGTTGGAGTCATATAACTAAGCCTATGGAAATTGGAGGGCTAGGGATAAGGAGATTAAAATTGTGGAACATAGCTTTTATGGCTAAGTTAGGATGGAATATTCTCACTAAGCCAAATAAGTTATGGGTAAGGATTTTTGATGAAAAATATTTAAAGAGGAAGGGTCTTTTTGAATGTCATGCTAGTCCTAATCATTCTCAAATTTGGAAGGATATTTTGAAGGGGAGAGAATTATTAGCCTCGGGTCTAAGGGTGGGTATAGGAAATGGAATTTCTACTTTGCTATGGCATCATCATTGGGTTGGAAGTTCTCCATTGAAAAATTTAATTAATTGTTCTATCCCACCTCATATGAATCACTGGATGGTTTCAAATATAATAAGGAATAGGGCTTAGTATTTAAAGGATATTGAGCACCTTCTTCCTCACTATGTGATCAATATGATCAAGGCTACTCCCTTGCCTAAATATAGTGATATGGAAGATTTTATTACTTGGGATTTAAGCAAGGATGGTATTTTTGATGTTAAATCAGCTTATCACTTCCTCTTGAAAGGAAAATGTATTGTTTCCTCTAACATAAATTCCTGGAAAAGTATTTGGAAGATTCATGTTCCTTTCAAATATAGAATGTTCTTGTGGAATTGTGCTCATACTATTCTGCCAGTAGCTGAAACTCTAGCCAATTTTATGCCTTTGATTTCTCCCATATGCTCTAGATGCAATCTTTATTCGGAATCTCACATTCATATCTTTAGAGATTGCTTCTCCTCTTCGATCTTATGGAATGATATATTTGCAAAGGTTTATCTTCCAAAAAATTTTGATTTCAATATTTTTAAAAATTCTTCGTGGAAGATATGGATAAATTATAATCTTGGTTTGGATAAAGAATGGAAATTGATTTTTGTTACAGCCTTGTGGCATCTTTGGCTACATAGAAATTCCACGATCTTTGATGGAAAACAAATAGGTCCAGTTTCTCTCTTCACTAAATTCTTCTTTGACTTTAAAATTTCAAACTCAATCTTACAGGAAACAAGGAACAGGAAAGGGAAGGACAAAGTTTCTTCAGGCTCTTAGTGGGAGCCTCCAAAGGAAGGCTACTTCAAAATTAATTCAGATGGTGCTTGGTTAAATTCTGCTGTTTCATCGGGAGGAGGGGTGATAAGGCGTTCTGATGGCTCTTGGTATGTTGGATTCTCCTGCAAGTATGATGTTGTTTCTCCATTATTGGCTGAATTATATGCCATAAATGATGGATTATCTATTGCGGAAGATTTGAGGTTAAAAAAGGTTATTGTGGAAACTAATGCAAAGGTTCTTCGTGATATGCTTCTGACTGCTGGTCCGAATCCTCATCATGAACTTGCTGCAGCTATTTGCGATGTTGCTGCTGTTTTATCAAACTTTGATGTGGCCGTGGTTACCCATATTCCAAGAGAGAAAAATGAGTTGGCTCACAGATTGGCTATTCATGGTAGAGAGATGGCGGTTGGTTACAAGACTCATTATCTTGTTCCAGATTGTGTTTCAGATCTTTATGAAGCCGAGAAGGCTCGTGTTGCAGCAGGTACTAATCAACAAAACTGATGTTAAGGTTGTCTTAGTAATGGATGTTAGCAGCTTTTGGTTACAAGGCATGGATGTTAATAGCTTTTGGGTTACCTTATGATGTATATATTTCTCTCATTAGGAGAGTTAGTTCGGTGCTATGGTTAGCCAATTATACTGGCAACTTTTGTAAGTAAATCAATTTTCAGTGTACAATGTTTTGGATGTATTATGTAAATACTAAGGCTTTAGCCTTTTAATCTAATATATCTTCTAGTTGTGGTAAAAAAAAAGAAATGTGATTTTATGCAATTTTAGTCGACTTTTTTGGTTAGTCAGCCTGAAAATGACTCGAAAAGCCCATACGGCCCTGCTTGTTTGGATGGGTTTGTGCACATATTAAATTTTCAAGGTGGTCAGCATGAGAAATGGGATGAATTTTTTTTTGCCTTGGCCCATCCCGTCCAAGATCATCTCTAAAAAAAATACTACGTAAAAATAGAGGTAAACACCACAAGTCTTTTCCAGTGGTATAGTAAATTTAATTCCAAATTTCATATTTGAGCAAAAGCTAAAAGAAAGTGTGTTCCAACATTAATGGAAATGAAAGAGACATATATAGTTTTTCATACTTGATTGAAAAATTTAATACTAAAACATAAAACATCTTGAAAGGACGGTAAGGAAGGATTTCCGGGGTTCATTCCGATTCCATCTTTTTCTGTTCGTTCCTTCCCCTTCGGTTAGGAATCCGGCAAAAAAATAATTAATTGTCTTGGTTAAAACTTAACAATTGGTTTTGAGCATCAGCATTTAATGCACATACTTTTGGAGCTTTTTACTTTTATCCGCGTACTCCGAATACCCCATTGAAGCAGCTCGTGATCTTTCTTTCCTCCATTGAAGCAGCTTTTGAGGTAAGATCAATTCTTTTTCTTTTTCTTTTTCCTAAATCACCGAATATCAATTTCACAATATAGGGATTTGTCGTTAATTGAACTATTTTCAGTATATTTAATTTAGGGTTCCAATTTAATAAGGTGAATTGTTTATTGAACTTTTGGTTATAATTACTGAGTTATGAAATATTATAACGATTGATTTTATTGGTAGAATTTTGGTGTGTGCAATTTAATGTGAGATGTGAATTTTGGAGTATAATTTGATAATTGAGTGAAATTTGGTTGTTATGTGTTGTAAATTGCAAATATACCTTGATTGTTAGGTGTTTCGCGGGAGGACTCATTGCATTGCATAGTGTATGAGATTGATTAATGAGAGAATACCGGGATACGTTTTGTCATAGGGCTCTAGATTTGTTTTATTAATTGCTTGGATTTAATTTTGCATAAGCAATATTTAAATTCATACTACAAATTAAAGTCTTATACGGAGTAGTATGCAAGGTACTTCCTTGGACTTTTCGTGTATACTATTCTATTATTCGTTTCGGTGATGTGGTATTTTTTTTTTCAATTAGTTTCATATTAATTTTGCTGATAATTTTAATTAGTTTTATATTAATTTTGACTAATTAATTTACCTCTGAACGCAGAATGTATTCACTTATGCGTTGGCCGGCACAAACTCGATGGCATCGATGGTGCTCTTCTACACCGTTGACTCACATAAATGCAGTATAGAGGGATTCGGACTTTGTACTGTATTTTTATTAGCTAGTATATCGGCATTTGTTGCCACTGTTTGTATTACCTATTCCACTATTGTTGGACTTTGGGTTGGACTCACTGTTTAGTACTAGTAGTCTATGTAATCAAGATTAATTAATGATTAAATTTTGCCTATAACACTGTTACTCGCAACAATACAAGTGGGCTTTTATTATACAAAGAAAAGATAAAGTGGGCGCTAAATGACTTAGTCAATACTACCCCTTGCTAAATTATGCAAGCTTGTTTCATGTCCGAAAAAAAATTGAAAGCTTGTCATTATATTCTACATTTTCTAAATTATGTGAGTGTAGACACCCATTTGTGTCTCCCCAAAACCAAACCCAGTGATGAGTGCCCTTTCATGTCGAATCATAATCGAATGAAACGAAAGTGTGGAAAGGTCTATTGTTGCGGAAAGTTTTATTTCTTTTCTCTTCTCCTTGTTTTTGAAAACTTTATTTTAAGGAAATAGCCGATCCAGTTTGGTTGGTCCATGATATGGGTCCAATAGTGGTGTAGTTGGATGGGGCTTGCAAAGACCTTTCCAACGATATATTATAAGCCCAATTCCGATGAATATTGAGGAATTTATGGCCAATTTACTGAACTGGGCCCGGTTTGAGCTTTATGTGCGGCCCAATGATCTAGGGGAGGCCTAATATAATTTATCATTCCTAATGCAATTAGGAATGGTTTTAGTCTTCTAGAAAATTCTAGAAGGTTCTTTTCATTCCTAATTCAATTAGGACTTTTCAGAGTTTTAATCAAGATCAAATAGCATTTTCGAAGAAATTATTTTATTTTATCTTCCAATACAGGAAATTTATCAGATTTTCGAAAACGCGTTGAAAACCACTTTGGCGTCCAACCCCAGGCCTTGGCGCCTGGAACCAGGCTTGGCGCCAGACGCTAGCCATTGGCGCCTGGCGCTAGCCACTGATGCCTGGCGCCAGTTAGCCAGGGTTGGCGCGAAGGTTGTTTTTCGATCTTCAAACTCTGTTTTGTTAAATTATCTTTTTTGGATGGTTTTCTCTATAAATATCGTATCAAAAACTCCATTTTCGATCATCATCTACAATCATCATTCACCAATTTTCCTGATTTTTTATCAACTCTCTTTATTCACCAACTCTCGACAAGATTTTCTTGATTATTCTCTCTCTTTTCTAAACTTTGTTCTCACATACAAAATTCCGCATTCGCAAGATCTAGAAGCACCTAGCCATATTCGAAGTTGCCTTCGCCCTAGACGTGAAAGGTTTTAATTTATGAGGGTTTGATCCCAAATCTCTTTTTCAATTATTTAATTTAATTGCTTTGATTATTATTTTCATTGAAGTTACTAACGTGTGTATTTTGTTATTAGAAAGAGGTACGAGGCATCCAAGTAAGTACTTTAATTGATTAATTGATTTATGATGTAGATATCATGTTTATTTGTTATTATTATATTCCTAGTATCATGTCTAGGATATTTTTTAATATTAAATATGATTGCTATGATACCTTTTATTCTCTTCCTAATATTTATGATTGTTAGTATCATGTTAGGGTTAAAGATTTGATTTTTATTGCTTAGTGACATGCTAGGGTTTGTTATTAATCTTGTTAGTATCGTGCCTAGGATCTTGCTATGTTTATTATGCTTTAACATGATTATAATTATAATTTATGATTATTATGATTATTATTGATTATTCATGATTATCATGATGATTATTTTTATTCATGATTATTATGTTGCTTGATGCTTATTATTGTTATTGCTTGATCACCTTTTATTGCATGTTTAAAGGGAATTTGTACTTGTAATCACGCTTAATAAGATACTTAATAATCTTGTTAGGGTTAACTTTGATTATAATTCAAGTGATCGCCAATAATAGTTTATTTGTGCATTAAATTCAACCAACATAGATTAAACAGGTTTAGGGTTAATCCTAATGATTGTATGTTAGTCAGAAAGCGCACATGAATACGATCAGAATAAAGTAGAGGCTTATTGTTAGGGCAGGTTCAATCTCTTTTAGGTTGGATTTGTACCATCATCCCCGAACCCTTATTTGGTTCATGACCTTATGGAGTTGACGATCTCTTGGATCGTTAAGGGGTGTAACCTTCACCTCGTGAATGGTTTACAAGTTCCTTAAAAACTTGTTGGCGACTCTTTTGCTCTATCTTCTTCCCTTTTCGACGCCACCGTAATTTAGTGTATGATCACAGTGGGGTTCAAGCTAGTGGGATTTTAAGGTTTGAAACTATTCCCCACAGTTTTTGGCGACTCCACTAAGGAGGATTTCTATTTTAATTCCTGAATTTGTTTCGGCAATGATTTAGAATGAGTGGATGAGACTCGAAAAGTTCTAAGTATTTCATGTGCGTAATTTTGATTAACATTATTGTCATATGCATAAAAAGGTTCTCATTGGAAAGACCATCCGTAATGAGTAAAAAACATAGGATTTTACACGTAGGAAATTTGAGAAATGTCTTTCACAACTAGGATTGAAATAACACCGCGCGAAACTGGATGATTTTATTGAGCACAGAAAGCTGCTGAGGCATGTGGGAAGTAGCGTCAGGGGCCAGAGCTTGGCGCCAAACTTTTAGCCGTAGCGCCAAACTCCAGTATTGGCGCCAAGCGCTACAGTTAAAAGTTGGCGCCAGTCTATGTTTGCTGGCGCCAATTTCCCCCAATACCAAGCCAGAAATATGCGTTCTAATTTCGACCGGTTTTTCGTATTGTTTGCTCGATCCTGCTTCCTGATTGAATTTTTTCTTACTTTTCTGAAACCTATATGTGTTCTACATATGGACATAACCCTCTGGGAATTCATGCTCTATCTACCCGATTGAACGCTCCTGGAAACAAAGGGTACATCTGAGAGGTTGAGTTCACCAAACCATGGAAGTGAGTTTTTTCTAAAAACTCGCGGTGTCCTATCCACACGCGTTAACCCTTCACGGTTAGGCTTCTACGCGGTGCATCTGGACAATTAACCATGGACCCTATTTGACTAAACCATATCCTGAACTTTAGAGAACTAGAGCCATGGTTAGATTGCGAACTTATTGCATCATATTGTGCCTACTTGACTAATTGTGCATTAATTGTTGTGCATATATATTCTATGTTCTCTTAACCGTTTGTTGATTTGTGTTGAGATTAAAATTAATGACTTAAAGAACTTTGCCTAATTAATTAATTAATTAATTAATTAATTAATTAATTTGAGTCAATAAAGTTTCTTTTAAATCGGAATTGACCTAGTACGACTTTAGGCATACTCCAGTTGACTAATAATACCGAAAACAGTCCCAGACCGAAGCACCAATATTGGCACCAAAGCCTGAGCTGTAGCGCCACTATATAGTGTGTGGCGCCAGACAATTACTAAAAAGTCTGGCGCCAATCACCATATCGTGTTGCCAGTCCTGTCGCTTGGCCGACAGTTCGGATTATTTGTCGAGTCATCACCTAGGGTCTAATTAACCAGTTTACTAATCAATTCGGTTAATTTTCGCTGTCAATAACACCTTGTCAAGTCATTAATCGAGTCTTAGTCACATAGTCTAGCCACATGGTCATGACACGAGTCTTAACATGTCACCTACACTCACTAGTCTTAGCACACACTTTGAGTATACATCACCATGACCATGTCGTAGGTCCATGCATGAGTCGATCTTTCCGTCATTTGAGTTGGGGTACATTCTACTATCCTTCATATCTCTCCATCACTTTTCTTCGCATTCTATTCCAATTTTTCTTTCCTTCTTCCATCCATGTGTGTTGAATCGAGTTTGAGTCATGTGATTGACAAACAAAAAATGAGGGTAATGATGAAACAATACAAGACAAGAGGCGAGCTTCAATGACAAGATTTCATGACCTCTTTTTCTATTTCTTTTTCATCTTTTCTTTCCCCAATAAGTCTAGCATAGACACCTTTTCCTTTCCTTAGATTAAATTTGTAGATTCTTTATTTTCTTTTAATAAAAATGAGCGTTTATTTCCTTGCATATGATCATTTCATTACATTGCATTCAAAAAATAAAAAAAAATAAAAAACCATGTCGAATTAAGCACAAGGTATACCAATGATTTGAGGCACCCCTTGTAGCCACATCATATCTCCTTTCGCCTTTCAAACATGCAATCCTTTCTTCATAAACCACTTTGAGCCTCGTCTAACGATAGACCTTTCTTTTTTCAACCTACATCTATCTAACCTTGGGATGGGATGGTGTGCAACTTATGCAATTCTAAAGGAAGCTTGAGTAATTCAAAAGATAGCAAAAATAGCAAAAAAATAAATAAAAGTGTACAAAAGGGTAAGTGTTCCAATGTCTTTGATATGAAAATATCTTCGATAAGAACACGTCTCAGATTGCGTCTCTTATCGAGTGCTCGGTACCGTGCCTGAGAAACATCCAAGTGAGTGATAGACCGCATGATCGGGATTGCCCACACTTATAAAAATAAAATAGATTCTAAAGCAAAAGATAAAAGAGAGCTAAAAAAGAGTAGAAACTCAAGCATAAAAATATAAAGATTCAAAAGCGAGGTTGCACACCTTGGGGGCTTATCTAGGGTCTTGAGCCTTTATCCCCTTCTTCTTTAGCCTTTAGCCTAACCACGTTACAACCCTTAAAAAGACCTTTTTGAGGTATACACACTTGTGCGAGGTTTGGCTAGAGCTACGTTCGGCCTGATTTCTAACGGATACGTAGGCAACCTCACATCGAGGTGCGGCCGAAATAAACATGCATTCATATTCACATTCACACACTTACACCATGATCATATCAAGGGATCTCCAATGCTCATCCCTATTCATTTAAAGCTAGACTTGGGGGCTTGATCCCTACATCATTAGATTACCTAGCCTAAGAGTCACCACCATTTGACTCTTTTCAATAATATATTTTTCCACACACTTAGCTCTTGTGGCCTAGCTTTAGTGTCACTTTCACACGCTGCACAGATACATGACCAAATATACTTCCCTTAGGAACCCTTTGTCATGAAATCTTAACACAACGTTGAAGCATACCTTATCATATCAACATCACCCATAATTGTCATTGCATCACGAAGTATGAAGTGCTTAGCCTCCGTGCCTAAGTTACCCAAATGCTTTCATCATTGAGTCAACAGTTGAGATAGCCTAGGATGAATTAATCCTTGAACCTTGAGAGATAGTATCAAACAACATTTGACTAAGCTCATTCCACATGCATCTTCAAACTTTTGATTTTCTTTTTCACGTCTTTCTTTTTCGGGAGAAAGTCGGTACCCTCCACAAAATTGACAGAAATTTTTTGCTTTTTTGCATTTTTCAAGTCGCACGATCACATTACAATGCACACATGAGTCATGTACACATTGAGTCATGTCGTGCCATATCACTTTAATTTGAGTCTAACACATGTGTCATTACACTTTGAGTCGAGTCAACCTCGAGTCAGTCAATCATATCGAGTCAAGTTTATGCCTTGAGTCGTGTCAAGTCGATGAGTCAAGCAACATTATACCTTAGGTCAACCCTAAGATAATTAAAGAAATTGGCAAAGTTCTATAGTCAAAATAAGTACAGGTGCAGCAGAACAGGGAAGACCCTATCACAGCGTTCAGCGATAGAATTAATTCTTGGCGCCAGAGATATCTCAACAACAACAGAGCTCGAAGCCTCTCAAAAAGGTGATTTCGACTTCGTACAACAATTTTGGGTTCCTTGGTGCGCCAGTTAGCCCCTATAAGCAATTTGACATGATTAAGTAGTCAGTTTGATTACAATTGTAATAAATGATCGACCTGATGAAAGATCGTCTCACTTAGCTTGAAGCGCCTAAGAATTGGCTCATCACGGAAACACCGACATACTGGTTTTAGCAAAAGCAAAGTTCAGGCGAGCTTTAGAGATCGACAAACTTTGGTCTTCGGAAATTTTTCTTCAGAACATTATCGCAACAAACATTCAAGCACCGAAGCTCTATTGTTCAGAGACGCGTGAACATTTCCATCAAAAGTTGTTTTTCTCCAGAGACGCGTGGGCATATCATCAAAGCTCTATTGTTCAGAGACGCGTGAACATTTCATTCAAGCTCTTTTGTTCAGAGACGCGTGGGCATATCATCAAAGCTCTTTTGTTCAGAGACGCGTGGACATTTCTTTCAAGCTCTTTTGTTCAAAGACGCGTGGACATTTCTTTCAAAGCTCTTTTGTTCAGAGACGCGTGGACATTCCCTATTTTCAAGCTCTATTGATCCAGAGACGCGTGGGCATATCATTCAAGCTCTTTTGTTCAGAGACGCGTGGACATTTCCTATTTTCAAGCTCTTTTGTTCAGAGACGCGTGGACACCTCATTCAGAAGATCATATAAAAAAAAGACGCTCTTTGTTCAGAGGCGCGTGAACATATCAAAAAGAAGCTCTTTGTTCAGAGACGAGTGAACATCGAAACAGTAAGGTAGCGTTCCCTAGATTGTGGAGAGTTGTCACAAACAACTGAGGATTGTTTCAACAGAAGCAATCTTCGATGATATTCCCTTGGACGTGGAATATTATCATTGCGGGGAGGATCGTTTCAGGCGAAACAATCTTCTAATTTGGAAGCAGTTACAAGGCGTAGCGGTTTTCAAGCAGGGTTGGCATTCTCTAGCTTGTAGGAAGTCATCAAAACAACAGTAAAGCAGCAACAATCGGTTACTTTCAGAGACGTGTGCTCGACGGTGCAAGATACGCGTTTCTTAACTCTTTTATATGTTTAACTAATGCTAGTTTTGCAGGTATCGGCGTTATAAGATTGATTTAGGATCGCAGAACGTTCTGCATCATTCTCTGTCCCTATCACTACTTTGACTTTCGTTTTCGAAACTTATGTTTCTCCAAACTCAGTCAAAGTGGGGGCTTCTGTAGACACCCATTTGTGTCTCCCCAAAACCAAACCTAATGATGAGTTCCCTTTCATGTAGAATCATAATCGAATGAAACGAAAGTGTGGAAAGGTCTAGTGTTGCGGAAAGTTTTATTTCTTTTCTCTTCTCCTTGTTTTTGAAAACTTTATTTTAAGGAAATAGCCGATCCAGTTTGGTTGGTCCATGATATGGGTCCAATAGTGGTGTAGTTGGATGGGGCTTGCAAAGACCTTTCCAACGATATATTATAAGCCCAATTCCGATGAATATTGAGGAATTTATGGCCAATTTACTGAACTGGGCCCGGTTTGAGCTTTATGTGCGGCCCAATGATCTAGGGGAGGGCCTAATATAATTTATCATTCCTAATGCAATTAGGAATGGTATTAGTCTTCTAGAAAATTCTAGAAGGTTCTTTTCATTCCTAATTCAATTAGGACTTTTCAGAGTTTTAATCAAGATCAAATAGCATTTTCGAAGAAATTATTTTATTTTATCTTCCAATACAGGAAATTTATCAGATTTTCGAAAACGCGTTGAAAACCACTTTGGCGTCCAACCCCAGGCCTTGGCGCCTGGAACCAGGCTTGGCGCCAGACGCTAGCCATTGGCGCCTGGCGCTAGCCACTGATGCCTGGCGCCAGTTAGCCAGGGTTGGCGCGAAGGTTGTTTTTCGATCTTCAAACTCTGTTTTGTTAAATTATCTTTTTTGGATGGTTTTCTCTATAAATATCATATCAAAAACTCCATTTTCGATCATCATCTACAATCATCATTCACCAATTTTCCTGATTTTTTATCAACTCTCTTTATTCACCAACTCTCGACAAGATTTTCTTGATTATTCTCTATCTTTTCTAAACTTTGTTCTCACATACAAAATTCCGCATTCGTAAGATCTAGAAGCACCTAGCCATATTCGAAGTTGCCTTCGCCCTAGACGTGAAAGGTTTTAATTTATGAGGGTTTGGTCCCAAATCTCTTTTTCAATTATTTAATTTAATTGCTTTGATTATTATTTTCCTTGAAGTTACTAACGTGTGTATTTTGTTATTAGAAAGAGGTACGAGGCATCCAAGTAAGTACTTTAATTGATTAATTGATTTATGATATAGATATCATGTTTATTTGTTATTATTATATTCCTAGTATCATGTCTAGGATATTTTTTAATATTAAATATGATTGCTATGATACCTTTTATCCTCTTCCTAATATTTATGATTGTTAGTATCATGTTAGGGTTAAAGATTTGATTTTTATTGCTTAGTGACATGCTAGGGTTTGTTATTAATCTTGTTAGTATCGTGCCTAGGATCTTGCTATGTTTATTATGCTTTAACATGATTATAATTATAATTTATGATTATTATTGATTATTCATGATTATCATGATGATTATTTTTATTCATGATTATTATGTTGCTTGATGCTTATTATTGTTATTACTTGATCACCTTTTATTGCATGTTTAAAGGGAATTTGTACTTGTAATCACGCTTAATAAGATACTTAATAATCTTGTTAGGGTTAACTTTGATTATAATTCAAGTGATCGCCAATAATAGTTTATTTGTGCATTAAATTCAACCAACATAGATTAAACAGGTTTAGGGTTAATCCTAATGATTGTATGTTAGTCAGAAAGCGCACATGAATACGATCAGAATAAAGTAGAGGCTTATTGTTAGGGCAGGTTCAATCTCTTTTAGGTTGGATTTGTACCATCATCCCCGAACCCTTATTTGGTTCATGACCTTATGGAGTTGACGATATCTTGGATCGTTAAGGGGTGTAACCTTCACCTCGTGAACGGTTTACAAGTTCCTTAAAAACTTGTTGGCGACTCTTTTGCTCTATCTTCTTCCCTTTTGGACGCCACCGTACTTTAGTGTATGATTACAGTGGGGTTCAAGCTAGTGGGATTTTAAGGCTTGAAATTATTCCCTAATCCCTACAGTGAGCGCACTTTTAAAAGATACGACTTAGTATATGAGATTATTATGCTTTATGTTTTTTCCAATCACCCTACACATAGAGTTATAAATTATTACGGCTACATTGATCACGTTAAGACAAAGTTTATGTTTTGGAAATTTTTTAAATTACCACCTAAAAATGTAAACATTTTCAAATTAACTACTCATTTAATTTTTTATTTTTAATTATCACCCCTTAAATTAAATAAATGCTCATATTACCACCCATTTCGAAAATTCGGTGGATTTTCCGTCTATGGGCCTCGCCTAACGCTTATTTTGACCTTTTGTCTGATTTTTTCCTTGATTTTTCTCTTAAAAACGCTCTCCTAACTTCAATTCACATTTTTCTCTTTGAAATTTGGTATAATTTGGTGAAGGGAATGTGAAATAAAGTTTAAAGAGCGTTTTTAAAGAGAAAAATTTGGGAAAAAAACATTGAAAAGGGTCAAAATAAGTGTTAAATGGGGCCTATGGACGGAAAATTCACCGAATTTTTAAAATGGGTAGTTCACTAAGCATTTGTTTAATTTAAGGGGTGCTATTTTAAAATAAAAAATTAAACGGATGGTTAGTTTGAAAATAATTACATTTTTGGGTGGTAATTTAAAAATTAACCTTTTGTTTTTTTCACTTCATATTATGGGATTAGGGCCTGTTCCGATTGACTGAACTCGGCTGAACTGAACTGAACTGAACTGAACTGAACTGAACTTATTAATTAGTAATTTTTAACTACGGATTAGTGATCTTTGATTATTTATTGATTATTTATTACTATACATATGTGTATATACAAATGTACATATTATTATTATTATTATTAATAATTATTGATTATTATTATTATTATTATTATTATTATTATTTATTGATTATTATTATTATTATTAATATTATTGTTATTATTATTAATATTATTATTTATTGATGATTATTATTATTATTTTATTGATTATTATTATTAGTATTATTATTTCAATTTTTATTGTTATTATTATTATTATTTATTGATGATTATTATTATTATTATTATTTATTACTTATTGATTATTATTATTATTATTATTATTATTATTATTATTATTATTGTTAATATTATTATTATTGTTGTTGTTGTTGTTGTCGTTGTAATAAGAGCTTAAAAGAATGAAATTTGGCTTTATATCACTAGTTGTCGTTGTAATAAGAGCTTAAAAGAATGAAATTTGGTTTTATATCACTAGCAATATCATTAGACGTAAATTAAGAGCTGAACTGAACTGAGCTGAAATGAGCTGAACTGAACTGAACTGAACTGAACTGAACTGAATTTCAACGGAAGAGAACAGACCCTAAAACACAACAAAACAAAGAGAAATTGTTCTCATTGATGCAAATCTCGCCTTCTAAGTATTTAAACCGCCTTTCTAGCTAGGCTCGTTGTATTAGCTACACAAGGTAGACTATATTGTTTTTGCCCTCTTTGACCACATCAAATGTTATTTATACGCTAAGACTTTTGAATCTATATTATAAATTTTAATGGCATACTTGTAGCTAAATAAAACAATCATCATTCTCAAGAGATCAAAAAATTGCATAACTTACAATCTGCATTTGCAGAGATCAAAAGATAGAAAACTATAACAACAATAGGAAAAATGGTACTTAATGCCATTATTATCGATTGAATAGAGAATAAATTTTATGAGTATGTCATGAGTTCAACTAGAATTGAATTTATAGGTACATAGTGTTTGTAATTTTGGAAGGTTAATTAAATAAGATATTTATCACATTTAATATGCATATCCTAGAATTGAATTTATAAATACATGATATATGTGATTTTGGAAGATTAAGATTTTAGTAGCTAATTAATTAGTAGTCCAAATAAAATTTGTATCACATTTGATATAGAGTTGTGATCACAATTGATTTCCTTATCTTAATATGCAAAAGATATGCATATCCTTTATTATAAAGGTGTAATAGTACGTAATATTAATTGGAGGATATTGTCACCATCAATATATTATACTAAAAGACAAGCGCCTTAATGTGAGGATGACAAATGTCACTCTCTTATTGGCTTATCTTATGTATAAAATGTATCTATATAATTACTGTTTACATATTCAAGCAGAGTTATTTTTGTTAAACTTCAAACAATAAAAGCAAGTTTCTATACATGCATAAGATTTTCATGATTTCCTAACATAAATATTGATTTAATTTTTTATAATAAATATATACTTTCCAATACTACAATCAATCAATATATTATACTAAAAGACAAGCGCCTCAATATGAGGATGACAAATGTCACTCTCTCATTGACTTATCTTATGTATAAAATGTATCTATATAATTATTGTTTACATATTCAAGCAGAGTTATTTTTGTTAAACTTCAAACAATAAAAGCAAGTTTCTATACATGCATAAGATTTTCATGATTTTCTAACATAAATATTGGTTTAATTTTTTATAATAAATATATACTTTCCAATATTACAAATAATCCATAAAATCTTTCCAATCTTTATTTATAGTTAAGTTAAAGAATAATAACTAATTTGAAGCAATATGATTAAAGTGACATAATTAAGGAAACAAATATTTCGTATTCTGAAAGGCTAATATTGTTTTTTTTATGAAAATTAAATAAAATCGATAATATTTAGTTTGACGTCAATTATGAAATCAATACAAACATTTAAAAAAAAAATCAGATGTACAATAAAATATTGTGCACCTATTATAAAAGCTACTCTGTAATGAATGAAAGTTATTTATGCTTTATTGATAAAATTAACCAAAATAGTCTACAAGTTATCCTAAATTCAATTCAAATAATCGGATGAATACAAAAGTTTTTGATAAAGATACAAAATAGTGTAAAAATTACTTTTATCGTTTGTTGTACTCCTTGACAACTACTGAATGCTGAGCCGAAATGTTGTCTTGGAAAAAAATACATAATCTTGAACATAAATTTAATTTTAATCGGCCTTTCATTTTCTATACAATGTCTTTTACAATGACCTTTTGTTTTACTTGCATAAAAAAATAAAAATAAAAAAAAAACTGAACCAATAACCAATCTAAACAAGAAGAAAGGGATAGATATAAAATGTATTATAACTATTACTCATGTTTTAAATTGTAATATTCGTATTAACAATGCTATTACTTAAGAATTTTTTTTAAAAAAAAACTAACATTTTGATTTAAAAATCGTGCATTGCTCATGTACTATACTAGATATACAACAATCATGTGCAATAATTTATGTTGTTTTATACATAATAATACTTTTAAATATAATAGTATGTGTATATAATATAATATTTTTTATAATATAATAATTTATAACACGTGTCCTCCATACCAAGTGTAGTCCCAATCACCACTACACCAATTGGTTGTTGGTGTAGTACTGGTGATTGAGACTACACTTGGTAGGGAGGACCTATGTGCTCCCCTGCAACAACAATCGGAAGGGGAGTAAAACCTAATAACTAGGGGTGGGACTTCGGTCTGGCAGTTCGGTTTGACCTCAGTTTGAAACGGTTTCGGTTTGAAACGGTTTGGGTTAAAACAGTTTCATTTAGACGGCGAGTCGGTTCAGTTCGGTTTTGATTAGTCACAGGTCGGTTCGGTTTCGGTTTATTTTTGTACGATTTAAATTCGGTTCGGGTCATAAACGGTTCGGTTTATAAACAGTTCGGGTCATAATCAGATCGGTTAGAAACGGGTCGCTTCAGGGACGGATTTACTCGGGTCAATGCCGGTTCGGTTTTTAAACGGTTCGGTTAATAATCGGGTCGGTTTGAAACAGGTCGGTTCAGGGGCGGGTTTACCCGGGTCAATGCCCGTTCGGTTTATAAACGGTTCGGGTCATGATCTGACCGGTTTGAAACGGATCGGTTCAGGGGCGGTTTTACCGGGTCAACGTCAGTCCGGGTTCATATCGGTTCGGGTCATGAACGGATTATTTTGAAATGGGTCGGTTCAGGGGCGGGTTTACCCGGGTTAATGCTAGTTCGATTCATATCGGTTCGGTTTATACTCGGTTTGGTGCTAAAATCGTTCGGGTTAGTTTGGTAATCGGTTAAATTGGATCGAGTTGAAATCAAGTTCTAAAAAGTGGTTTTGACCAGTTAGCGCGTTTTGTTTTATATCATGTTGGGACTAGTATTTCCATTTCATTAGCGGGTCGGCATAGGTTGTTGAAAAAAATAATGGATCGAGTAGAAATTGGGTTTTAAGAGATTTTTGACCGGTTAGCTATTTTCGTTTTATATAAAGTTGGGACTTCGTCACTTTATTTTCAGACATCGGATTATATACAATTACACAAATCTTCATTTATTCAATTATTCTATATCATGTTAATATGTTATGTTTCAAGTTTGGTTATACTCTTGTTGTTGTTTATTCGATATTATCGTATTAGTCTATTACAAATTTATAATGTATTAATGTATTATTGTTTCATTATTAAATATATATTATTAGGTTATCAGCTTTTGTTGGATTGTTTTAGATATCGTGTCATGACCATGTTTTGATGAGTTGCTACTTTGAATACGATAAATCGATTCAGATATCAGATTATATAGAATTACAGAAATTCTCATTCATTCTATATCATGTTAATGTGTTATGTTTCAAATTTGGTTATAGTCTTGTCGTTGTTTATTAAATATTAGTCTATTACAAATTTATAAGGTATTAATGTATTATTGTTTCATTATCAAATATTATCAGGCTATCAGCTTCTTGTTTTAATTGTTTTAAAGATCGCGTCATAACCATGATTTGATGAATTGGTACTTTGAATATGATAAATCGATAATTGATATTGTAATAAACTAATAATTTAATGTTACGGAACTATATTTGGATGTTTAATTAAAATCACGATTATTCAATTTCCCATTAGTCTAATAAAGTAATAATTGACAATTGTTTGTAACTATTCCATAATTTTGGTGTTAAAGTTATATTGTTGAATTACTTTGTTGTCTTACCCTCTCTAATCACCTTTTAAGATTACGTGCCTACAAGGCTGCAACATATATATGTTGCAACTTGCAAGTTAAAGAAAACGGGTGGGGAAGTAGAAGTATTCAATTAGATCGATCATCAACTGTTTTAAGTTTTAATAATCAGATACATTTCTCGATTATCTATACATACCAATGATAGTATGATACCAATCGTACCATACATTATTATTTATTACATATACTGATATACATATAACTAATATACATTAAATATGTCATATTTAATCAATTCCAATTTCCAAACATTTGTGTTTCTTACAATTTATAAGTTACATAAAGTTAAGAGTACAGTAGTGTTTTTATTAGTACGTAGCTATGAATAAAAAAAAACATACTATCCAAATCCATTATCCCGTGATCCGTGTCACCGTCTTATATTAAATATCAGCCATTGATTTGCATATCATCTAACGGCCTATCATCGCACACATTCCGATTCACGATCCATGTGTTTTCTTTTCCACCAATCAGATCACTCTTACCATCGTCTCTTTAGTACTCTTTTTGATTTCTCTCTCGTTTTCTTAATCCTATTCTGTAATATTATCAATTTTTTGAAGCCATGGCTGCTAATATGATCACTGCTCTCTCGTTTTCTCTCTCATCTCCTCTTCCTTCTTCCTTTCTTCTTCTTCCTTCTTCTCCCTTCTTCCGTCTATGTTCTCCTTTCTTCCATCTCGTTTCTCCGTCTCCGTCCACCGGCACCACGCACGACGGTTTTATGGTCAAATTCGACCACGAAACTCTAGATCTAGTTGTTTCATGATCGAATTTGGCCTTTTAAAACCAAATTCGAGGCCAAATTCAGGATTAATATATAAGGTGTTTTCGTTCTTCCTTTTTTTATTTTCTGTTTTTCTTTTTAATTTTTTTTCAAGTTGTGGGCAACGGAGGGGGCCGAGTTAGGGTGGGTGCGGCGGCGGTTAGACTGGGTTCGGGTGGGTGGGGAGGGAGGATTTTTCGAGGGAGGGAAGGAGTTTTATGGTGGATGAGCAATTAGAGTGAGTTGGGGGGTTTCGAGGATGTTGGGTTTCGTGGGGGTGGGTGGGGTGGGGTTACGGTGGGTTTGGGTTTTTTTTCGATTTTTTTGTATGGGGTGGGGTGGGGTGTGTTACGGTGACGGTGGTGGGTGTGGTTGGGGTTGGGTCAGGTTTTTTTTTATTTTTTCTTTTTTTTTTTTTTTTTTTTACAGTGACGGTGGTGGGGTGGGGTGGGGTGGGGTTTGTTAAGCGGGTGGGGTGGGGTACGTTACGGTGATGGTGGTAGGTGGGGTGGGGTATGGGTCTGGGTTTTTATTATTTACGGTGACGGTGGTGGATGGGGTGGGGTAAGGTTTGGGTCTGGGTTTTTTTATTTACGGTGGGTGGTGGGGTGGGGTGGGGTGGGTTACGGTAATTATGGTGGGTGCGGGGGTGGTGTTAGGGTGGGTCTGGGTTGACGTTGGTGGGGTGGGGGTGGGTTACGGTAACGATGGTGGGGTGGGGGTGGGTTACGGTAACGGTGGTGGGTGGGGGGTAGTGTTAGGGTGGGTCTGGGGTGACGACGGGGGTGGTGTTAGGGTGGGTTACGGTGGTGGGTGGGTGGAGGGTGGTTGGATTGGGTGGGTGGCCAAATTTTTTCATTTTTTTATTTAATTTATAACTCCTAATTTAGTTATACAAGAATATAATTTTAATTTTATAATAGCAAAAAAATTTACAAATTTAAATCAATAATTATATGTAAAAAAAATTGTACTGTTAAATTACATTAAACATCAAATATATTTCGTGGAATTCTAACAAATTGTTAAAGGCTGTAAATAGTTCAATTTGAATGGAACGGGTTGTAAACGGTTCGGTTTAAATAGTTTGTAATCGGATCGGTTTAAACGGGTTGCGGTTTGAAAATAGTTCGGTTTAAACGGTTTAATGGGTTATAACAGTTCGGTTTAAATGGTTAGCGGGTTGTAAATGGTTCGATTTAAACGGTTTTTTTCCTACGGTTTAAACGGTTTCGGTTTATAAACGGTTCGGTTTAATTAGTTAGCGGGTTAACATTAATCGGTTCAAACGGTTTCGGTTTATAAACGGTTTGATTTGTTATTGGTTTACGGTTCGTAACGGGTTAACATTAATTGGTTCGGTTTGGTTTCGGTTTGACATTATACGGTTCAATTCGGTTTTCGGTTTAAAATTAGCGGGTTATAAACGGTTCGGTCCGTGATGGTTCGGTTTGGTAACGGACGGTTTCACGGTTCGGTTTTAAAAGTCCCACCCCTACTAATAACTAATTTGATACTCAAATCTGGATTAGCCCAAAGGGTGAACCGGATAGAACACCCAAAACTCAATGCATATATGACGGGAATTAACTTATCCTTTATCTATCGTATATAAAACTCCAAAGTCTAATTTTTTTTTTCAAAATATAATAATAACATTTGTAAATTTTTGTTAATATGAAAGATATAAACCTATCAAAATGTATGTGCTCCCCTGCAACAACAATCGGAAGGGGAGTGGAACCTAATAACCTAGAACTGATCCTCAAATCTGGATTAGCCCAAAGGGTGAACGGGATAGAACACCCAAAACTCAATGCATATATGACGGGAATTGACTTATCCTTTATCTATCTTATACAAAACTCCAAAGTCTAATTTTTTTTTCAAAATATAATAATAACATTTGTAAATTTTTGTTAATATGAAAGATATAAACCTATCATAATGTTTATATAGTTAAATTGTTTAATAACTTATATCGAATGCGTAGTTTTATTAAAAATTATTTACATGTAATCATTAAATGTGTTGGATATTGTGTAGCTATGCAATGTCCAAAACTTTAGTTGAGCGACTTTGATTTAGTGATTGTATGGTAAAAAGATATTGACTTCAATCTTGAAACATAATAGTCTAATAAATTCTAAATAGAAAAATTAAAACAAAAGGAAATGAAAATAGTAAATGACTTTAAATATTGAAATAAACATAACCTTTTAAATCAATTTAGTGAATTCAATAGACAATTTTAAGGCATTTAAAATTAAATGGGGGAAAATATATGTAAAAAGAACTTTTTAGATATATAAATGTCCATAATGGGGGAAAATATCTGTAAAAAGAACATTTTTAGATATATAAATGTCCATGCACTATTATAAGAGTTTTGTTAACCTTTTTATAATTAAGGTAGGGATAAATCTTAGTAATATATACTCTGTATACTTTATTTATATAAAATTATCAGTATCCATACCTATATACGAAGTATTTGTGTCGTATACTATATTTAATCAGTTGCTGGTTATATATATGACTATTATATAATATATAGTTTTTGGCACAGTGCTTAACTTAGGAAAATATAAATTCTGGTAGGTCAAATATCAGGTTATTATTGTGTCTATAGATCTAAAGAGTGTGACGGGTAAATAAAACATGTATATATTAGATTGATTGTAGCTACTGATGCGGATGGTATGATAAGAAAATTTTAGTTTTTTCTCAATGGGAGATATAAGTAAATTAGTCCACTTCTTATAGAACTATGTGGAGTATTATTCAATTATTTTTCAATTAATAAAATAACATTATAAAAAATTAAAAGAAATTCAAATAACATAAAATACTATTCAAATAACGTTCCTTTAATTTTTTTTATTGACTATTAGTACAAGTCCTTTAATAGTAAATGAATTACATTTGTTTTTATTTTTATTTTTCCTACGGGTTTAATAATTTGATTTATAAAATCGTGCATCGCACGGGCACTATGCTAGTTTTTATAATACTTATATTGTATACAAAAAAAAATAAAAAAATTAAAGCAATATATTAAAGCTACCTTATATGTTATACTTTTGTAAATCAATAATATATATATATATATATATAT